>NC_046316.1:27584712-27885337 GCF_009819535.1 Lacerta agilis
TTCTTATGGAGTAATAACAATCACTCCTCCTGATCAAGAAAGGAGATCTGGAGATTCAGTGGCAGGAGAATAACCCCAGAAGAACACAACGCAGGACTATCATGGTGGGGACAAACCGACACCATCCAGTCCTTCTTCACACCTCATCTTCCTTTCATTTGCAGCTGTGATTGGTTTTCTTGTTTAAACACATGCCCCATTCTTTTGTCCTTGACCAGAGTGATGGATTCCCTGCCATGCAAGTTCAGATCTGTCCTCTGCAGTGTTGGCTGCAGAGGGAAGAATGGATGTCCCCATGTGCATTTTTGTCCCTTATAAAGATGGGTAGATTTCCTTCACCTTCATTACAGAAAGAACAATGGGAAAGAGGATCGTGAAAGGCCTACAGGACTTGCACCAAAGCTTGTGATTTCTGAACACTGCACCGGCAGGCAAGTGCTTAGGTTTGCATTGTGGAAGCCAAGTTCAGTTCCACAACAACTGAGGGCCATTTCCACTTACATTCAAAGGTCATATCAATACAAATACCATATTGGCCCACATATAAGCCACACACCCCTCAATTCCAACAGTGAAAAATTAAAGTGCGGCTTATATTCTCGACCTTATGCCGCTGGCAAAGCGGCACAGCTCCCCCCCCCCAGGAAGCAGCCTGGGTATTGTCTTTTTCCCCTCTTCAATTTTAAAAGTGCAGCTTATTTGCGGGTGCGACTTATATTCAGGCCAATATGGTAATATCTTACTTGAAACGGGAGAACACTTCCACATAATTTTAGAGCCCCCCCCCTCTTTCAGTTCATTTAATTGCTTCCATACAGTTACGTGAAAAAACACCCTTTCAGCTCAGGGCACTTTCATGGTGTCGCTATTTTGGGGTAGGATACAATCACACACCAGCAAATTAAGGTGGCGTCATTATAGTTGATCAGTAAGTATTGCTCAAAACCCCCACTTCTCTCCAAAATCAGACTTTTTGCAGTAAGGAAAGTGAGGGGAAAGTGCAATGGAAAGTGTAGGGGTAATGCTTGCTGTGGCACAGAGTCATCTAACTGCCCTGCAAGCAAACCCAGATGGATGCTCATTAAATAGCTAATGTCATCTAAACTCCTTGTAAACAGATCAGGATGAGTGCGTAATAAAGAGGTTAACTGGAAGCAACTTAAGTCTTTAGTACAAGGGATAAAAAGTATCCACACCAAATGCTGTTAAAAATACACTGGTGATTTTTTTTAAAAAATGTACCGGTATTGATTTCCCCCTCTTTGGTCTGTTTTTTTCTTTCTTAACAGCAGATATATAAAGTAAGCACTTGGACAACTTAACCTCTAACCTAAGAACAAAGAGAGGAGAAGAAGAAAGAATACACAGGGCCAAGGGAGTAAAGGGAAGAATTTCAGGCATCCTACTTTTTGGTGTTAGATCAGTGTAAGAAGAGTGAGAGCAGGGATGAGCATGCCAGCTCCACTGCCCCATCACCAGCCTGCCCTCATTCACAAGCTGTAGAGTGGCTGTCTGCAGAAGGGAGACTGATCTACTTGTATAGGTGTAAAACCCTGGGAACTCAAGGCTCCACATTGCAACAGCGTCTACAAGTTGCCCTGCAGCTTGTAGATAGCAATGTGGAGAGTGACCAAAGGGGGCACTAATAGTCTTATTTTCCATGAATCCTCTTTTGAAGCTTTCCAAGCTGGTTGCCATCTTTGTCTCTCGTGGGAACCATTTCCGGAGTTTAATTATGACCTGTGTGAATTTTCTTTGGTCTGTGCTGAATTGTCCAACATTCAGCTTCATTAAACATCCAGTGTTGAGAGAGGGTGAAAGACTTTATACTATCCACTGTCTCCACTCCACACATCATTTTATACACTTTTGTGTCTCTTCCTACTTGACTTTCCTCTAAACAAAAAGGCCCCCCAATTTTGTAACCTTTCAACCAGTGCTATTTTTCTAGAAACAGAGGTGCCAGAACTCACTATGAACACCTCTGTCTTTCACTTAGAATGGCAATGGCACCCATCTGAGAGGTGCCAGAACTGAAGTTCGGCTGAGTTCCCCTTGAAAAAAAAGGCCTGGTTTCACCAAAGAGGAGTTGCTTCACCCCATTATCATTTTGGCTGCCCTTTCCTGAACCTTCTGAGGCAACCAGAACTATACACAGTCTTCCAAGTGTGACTACGCCAAATATCTGTATAATGTCATTATTATATTGGAACTAGAAGTAGATAAACCACCCAGAGTTGAAACGTTTACTAGATAATATGTTCCAAATGGCTAAATTTAGCAGTGGGGGTTGGGGAGAGGAGGACAGATATGGCATATGTTCTGTGATCAGACATATTTTGACAATTCTGCTGAAAGGGCTGACAGAGTTATGAGCCAGGAGGAGGAATAACACAGACAGGGGAGTGTCATCTCCCCTCTGCCTCGATTCAGGCTGTTCTGCTAACAATGAGAGTCACTGCCCAGTTCTGGGAAACATCCTTTCGTTGGCGTCTCCAAGGTAATGCAGAGCTTCCTGGTGCAGCAATATACCTGCCAACAGCAATGACCAAAAGCAGATGAGGCCGATTAGCGGCATCCGCCAGAAATGCCAGCCCTGTGAATCGCAGAAAGGGGAAGAGGGTAAATGTTCAGACCACTCACTCCTCACCCAAAGATATGTTGACCCCCCACACATCCTCCACACCTTGTCCCTTGTTTCTCTCACTCAGCACAATAAGGAATCTGAGGTCATTCTGTACTCTTTCCAGTGAAAGCCGCAGCTAACATTTCCCACTGATTTCGTTGGGACCTGTTCTCTCTGAACCAAAGCAATTATATTCACTGAAAGTGTTGTGCTGCCTCCTGCCCAACCAGAAGAAGGCCCTTCTTGGCACATCACGAGTTGCCCTCTTTTAAATTATTGGTTCACGTGTTCTGGGGGTAGGGTTTGGTCCCTGAGGCCATTTCCCCAAATCCATGCCCAGTTGTCCCACACCTGATGTCATATGGGATATCGTCACAGGTGGGGCAAGTAGAGATGCAACTGATCCCTGCATAAAACAAGGTTTAAATTACCACTCATCAGCTGATGGGCAGGGACTTCAAGCCTGTTGCATTGGCTGGAGCTGTAGGGATAACCCACTTTCCAAACATTGTGACATCAGGTGATGGGTTGGTGAGTTGACCTTCTCAGCATTTAAAACTTGCCAGAAGGGTTGGGTAAAAATAAGGATCTGACCTGCTGGGCTAAAAAGGTCCCCCCCACCCCTTTTCTAAGGTTTGAACCATGGCACTGAAAGCAGGTCCCATTGCTGAGGAAACCTGGACCAACTGAAGCACAGATCATTTTGGTCACTGTTAACTACTATTTAGTATTTTGTGCTAACAGTGCCAGGCACTGTATGGTATAGAGAAGCGATAAAGGGTGACATTCAGCTAAGGTTTACTCAGGCTGAATCCACTGGCATTAATGAATATAAGTTAGGTTCATTGCTTTCAGCCAGTCTACTCTGAGTAAAACTTAGTCAAATACCACCCAAAGACAAGGGTGAAGAGGTGTGTTTTCAGGATGCGATGGAAGCTAGGCACTTCTGTGGGGAGGAAATTCTGCAACGTTAAGGACTGCCACAGACAAATCTACCTCCCAGGCTGCCATGACCTGTACTTCTGAGGGTGGTGGGGCTACCAAGAGACCCTCTTCCAATCTTAACACCTACAAGCATCTGAAAAACTGATGGAGGCAGTTTTTCAAATATTTGTCCCCCCTCTCCCATTTTAGCTTCAAACCAACCATATGAGGTAGGTAGGTAGGTAGGTAGGTAGGTAGGTAGGTAGGTATGGAGGCAGCGATTTCCACCCCATCCTGGGTTCGTTGCGATCAGTGCTCTTTCCCTTACACTAATGTTCAGCCTCTCCTAAAACAAACATTGTCCATCTCACCATCAGCTATGGCTGAAACTTACACAATTAATCATGTGGTCAATTTCAGTGGAAAGGAAATGCAAAAAAAAAATATGTTTGAAAACAGTATACAGTAATGCAATTATTTACATTAACATTTGTGAACTGAAACACCAACAATAGTGAATACTGCTTGTGTCATTTCTGTTCCTGATTTTGGGCAAACATGTCATTGGTCTGTATTTCCAGTCCCGTTTCTGCTTCTGTCTAGAGGTTGGTGAGTCTGAGAGACAGCAACTGGCCCAAGGTGACGCAGTGAGCTTCAGAGTTGAGTGGGGATTGGATCCTGGGTCTCTCCAGTCCTCACCTGACACTCTAACCACTGCACCATACTGGCACCTGGCCTTTTGAGTGAAGAACAGTGTGACAATATTTGTGGGCAAAGACAGCAAAGGGCATTGAGGCTGGCTGAGGGGACTGACACAAGAAAAGGCAAGACAAGGAGTGGACGAACCAGAGGTTGCCATGGGAGCAGGGAGAGCAGACAATGGCTTCTTCAAGGAAAGCTTTTCCTTGCCAGCCAGAACATGAGGTGCCTACTGTGGCCATAGCAACACATTTGATATGTGTCATCGGAGTAACCTGGCTGTATTCACTGGACCATTAAAAAAAATTGTTTAGCACTGAACTTCCCAGAAGTAATATCTAATATCGTTGTTGTTTATTTAAAAAAAAAATCATTTCTAAAAAAAATCTACCAGATGGATGCAAACACATTTTCGAGGTAGAAAGTCATCTTAACCTCCATGGAACTTATTTTTTGAAAAGGTCACTTAATCTCACAGCTTCATGAAGCTGATAGAGAAGTTAAAGGGGCACCACAACTCCTACGTGGACCAGAAGTGATTATTCCAAAGAAGATGAAGATGAAGAAGAAGAAGCAGAAGAGGAGGAGGAGGAGGAGGAGTTTGGATTTGATATCCCGCTTTATCACTACCCGAAGGAGTCTCAAAGCAGCTAACATTCTCCTTTCCCTTCCTCCCCCACAACAAACACTCTGTGAGGTGAGTGGGGCTGAGAGACTTCAAAGAAGTGTGACTAGCCCAAGGTCACCCAGCAGCTGCATGTGGAGGAGCGGGGACGTGAACCTGGTTCACCAGATTATGAGTCCACCGCTCTTAACCACTACACCACACTGGCTCTCAGTGTAGGAGTGCCTACATTTCTGTCCAGTGCATCACCATTGCAATCCAATGACCCCATGACCTCCAACATTTCTCTGATGAAAATAGGGACATCCTATTCCACAACAACAACAACAGCAACAACAACAATTTTATTTATACCCGACCCATCTGACTGGGTTGCCTCAGCCACTCTGTGTGGCTTCCAACATATATAAAAGCATAATAAAACATTAATCATTAAAAAAGTTCCCCTTTTCTGTTGAATGTGTTCGGGTTTTCATGGAGTCAGGCTGGCAGCTCCAAGTCAAAAATGACTTTATGTTTGTGCTCAGTTTTTAGCACAATAAAAGTGCACAGGTTACCAGATGAGTTTACAGCCAAGTAAGATGTAACTCTGATCCATTTCATTTGCAAGTTTCTGTATGTCACTATTGGCTCCCTCCCCATTCCCTATTCATTTCCCAAACAAGCTTCCTTTAAATACATGCCCTGCAACTCCAGATTCATGTTGAAAATCCTGCACTTCCCATGCATCCTCTGGTCATTTCCCATAAGCCAACATCCCTGTCCAAAACATGTCACTCAGCACTGCATGGCTCATAAAAAAGAAAATCCTAGTTGAAACAGGACATGACTTCACTGATCTATACCTCATGAGTAGCCAGGCCAGGACATCTGTGCAGACAGCTTGGGGAGGAAGCCGAAAGGATGAGTCAAGCAGAATCAGAGTCTGGACAGGGTTTCCCAAGAGTAATGATAGAGATGAAGTGTGGATTGAGGGAAAAATGGAGATTGAACTGTCCCAAATCAAAACGCCAATGTGAGGTAAACATGGGTATACCAGCTTTTGATCTGGGCTAAATATTGCTTTCCATAGGGGCTTACCCATCACCTGCTACTCCTCCCTCCCTGCCTCACCTCACCTCACCTCACCTCACTTGATGGCAAGATAGAGTGGTAGTGGGATCAAGGCCCTTCTTCCAGCAACTGGATTGCTGCAACAACCGTGTACCTGTTGTAAGGAACTCTGGAAAATGTAGCTTTCCAAGTCTCCTGATATTGCAATAGGGATTCAGAGGCCCCGGAAAACCACATCTCCTCCCAGGTTGTGTATGTGTTTTGTGTGCATGTGGTTGCTTAGTTGTGAGGTGTGTGTGGTTCTGTGTGGTGTGTGTGTGGTAGTGTCTTGTTTCATGTGATTGCAACATATGTGGGTAGTTGTGTGATGTTTCTCCATTTTCCAATTGTGCCCATTGGTCCAAAAACATTGGGGGCATCTTGTCTAACCATTACACCACACTGTTATATTCCAACAACCAAAGGGGTAGGTACTGGTCACACCATCCATTAGGTGGCTCACTCTGCAACCACGTAGTTCAGGGCAGGGGGGATTGCCTAAAAAATTGATCTGTGCCTGTAGTTGCTGCAATTGACTTTAGTACGGTTAGAAAACCTTAATATTTGTTAAAACACTGCTCAGAACACCACCCAAGCAATGGAAGGTTGCCTTCCTTGACAAGCCTGATTAAAGGACATAAGTAATTTTCACCCACATTGGAAAGAAATATAATATATGCCATATTTAAAAATTGGAATAGAAAGGGTGACTGTATCACTTTTTAACTTGGTGTAGCTATGGCAATTTATATTAGATTGGTTTGAAATTTGGCCCATTTGTAGGCATCTTCAGGTAGATCATGTATGCCAAGCTTCAAGTTATTAGCACAACAGCTGGGTGCCATTTTTATAAGCTTTATAGCTTTGGTGCAAGATTCTGTGTGTGCTATTCACCTTAATGAAAGGAGACCACTGTGTCCATTTAATACCTGTATCCAAATCCTTTTCAGCCATCGGTTGTGGGAATGTGCCAACCTCTGTTTCATTTGTAGAAAGGGAATAATAATAATATTTCACATGGTTATTGCAAGAACAAATTGTGCTGACTGCAAAAATGGTTCACATTTAAATGCCATATTGTTGCTGTTGTTATTAATAATACACTGAGCGGTGTTGCTCTTTATTAATGGTAGGAAGCAGTCCTTCATCTGTGGCCGTGGCTTTTCATCTGTGCAAATCAGAATGGAAAAATTGTGCGTTGGACAAACCCACAAAAGTAATTTAATGCTTTCACTTGCTCTTATAACATGGAATCCCCCAATAACTGGTAATGGGACCTGTGCTTTTAAGCTTGTACATAAACAATCTAGAGATAGGGTTGAGCAGTGAGGTGGCAAAGCTTGCTGATGGTACTAAATTGTTCAGGGCTGATAAAACAAAGAGAGATAGCAAAGAGCTCCAAAAAGACCTCTGCAGACTGAGTGAATTTGTGGTAAAACGGCAAATACAATTCAGTGTAAAGAAGTGTAGAATGACCCACGTTGGGGGAATTATTAGGAAAGGATCATTAGGAACTTGAAAACAGAACTGCTTATATGGGACGCTTACCGTCTTGTCAGTGAGTGGCAGTTGCGGCCTGATGCAGTGCTTACTCTCTCGCCCGGATGGGCAGCGCCATTTTAGATTGTTTCCTCATCCCCTCCGACCACTGCTGAGGCTCACAGGTTCCCACCAAACTGTGTTGACCCTGAGGGGGAGGGGCATGGCCATCTACTTAGCCCAGCCAACCACTCAGCACAGCATCCAGTCGGCCGGGAGCATCACTAACCCTTCCCCTCCCTTCATTAATAGTTGATTACTGCTCTGTTTCTTTTCAGCTAGCTGGGGTTTGCTGTGGTCTTTTGGCGGTTGCCGTATTCGGGGCCAGGAAGGAATTTCCCCTGCGTTACAGGTTTCACCTTCTCCATAGCACTAGTCACAACTTCGGTGGTTTAGGCCTTGGGCAGAATCCTATAGTTTTTCATCCGATCAGGATGAGGTGAAGTGGTGACTCACCCAGCTCTTGTTCCTTGCAGTGGTGTTAGCAGGGTTCCCTGTTAAAGGGGTCTGGAAGGAAATCGCTGTCCAAAGAGCCAGGGCTAGCAGACCATAGAGCTTCCCTAAGTGTTTGGGGGCCATCCGCGTAAACTTGTGTTTTGCAATGGATCCACCCACAAATAGACCTCAGTTCCCCAGCAGGTGGGGGGCTGAGAGGGATACATGTGCAATGCCTATGCCAAAGCTTCCTACTTTTGAAATCAATAAAGTTGTGGCCATTTATATCCCAGGCAGTTGTTGTGTCCATTCATTTTACCACTCAGCAGTTTGGCATGCCGGGGGGGGGGCACACTCTACAGCTGGACATGCAACATAATGCCATTATACAAATCTATGGTGCAACTCCACTTGGACAACTCTGTATAGTTCTGGTTGCTTTACCTCAACTCGCCTACAAGGAAAGTCTGCAGCGTTTGGGACTGTTCAGTGTAGAGAAATGGAAACTAAGAGGTGACATGATAGAAAATTATGAGTGGCCTGGAGAGAGTGGATAGAGGAAACTCCCTCCTCCTTCCATTCATAACAGTAGAATGAAGCGGAATGTTGGAAAATGCAGGCTAGATATAAGAAACGGTTTCTTCATGCAGTGCATAAAACTATGGAACTCACTCCTGCGAGATGGCTTTAAAAGATAAATCTGTGGAGAGCGTGGCTATCAATGGCTACTAACAATGATGGTCTTGACTGCCAGAGGCATTAGGTCTCTGAAGACCGGTTACTGGAAACCACAAGTGGGCAGAGTGCTATTGTCCTCATGTCCAGCTTGCAGGAATCTGGCCAGCCACTGTGAGAACAGGACACTGAACTCCATGGGCCTTGACCCAGCAGACTTGACTTATGCCATCACATGCTTTTACCTGCACATTTGCATTAGTGACTGTGCCAACAACAGCTGGCCTGTAAAAGCTGCCATGGCTTCAAATATGAAGAAGATCGTTTGGTATGGGCACGTGCGAAGGGCTGCCCCCTCGTGATTTTCAGCTTTGAGATGGAACTTGGGTTAGTCTAGGATTGCTGGCACAAGCCAAATTAATTGCACCCAAGGGAAGTGGGCGACTCAGACACTTGGGGTGAACTTTCCCGTTCCCCTATACATGCACAACCCCATACAAATAAGGTATGACTCGGTCCCATCAAGTGTTAATTGGTCTAGAGGAAAACACATGCGCACACAGATGCGTGGAGCTTTGCCGTTTTTACAAAGCCCCCAAACACTTCTTTGCCGTCGGTGGGGGATTGAAGGCAGCCTTGGTTCTATTCATGCTCCGCTCTTCATCAGCTGCTCTGCGGGAAGCAGACCCTGTTAGGATGCAAAATAATGTAAAGATGCAGAAGGGGTTCTGGCTGGTTAAACAGAAGACGCTTCAGTGAGAATTATCCAATTAAACCTTCCTACCCACCCACCCCTCAACCCCCGCTCCTGCATCCCCCTATTTGCACCAGGAACTCTATCAGCAAAACCAATATAAACCAGCCCTGCTCAAATGAATAGCAAATGAAGTAATCATAAGGTGCAATGCACATCCCCATATGGTGCTCGCTGTTGGGGACTGTTGCTGCTGGGCTGCTGGGGGAAAGCAGCAAGCACACACAATGAACCTTCACGGGGCCGTGAACTCCCTTAACGCTATCAGCGGAGGCAACAAAGGGGAACCGAGTGAACATGGGCAGGTGCCAGGTGCCAATATGGCGCTCTTTAGAAGGGATTGTGAGTGCAATGCAGAAGGAAGATGGAATTCTCATGGGCTAGGAAGGGAAACAATGGCAGAGGGGCTGTCTCCAAGTGCCAGACTATGTTTGGGTTATACCTGGGGTGTCACTTTATGGGGTATTTCTTGCACTTCCTTGTTCATTGCTGCAAGTCAGCCTGAACGCAGTGGCTGCAAAAAAACAGGTGGGATCCGAGTGCCTCAACTTAGTGGGTCTGCCGTAGCCTTTAGAGGCAGCCATCTCAGTCCAAATTTTAACCAATGAACTTTCCCCTAAGCTTGGCATGAGGTTTGGCATCTGCTGCAAGGGAGAGATTACAGTCTAGTAGGCAACCAGCCACACACTTCCCAAATGCCTTTGGGAAGGCGAGGGCTGGTCTTGCTGAATGTTGGCACGGATGTTTGCAGAGAGTACTGATGGCATGAGATGGAGCAAGCTGCCCAGCCAGTAACTGCAGAGTGTTTGCCACAGATATTCCTCTGTCCATGTGCCAACATATTTTTCTGGGCATTAGGCAGCAGCACATTCTTTGCATTCAAAGCCTAGGGGTATGGACTGACCATAGAATCCAAAGGGAGACATTTTCAGTTTTCAAAATGTCCACATGGAAATTGCTGTGCAGATCCAATAATCTGGCATATTCATAAGGCTGTACCAAAAGATATCAAAATTTGAGCTGGATCTCAGGTTTCTAAACTTAGAGCAAAGTTTGAGGGGTGGAGAGGCTTGTGGTGGGCTTCCAATTTTTTGGTGGTGTGTGTTTTCTGAAACTCACACATAAAGTTTGCATGTTTTTAAACACCAGTCCTCTGGGTATAGGGCAGTATATACCCAGTGGTAAATTCAATAAATAATAATAATAATGATAATAATGATGATGATGATGATGATGATGATAATAATAATAATAATAATAAGAAGAAGAAGAAGAAGAAGAAGAAGAGAGCATTACATTGTGTGGTGGTGGTGTGAGGGGGAGAGGAATACATGCTATTTCACAATGCTAGTGGAATGACCACTGTGCCACTTTGTTGTTGTTGTTCAGTCGTTCAGTCGTGTCCGACTCTTCGTGACCCCATGGACCAGAGCACGCCAGGCACGCCTATCCTTCACTGCCTCTCGCAGTTTAGCCAAACTCATGTTAGTAGCTTCGAGAACACTGTCCAACCATCTCATCCTCTGTTGTCCCCTTCTCCTTGTGCCCTCCATCTTTCCCAACATCAGGGTCTTTTCTAGGGAGTCTTCTCTTCTCTGTGCCACTTACATATTCTTCTCTGAGCCACTTACATATTCAGATAAGGAGAGGAAGGGAAAACACCCTGCTCAAAAGGTAAAAAAAAAAAATGATGCAGAAATGGTATACACACCCCCAGCTTCTCTGGAATCACCAATATCCATCCATTAGGGATTATGCAGCCAATGACACCCACATGCTGCCTACACAATGAGCCCACAACACACAAAGCACTGCTACAGACACCCCCTCTCCCCAATCCATCAGCCCCAGTGGCTCAGCCAGCAACAACCCCAGCAAGGCATGTCCCCAGGCAATCCTACAGACAGGGGTTCAAGTCCTCTTATGCTCCTCACAAGCACTGCTTTGGAGAGCAACATGTATCGGGTGTGTAGACTGTACTATTACCTCTGGTGGGGCTCTTGTAGAATATTCCAAACCTCTTATTTCAGTAAGGCACAGGCCTATGATTTTGATTTCGTTGGTGGTCCGGTTTCTAAGGTTGCATCCCAATGCTTCCCTTTTTTTGGCTTCACTGACATTGCAGAACGAAAGAGTGGCTGATCTATAAAGAATTGATTCTCTTTTCTTTCTCTTTCTAATGATGATTGACTTTGCTGATTTTCCACACCTGCAGCTTTCGTCCACACTGCTGTGAACCCCAAGAAGTTTGCTTTTGTTTTCTCCATTGGAGCATTTAACAAAGGTTGCATTCGTATACACGCCTTCCTGGGAGCAAGTCCCATTGAGCTTCTTTCTTGAGTAGACATGAATGGGATTGTGCTGTGAGAGGAGGATTTGGCCCACTTAGACTGCTTTCTCTCTGCATGGCGTTTGCATCCCACCTCTGACTTTGTCCTGAGTTTTTGCAGTTCTCATCTCAAATGTCTATTTCCCCTGCAAAGTGTTTTTCTACTGTATTGTTGGTTTTGAGCAAAACACAAGCAAAGGAAATCAGAGCAAATATGTGGTTGCCAGACCCCCTGGAGACCAAAGTATAGACTTGGAGATCAGCTGGGGTTTATTTTATTAGACATAATACTAGGTTATCTGTAAAAATAGAGACTTTAAAAGTGAAAAAAGAGTTAAATACTATTGACCCATTTAGATACAGCCCCTCTCCTCCACTCCGATATAATAATAATACACCTGAAGGATTATCTAGACAGCTCTCTAGTCAACACAACAAAATTATTTTAAGATTATGGAAGTCCACTGGGGCATCGTGTATGGTAAGTGACATAAGTTCTATGCATTTACAAGATGCAGGGTTGTATTATGAGAGGAGACATTGTTTCCAGGACACAATCATGCGGCACATAAAGATTAAATGTCTGGATTGAAATTGGAGAACATTACTACTACTACCATGAAAACCGCACCAGGTGTTCTTTCCGTTTTATTTTTTTATCACAAGTATTGCAGTGGGAATATATTTTATATCAAAAAATAAATAAATAAAAATAAATGGGAGAATGTTGTTGGGCTTTTTAAAAGTTCTGTATTTCCCCTTCATATCCCAAATAATCAAAATCCTACAATTTATTAGTTTCTACTCTTCACTAATAGATCCTGTTACTTTATATCTATAGCGGTATATATGTATAGTACAAGCCAGCAGCCTATGTTCCTCAGATTTGAAGAGGGAAATAAATCTATTCTTCCTTCAGATTCTGTTCAGCAACTGGAGAAAGCGAGTAATGATTCAGGAAGAAGAGATGCTCAACTGGGACTCCGGGCAGAGAGGCCTCATGGACCCTGAGCGAGGAGGGAATACTTAGGAAGGAGGAACAAGGCTCAAAAGAGGCTTGTGGGAAGAAGAGAGACCTAAAGAGGGCAAGCATTAACTCAGGGAAAGGACAGACTCTGTGGAATTCTGATGTGCCAATAAACTTATAGACTCCAAAAACACAAAAACATTGTTGCACAAAAGGCCAATGCTGGAAGGGAAGATTTCCAGGTGGATTCCTTAACAACAGTGAGGCATCTGGAATTGCAGTATAGTGTACAGTACTTGTGAGAAGAGACACTTGAGGTGTCAGGGTTGCCCATTGGCCATTAATGAGGTGGCACAGTGAGGGTTTGATTATATTAGAACTGGAAGGTTTTGTGGCTGTGGAAATAAATCTGACCCACATTTGGGTAATTAACAAAAGAATTGACAGGGTACCTAGATTCAAAACGCAGGGCTTTGCACCCTCTCCAGCGGGAGAGAGCCCCCAGCAGAGTTAAATACACTCTCAGTGTCAACCAGCAGCACAGTGTGGAAGTTAGGTTGCTAAACCCTTTTGCAGATTCCATTTAATCTGCTTTAAAGCTCTTGTCTGCCTTTCTGTACCCCTCTAGCAATGAACAGACCACATGCTCTTTAGTAAGTTCTAAACATTTTAATTACTAAATCCAAAGGTCTGGTTTATGTGTTATTCCATGCAGCAGCAAGGAGAACACAGGGTGCAAAATACAGGTCACAGTTTCAAACATGAGGTAGATTACATGGCAAGAAGAGAGAGTGAGGAAGGGAAGAGAAGCAGGTTCATTTCCTCCCTCATGGAGGTAGGGGGGCGTTACCTAGCTGAGTCTAGGAACAGAACTCTCTGGTCTTAACCCCTTCATGAACTAACTAGCATTTACAGGTAGGTAGCCATGTTGGTATGCCATAGTCAAAACAAAATATAAAATAAAAAAATCCTTCCAGTAGCACCTTAGAGACCAACTAAGTTTGTTCTTTGTTTGTATCTGAAGAAGTGTGCATGCACACGAAAGCTCATACCAAGAACAAACTTAGTTGGTCTCTAAGGTGCTACTGGAAGGATTTTTTGATTTTATATATTGTTTTAACTAACATTTATGCATAGTTATGTTTGGCATTAACAAACTCCAGAGTTTCCATGCTAGCTGAAGAGAGGGTGATATTCCATTGTCCTTGTCGACAGAAGCTTGCAGTGAGAAACTTACAGCACAATTTGCCCTGGTCAGCTTTGTCTCTGCTAGCTCAGCCTCGCTGGCACAATGAAGCTTTCTGAGCTAATGCCCCCATGAGGAGACATATCGGATGGTCTTTGATTCTTGCTCTCTGGCCATATGTCATTCATTCTGCATCATTTCCTGTTATTTCTTCTTTCTGCTTCCTAGAGATCCTAGCCATTCATGCAGTGAACACAATGATGTCACTATTCTGCACAACCAAGTGTCCTTAGCTATACCCCAATATCACGGAGAGCAAATGAAACCCATTCAGAGCAAGAGCAATAGGCAAAACATTTCATCTGCTTTTCAGGCCATCACTAAACCGCTTTGAGGTTTGTTTGTTTGTTTTTACAATCAAGTGGTATATAAATTTTAATAAATAAGCTAAATTTTAAAAAACCACCCAAAATGGCCAGACCATTTATTAATGCTGAAAAAATGATTGCAAAAGACACACACCCTCCTGTGATAACTGCCTTTCTTCTTCTTCTTCTTCTTCTTCTTCTTCTTCTTCTTCTTCTTCTTCTTCTTCTTCTTCTTCTTCTTCTTCTTCCAATAGGCACAACGTATGTGAAGCATCTTGAACACTTAATTTGTGCAATATAAATGCCAAGTTTTATATTATCGCTATCATCATTCTCTCTGGAGTGGGAAGACTGAGAGACGGGATTCGCTTTTCATTACTTTTGCAGCTGAGTGAACACTGGGTTACCAAACTTGTTTGAACTGCAAGTTGTGTTGAATTAGAAATTCTCAATGGGTTTGGAAAAACCTGCCTTTGTCTGGGTTCCCCACAGGACGTACCTGCTGGGTTACAAATACTCTCTTTCTCAAAGGTGAGAGCCTGAGCCTACGGCTTTCCTGCATTCACATTTTCTCTCTGTGTGCCTCTCTCTTTCTTGTTTTGTTATTAATACAAATCCCTCTCCACTCAGGAAAGAGGGCTGCCTGAGAGAGCAAAATTAAGTTCTATGCGGGGGATTCCCCCTATCGCTGAGGCCTGCTCTCTCCAGCATCCATTTTGTACCGCCGCCAGCCCTCCCCCTGCAGCCACAGTTCACTCCAAAGGGAAACCGGCAAATGAAATTGCGTTAACCTCATAAGCCAAAGTGTTAATTTGTTTCCCCCAAGGCCATCTGACACCCTCAGAAAAAAAAGAAAAGAAAGCCGTCCAGTCCCTTTCGGTGGCAGGCACAACCTGTGGGGAAGAAGGAAGGGCCTCATCTCAAGCAGAATATTTGTGTCTTGCATCTTTCCCTCCATAATCGTTGATCGCTTTTGAGCATTCCCCCAGCCGCAGATGGGGGATAAATCATGCTGAGACGGAACTTCTGGTGGTCAGTGGGCCTTGTGGTTTAAGGCTGATTCATTGAACACAGATAAGGGGAGAGTTCAGTCCAGGCATAGGCAAACTCGGCCCTCCAGATGTTTTGAGACTACCATTCCCATCATCCCTGACCACTGGTCCTGTTAGCTAGGTAGGGGTGATGGGAGTTGTAGTCCCAAAACATCTGGAGAGCCGAATTTGCCTATGTCCTTTGCTGGTCACAGAGCCGCAAGCACCATGTCTGTGGTTGTATCTGGAAATCCCTGAGTCCGTGTCCTGTAGGTTCAGATAAGGTGTCCATCTAGGAGTCAGTTCCAGAACATATGAAACAATAAAAATGGAATCTTTGCACATGCACAGAGTGTTCGTTCTCACTGTTTGGTGGTGGTTCACACTCAGGTGGTGTGATAGGACATCTGACCCCACTTCCAAGCAGGATCGAGCCTTTTGGTTCTCTCTTTATAGAATTTAACCAGAGCTAGCAGATTCCTCTGTCTGCACAGCCTGCTGGGTTTTGGTAGCTTGTGTATCCCTATAAAAGCTAGAGCTACATAGCAATCATGATGCTCAAGCGTGGGACACATCCATGGGGGCATTTGCAAAGCTGTGCAAATGCAACTTCTTTGGAATGAGTGTTGTGGAATTAGGATGAAAATGGAAATCATCGCCAATATCATCTTAAGGGGACTCATGGAATCATAGGGTTGGAAGGGTAATCTGATCCAACCCCCTGCAATGCAGGAATCCCACCACGTGGTCCACCTTCCATTTTGAATCCATACTGGGCCCTGCTTAGCTTTGCAAATGTGCTAGCAGTTTTATTGCTGCACCAGTGGGAGTGGAAACTGCCAATTCACTGCTGCTGTTGCTTTCAGTCGGCAAACAATACTTAATCATATTTGCATTGCATTTCCCTTGCACTGAAATGAATGGGGTAGACTAACATAATGGCAATGCAATCTACACAGTTTATTATGCAAATTGCATAAATTTCGTAACATTGCAACGTTGGGCAGTGAGATTGAATAATATAGTTTTTGGTGGAAGATGAACTGCAATGGAATGGGAACAATGCTGCATGCAACAAATGGGCTGTTATTGTTGGTCGTTTTACTCATAAAAATAACTCAAAGCAACTTACAGACACAACAGAAATTCTAAAACCAGCTACAAAAAGCATATTAGTACAAACCTAAGAAATGCACCCATCTATACAAATAAAAGAGAGGTACAGCAGTTCCTGCCCTACCATAAGAGGCAACAGATACTTAAAAACCCTTCATACTAGGGGCCAAAAGCCTGAAGAAAAAAAGGAAAGTTTTTGCCTGGCACCTATAACTACCGTGTTTCTCCTAAAATAAGACACCGTCTTATATATTTTTTTCCTCAACAAAACACAGTATGGCTTATTTTCAGGGGATGTCTTATTTTAACCGCGTCCCATCGGTACGCTGCATAGCCACGCCTCTCCAGGCTGTTTTAATGGGAGGTACCACGTCACTATGGCTTATTTTCGGGGTATGGCTTATTTTCGGGGAACGGCTTATATTTCGCAAATGCATAGAAATCCTGATATGACTTATTTTATGGCTATGTCTTATTTTAGGAGAAACACAGTAGACAAAGAGGTGGTTCATTCCTCAGGAAGCTAGATAATTCACTCCTAATTAACACCTGCATTAATATGCACCCATGGTCAGCAATACAAGCTGAAGCATGGGATGCATAGTTTTCCTATACACAACTGAAATGGTGGTCTCTTCTCACAGTTCTTAGGAACCTGCCTTTTATAAGCCAGATCATTAGTTCCTCTGGCTGCCCTGTTGACTAGCAGCTGTTCTTGGTGGCTTCAGACAGAGGTCTTTCCCTGGGGGCCCTGGGGTGGGCTGGGGGTTGAACCTTGGACCTTCTGCATGAGAAAACATGCGCTCCACCGCTGAGCTAGAAGCAAGCCGAACAAACAAGTGGCAAAGTTGCCCAGTTTGTATGAAATGTGCAGATCCAATGGGGAGAGTACAGCCCTGGTTGGAAAGCGCAAGTGACGGAAATTCTGCCTCCCTCATTATTTCTGCTCTATTTGTAGAGATCTGCAAAGGCACCGAGAGAGCGTACTGTGGACCCAGGCTGGGATTATGTAAAGAAAGAGCTTTTGCATCAAATGTCCAGAACCTCCTGAAATTCAAGGGGATTGTGACTGGCTGCATCCCCCCCCTGCTCCACCCTGAGCAAATCGAGCGCTGAAAATGTGGCCTTCCTACCCCTGCTATTATATGTGTGTGACTTTTGTTCTGATTACGCGGACACTTAAAGAAAAGCACGCGGAAAGGCTTCCATTTAGTTCTAAGTCTGTCCAATGAAACGTGGTGGGTCCCTCCCTTCTTTGTGAGCTGTAGGGTTCGTATGGCAACAGAGAGATTTTCTTCCTTTAAAACAAAACAAACAAACAAATTGGGGACAGAAAATAAAAAGAGAGCCAATTCCCACCCCCAACCCTGCTTAAAATAAACAGTTTTAATAATATTGTTCCAGGCAGACAGGGATCGTAAAAATTCATTAAGCAGGAGAGTGGCTTTTGCCATGGGAAAAGCGCTGGCACTTGTCCCCTTCTTGTCACTGCCTCTGCTGCCCCCCTGAAAGGTAACCTTTAAAAGACACACTGCCATGTGGTACTTAAACCTCTGGCATTTACCTTCGTTTCTGCCTGGCTTTCATTCCAAGCAATGGCGAGGAGGGTTTTCTAATGTGATAAACAGGCGGCAGGAAAAGGGAGAGAGAGAGAGAGAGAGGGAAGCACTGCTTCTTGTGGCTTGACAATTCCCTTTTCGATGTGTCGGGATGCTCGCTGCCTCGGTTAGCGCTCAGCAAATGAAATCCCTGCTTGCGTGCACCCTTGTCGTGTGGCTTTCAGATATCCTTGTCCCAAGCCGCAGGGCATGGCGGGCTCCTGTCTGAACTGGGGAGGGTGGGTGGAAGCAGCGGGGTGTGAGTTTCTGTGGATGGTATTTGGACAGCTTTAGAACACTGAAAAAGGAAAGGGAAGAACAGCTCCTGACTAACAAAACAGAAGGATTTCATTGTTTAAGAAATAGACAGACTGGTACAGTAGGATGGTCATAGTCTATTGGCAGCCAGCTCAAAGCTGTTAGACCCAAATTTCACCTATAATTAAAGGATAAAATTACCGGCATCACTTTTCAGGGCTACTTTATTGGAGACAACTGTTGGTAGAGCATGAGACTTAATCTCAGGGCCAGGGGTTTGAGCCCCACGTTGGGCGAAAGATTCCTGCATTGCAGGGAGTTGGTCGTCGTGGTCCCTTCCAACTCCACAATTCTATGATTCTATGTGATAAAGTCTGTGGAACACACACACACACAAACACACACACAGAGAGAGAGAGAGTGAGAGAGAGAGAGAGAGAGAGAGAGAGAGAGAGAGAGAGAGGTTGTTCCTTGGACCCTGAGAGACGTTAATGGAGGGAAAGCTTTCCATCCCCTCTTTCTCTCAGCAGCTGCCAGCAACCTCAGAAAAAATGTCTCCAGAGGATCTTGGGGCCCTCTTGAAAAAGTTTCACACCTCTAGCCATGAGAACACTGGTGGAGAGCAATAGTGGATGGTGTCAAGGCAGCAGGAAGGTTGATGTGGTGCAAATGCACCGGCAGATCAAAGCTGGCAATCCTGGTGGTGCATTTTCACCGTGCTGACCTCCACACTGCTATACCTTTCCTTCTCTTCTTGCCGGTGAGCAGCAGTGGCTCAGCTGTCCAGAGGTCAGGGGAGTGCTGCTGTGCCACCATGCCATCTGCTGCTGCTGAACGGCAACATTCTGAATTCCAAAGGAGGAAGACTCCTATCCAAGTAGCTGAATGGGTGGCTGAACTGGGCCTGAAAATTATTAAATAACACAAAGGAGACAAGATGAACTAGGAGGGGCAACAGCATATAAATACACTCTAAGAGGAAACTGATACCTTTTCAGGCAATCGAGATCTTCCCATGAATGTTCTTCCAAATCTTGGATTTGGAAAACGAAGGCACCTTTCATGCAATTTGTGTAAAATAGTGATATTTGGGCTGCTGGGTGAATGGCAGCTCCAAATCCATGCTTGAAATGGTTGTCTGCTTGCTTGCCCAGGTAACAGCTCATCGTGTAACCATAAAACACCCGAAGGAGAGTAGAGTGGGAATATGTTTGGTGTGGTATATGTATTTTTGTTACCCAGTAAGCATGTATTTACTTGGCAGGAGAACAGTGTTGCAAAATTTGGAGTGAACATTTGGAAAGATGGCTGCATTTCAGTTCGTGTATCACAGGCATAGGCAAACTCGACCCTCCAGATGTTCTGTGACTACATCATCCCTAGCTAACAGGACCAGTGGTCAGGGATGATGGGAGCTGTAGTCCCAAAACATCTGGGGGGCTGAGTTTGCCTATGCCTGGTGTATCATTTTTGGAAAGGATCAATTAGGTGAGTTCATATTTTAATTGCAAACTGAATTGTGTGCCACTGCCCTCTATCCCTACTGATTATGCATGAGTCGCTCAAATATAAGCTGGTGCTTGACCCAATAGGCGATTGAGCAAAGCTAAGTTGGGTCAGAAGTACCCAATTCAATCCATTTCAAATGGACTCTTCCTCCATCCCTAGTCTCAAGACAAGCTTGACTCTCGGCAGATCAGAATTCCAACCCTCTCTTTCCTTCTGCCCAACCACCCAGCTATTGCAAAGGCCCCCTCAGTGAGTCTCAACCAAAGAACAAGGGTAGTATACTTATCTCTCTCTGCACTCAGCTCTCTAAAATGTGGGTTAAACAAAAAAAAACTGCTCTGCTGGCAGCTCAGAAGAGCTCAAAGTTCTCAAGTTGCTGAGAAATATAACTAGGTATGACACTTGTACTGAAGACAAAAAAAGTACAAAAAAGAGAGAACACGGCAAGCAAGGATTAAAAGACCTGACATATAAAAATAAAGATGTCAACCCTCACACCATATTTATCAGAGATGGCCTGCTGGGGAATATTGTCCTAACCACAGTAATTGCTGACTTTCCACATAGCAAAAGGCTTTAATCTTCATTCCAGAGTCACGGCAAAATTAAGGAAAAGACACAGCTAAGGAAGAAGATGACAGAAAGGTTAGCCACGTGCCTTAAACTTTGGGAATTCTTATGGTCTGGGATAGCCAGCATTGTTTGATAAGTTAAAGCAAACTTCAAGATCTGTTTTGGCAAATTGAAATGACAAGACATCGCCACGGCCTCTTTCCCTCCATGGGAATGAACCAGGAAACATCCCTGAGTTCCACCCGCCAATATTGGCCCTTCAGTTAGCATCTGAAACGGAACAAAATGGGTGTTAAGATTACAAGGACATAGCTGAAGGAAAAGAAAAGGGTGGGGCACAGCAGCCCAAGGTGGCTGGTTGAATCGTGCTCTACCAAACTGGGTTTCTGTCAGCAACAGTTCTACTGCCATTCAGATTTGGGTTCCTACCTGGAAAAGTTGTGAAATGGAAGGAGAAACAGAAGTATGTGTTGTTGGCTGCTCCCCACAAATTCTTACATATTCAGACTTGCTGGTTTTGTGGCATCAGTACTGGTACTACTGGGAAACAGCTTGCGAAGACACCTGTGGGCCATACCACTTCAGATTGCAGGTGTGTGGGGGGGGGGTCCATGGGCAGGATTAATCTAACTGGATCAATCAGCAAAAGCCCTGTGCAAGGACTTCTACTTGTGCAGCAGGGCTTTGCTTCCTACCAAATGCCTCTTGAAATTGGCTTGGGGTATGTGTGTGTGAGAAAGGGGGGGGGAGGGAGAGGGGAGAGAGAGAGAGAGAGAGAGAGAGAGAGAGAGAGAGAGAGAGAGAGAGAGAGAACCCCCAGAACAGCACATTGGGGAGGAAGCGTCATTCCATCTGGCAAATTGGAACACTTGTGCAGACAGAACTGGAAGAGCATTATGTCAGAGGAAGATTTAGGGGAGCGCTGACCAGTTCAGTTGCACTGGGCACAGAACCCCAGGGGTGCCACAACTGATGTAGAATGCAAGGCAAGAGGCAAGGGGGACAAATTTTGGTGTCGCACAGGACGCTGCTGAAATTTGAGACCCCAAAGCCTGCCAATGTTGATGTTGAATTCCACCCTATGATTGCTTCCCTGTAGAGAAACTAGTCTCTACACATAGCAAACTAAGCCCAAGAGTCCTTGATTCTCATTTCTCTGACCTGCTAGTTGTGTGCAAGAATTTCTTTTCTTTTTAAAAAGGGGACACATTGAACCATGCAGTTCAACACTGGTGGTTTGAACAGGGCCTGAGAAAGGAGCATGTCAGGGTTGCCAGATTATCTGTTTGGAGCCCTCATACTAGAGCCTCACATAGTTTAGGATTTTGTTTGGAATTCTTGGAATGGTGCAAGGGAAGAGATACTCCAGCCACCACCTCCTCCTGCACCCATCCTCTTTTTCCTCAGAGCAAGACTGCATTTTGGGAGCAGCCCATCAACATTCTCTAGCAACTTCCCCTTCTTAATTCAGGCACCAGTGAGTAAATCTAGTTCAAAGGAGGGTGCCTTTGTCTTTATAGGGATGGACGAACCTGTTGATTCCTCATTTCTTCCACTCTTAAATTCTGCTCTAAATTTCCACATCAGTTTGTGATTTATTTATTTTTAAGTCCACATGAAAATTCATCAACATTTTTTGTTTGGATTTATCCTCATATACACAATTCTGATGCAGTGGTACTCAATATGCACATTTTTGCAGAATGAACTTCCACAATGTATGTACTTTTGCATGTTATTTTAAACTAAAATATGCATTTCTATGACTTGGCTAGAGAAGAGCATTGCAAAATTTGGAGAAGTGCAAATTTCAAACAATTCCCCAGCTTCTGTTTGCTGGTTGCTTTGTACAGTGCAGCTTTGGCAGGTTTGTCTTTAAATGCAAACGGAACCTGATTTCTGTGCACGATTTCTGTCTTCTCCCCTCCCTCCCCCATCTCTCTTGAAAACAGTGACAATGAAAACTCTCAGCCTCTTCCGCTTCCACTTCACTTCCTTGGCAGCACTGCCAGAGGAGAGAAGCTGACCATAATCTGCTTTGACAAACTAAGGAAGAGAGAGAAAGAGGGAAAGAAGCCTCTGCCTTCAGAGAAAGGAAATCCTTGACTGGAATTCTCCTTTGCACAACAAATCATCCCAGACTGGCCAGCAGAAGTAACACCAAATTCCTCTCCTGCTTGAGGCTTGCTGGCCACACATAAGGAACCGCTATGGTTTCCTCCAAGTTAGTGTTGCACTGTGCAAGCTTCAGTCCTGATGTATTTGCACACCAGAGTTGCAAAGCAGTTCATACACTGTATGGAGGTTATTAATTCCCATGCATATACAATAATTCTGAAAGTTCCGGTGCACTGGAGCCATGTGGTTCTTGTGATGAACAACAAAACTTGCCAGTCACTTGTTACACAGAAAGGTATCCACGTGGAGGACGGTAGCTCAGTGGTTGAGCATCTGTCTTGAGTACAAAAGGCCCCAGCTTCAATCCCCAGCATCTCCAGGAAGGGCTGGGAGAGAATCCAGTCTGAAATCCTGGAGAGTCGCAGAGAGTCAGTTAGACAATACTGAGCTATATGGGTCAGACGCAGGGTTTGATAGCTTCCTTGGGACATGGGTGGCGCTGGGGTCTAAACCACTGAGCCTCTTGGGCTTGCCAATCAGAAGGTTGGCAGTTCAAATCCCCACGACAGAACTTTGTCCCAGCTCCTGCCAGGGGTCCTTTACCTTTTTTTAAACCTTTACCTATGATAGCTTCCTATCTGATTTACAGCATATTAAAAAACTTAAGCATTGGTAAAAGTACACACACACACACACACACACACACACACACACACTTCATGATAAATACATAGCACAGATACCCGCCCCTGCCCCTAACAGCAGCAGAAAGGTTTAGCAGCACACTAACCACCAAAAGTGTGGGAAAAGATAAGTCTTTACCTGGTAATTTTTAATCCATACCTATAGGATGTTTGATCAGAGTTTCATTTAGATGCAAGTTTTTCCATGACTTCATCTCCAGGCATTGGTTTGAGGAGCAAAGCAAAAAAATAAGACTGAATAAGGCAATAAAGAAAAATCCTTATTGAGCAACACTTACACTAGGCATCCTCAATCTCGGCCCTCCAGATGTTTTTGGCCTACAACTCCTATGATCCCTAGCTAGCAGGACCAGTGGTCAGGGATGATGGGAATTGTAGTCTCAAAACATCTGGAGGGCCGAGTTTGAGGAAGCCTGACTTACATTGTATGGGTGAAACTCCATGCTAGTCATACTCAGAGTAGATCCATTGAGATCAATGGATTTAAGTAACTTTATTAATTTCAATGGATCTTCTCTGATGGCTAATGTTGAATGCCATCCAATGTGTCTCCTTCCCTCCCTCTCCATCAATACTGATTTTAAAGTGTCCAGAAAAGCGGTAGCAATTCTGAGGTGTTATGGATTTTTGCAGCTTACGGTAGAAATGGGTGATTATTTCACAAACACTGAAGTGACTAGGTGGCTAATGTTTCTATATCTGAAGAGTCTGACCTTGTCCTTCTGGTAAGCTGGGATTTACCTGTGTCTATGGAAGTTAAAAAGTTGGTTGGAAGAGTTTGTATTAGTCTGCCAATGACAAAACAAGAGCCAGTCTATGTGCAAACAGTGACAACAACATTCAATAGTAGTTTTTCATCCAACTGGAGTGGATTGAAAGTACATTTTTAGGGACAGAAATATGAACTAGGGATGGATGGATGGATCAGCCTAGTTTCATTCTATGTTGATGTCATATGCACTCAGTCATAAGCCTATTCTGTCTCATTTCCAGTGGCTTAAAAAATCTCCAGTGCAAATGTTGCATTTAAATTGTACTCCTTTCTGCATTCACTTCCTCATAAAACTCACATTCTGTATGCTTCTCTGTATATCCCTCCCTGCAATATGCATTCGTTTGCATTTCCCCATAAATACATTTCGCATACATTTCCCCTGTAAGATACACATTTTTGTCCACATTTTTGAACCGAAACTTGAGCACAAAATTCAGAAGTGCTCAGTCTGATTGTTAATCATGTTTCTGATCAGCATATAAGCTTGGGAGCTGCAAATCAGGTCCGTCCACTTAAAAAAATTCTCTTTCATGCCTAACACTGGTCCCTCATGTTTCAATGAGGTCTGGTGTTTCAAAATTTCAAAGAATTAAGGGGTGCTGGGAGGCTATGAATCTCTGTCTCGGGGAGCTTTGTGCTAACTACTGCAAAACGAAAGTAAGGGGCATCTATTATGTTTTGTGAGTTGGAATAAGCAGCACTAAAGCTTTAAAAATAAAAAAGTTATTTAAGGATTGCCGTTAAAGGTCCTTCACTTCTTGTCAACTGCTTTAAAAAAGCTGTGAAGATTAAAGGCACAAGTAAA
The DNA here is from genome assembly GCF_009819535.1 of Lacerta agilis. NCBI lineage: Eukaryota > Metazoa > Chordata > Lepidosauria > Squamata > Lacertidae > Lacerta > Lacerta agilis. The sequence goes on from NC_046316.1 coordinate 27,609,419, forward strand.
TTCGAAGCACGTACATTAATCTCAGGTTTATGGTGCCCAAGGAATGAGATTCTGCCCCATAGAAAGTACTGCAGGCAGGAACCAAAGAAGGAAGTGGCTGGGATCCTGCCCTCTGATGTGGTTGCCTCATCTGGCCTGATGTGTGGGCTGACCCTGCCTCCAGTACTATTAAGGGTGGCAGTCTGAAGACAAGGGAGGTGGAGAAGCAAGCCAGAAGCTACCACCGTTTGTGGACCAGTGGTGGCAGAAACCTTCTGGGCAACAGTTGCAGTGGAGGAAGGGAAGAGATGAAGGTGGAAGACAGGTGATGGGAGGCAGACAGTGGAAAAAGAAACCTGCCTCGCTTTACTGCATGATTAGCAGCGAACTGGCAGAGCGGGAGAGACAAAGGCGGAAGGGAGGCGGAGACAGAAAGAGAGATGCAGGCAAAATAAAAAGGCTAGGATGGAGCTGGAATGCAGCTTCAGCTTCTGCCTGCATCTCTCTCTCTCTCTGACTGTCTCCTTCTCCCTTCAGCCTTTGTCTCTCTCTCCCACTGCAGATTCTCCACTGGTCTTGCAGGCGAAGGAGCTGGGTTACTTTTTCCTCTGTTTGCCTCCTGCCTCTCTTCCGCCTTCATCTCTCCTCCTCCTCCTCCTCCTCTGTTGCAGCCAACATACCAAAGGCTGCAGCCACCGCCACCAGAGCCAAGCATGTGTAACTGAAATCATGCAAGTTAAATGCGCATTTGATACGACTACACTGCATAGGTATGTCTGCTTTCAGCAATCCAAACAAAAAGCTCTGAGCAAATAATTCATGGAATCTGTTAGCAAGCCTGCCAATGTACCCACTATTTGAAAGGATACATTAATTAACTGCTACGAATACTTTGGATTTTCAAAGTGCTCATAAACCACAACACAAAAGCTAGAGCTAGAGCCTGGTGGTTTCAGGTGTTCATAACGTACACCTTTTGTTTTGCTGGTTGGATAACCTGTTCAAATATGAGTGAAGTGTATTTCCAAGCAAACTGTGAGTTTCAAATTCGAAATTAAATTTGCAAATACCATCATTGTCAATTTACAGCTTCCAGATTGTTGAAAATATCACATTAAAGAAAATGCTTGTTTTAAGTTGGGGTAGACATGTATAGTCTCTCCTACATATGGTACATGTCTTTCATGCATGCCTACAGATGATCTGGATTTTTTCAGTGCCTACTAGTTATTTCAGAATGTTAACATCTACCTTCCTTGATTGCTTTCTCAAACATCATTGATTTCCATCTGCCTTTTTGGCAAAGTACAAGAGTACCAGTTATTGCCAGCAGGTCTTCTTATTGCCAGCAAATGTTCTGCTCCCAAGATTGTGCACTGTCACGGATATAAAAGCAGACAAAAGATGGAACAGCGGCTTTTAGTTCCATGCTACAGTAAGACGAAGTAACAGTTAGCTTACAAAAGCCCATGCTTGTTCTGTAAAATCATTTCAGTGAGCCTTAAAAGTCTAATCTTATTTAATAACTTTTCCACACTTCCGCTTCTGCAGATTTCAGTGGGGGGTGGGTAAATCCATCCATTTCAGTATTCTTCTGGGGTAGTTTGTCCACCTTTGGTCGCCACCCTGCACTCAACTTTCACCTGTGGCTCCTAGGGGTTGTCATCATGTGACAGCAGCCACATCCCAAGAAACGGCTTCAACTGGCCAGCTAAACCAGATGAAGGTAGCCAATGGGTCTCACAGCTTTGGTGAGTTAGGGACCTCCCCTGCATGTGAAGACAGGCTCTGATGGATGGAGCGGACAAGACCAACAGTGGGTCCTACGGTCAAGAAGGCAAGTGCTGTAGAGGGAAGTGAGGGGCAGGAGAAGAAAAAGAGTAAACCTTACACAAATCCGGAGTGGAGTCCCTAAGATTGTTGGATGACACCTTGTACACCTCCTCCCAGCAACTCCTGCAGCCAAGCTGGTGCCAAATGTATTGCTCTGCTTTCCTTTGGACCACATATGTGAAGACGAGAAGGGGGCCTCATCATCTAGGCAGCCCAGGACCTCTATACACACTGTCCAGGTTTGCACCCTGGTGAGATCACTTTGGTTCTGCTAATGCAGTAGTTTGATTTCACCCCAGAGGAGCACTCCATTGTCTCTCAAAGGCCAACAAAGACCTTAATGGAGGACACAGCAAAAGAGATGGGGTCTACTGCTTAAATTCTACTACTAACACATGTGGTGGGGCAGTGCCAGAACGCCACCCCTCTTAGCACTGGCATCTCTGCTGCTTACCTGGATGAGGGTGGGGCATGCAGCAGCAGGTGGGGTGTGTGAGTGCTTCAGCAGCAGCAGTGCTGCCATTCTGTGTTGTATACCTTTCCCCTGGTTCTCTGTACATGTGTGCACATGTATAGATTTATCTATACCTATCGATTGCATGGTTTGTATGATTAGCTGCGAAACATGTTGCTGGAAAAGCAGAAGGAAGCTCTTTTGTTTGCAGCTCATAATTTCCATGGAGCTGCCTGATCAGCCCCCCCACCCACCCCACCCCCGGCCTTGCCACCTCCTTTTAACCTCCAAGACACTCTGCAGTCTATCTCTTTAGTCAGGTTTTTCCTAAAGGGGCAGATTAAAATGGGGATGGTGCTTTCTTCCTTTTGCAAAAGAAGGAAGTCCTGTTGGATTACAGCTAGCCTGCTGCTTCGGGTGGCTTATGGCCCAGACATTTAAATTTTAAATATACCTAGGCAAATGATGTGGCCGCATCATATAAACAGGGAAGGAAGTAAATGAAACGTCTTCCCCGACTGGAAACTGTGGTTATGAAAGCATTTGGGAAGGCACATTCTAAATGACAAAGATTAGCGGTGGTGGGATTAAAATACGTAAACAACCACCATGCATTAGAAGGCAACACTTTGCAGGACTGAAGATTTGCCACTTGCTTTATTGCCATTCTGTCTTCCCAGAAACAGTACTTCTAGAGTCTTTCCAGTGTCTGTCTGTCTGTCTGTCTGTCTGTCTGTTGTTGTTTAGTTGTTTAGTCGTGTCCGACTCTTCGTGACCCCATAGACCAGAGAACACCAGGCACTCCTGTCTTGCACTGCCTCCCGCAGTTTGGTCAGACTCATGTTGGTAGCTTCGAGAACACTGTCCAACCATCTCATCCTCTGTCGTCCCCTTCTCCTTGTCTCCTCAATCTTTCCCAACATCAGGGTCTTTCCCAGGGAGTCTTCTCTTCTCATGAGGTGCCCAAAGTATTGGAGCCTCAGCTTCAGGATCTGTCCTTCCAGTGAGCACTCAGGGCCGTTTTCCTTCAGAATGGATAGGTTTGATCTTCTTGCAGTCCATGGGACTCTCAAGAGTCTCCTCCAGCACCATGATTCAAAAGCATCAATTCTTCAGCAATCAGCCTTCTTTATGGTCCAGCTCTCACTTCCATGCATCACTACTGGGAAAACCATAGCTTTAACTATATGGACCTTTGTCGGTAAGGTGATGTCTCTGCTTTTTAAGATGCTGTCTAGGTTTGTCATTGCTTTTCTCCCAAGAAGCAGGCATCTACAGCAAGCTAAAATCCCTGGATTCTTTGGGAGGAACCGTAGTACTTGATATAAAGCTGATATATGTTCCTGGTGTAGCAGCCTGTGATATGTACACTCAAATCCCACTGTCACCCATGTCCACAGGTAGTTTTTTTTTTTTTGCAAGTTTGGGTAGCGCTTCAAAAGCCCGCAAAGCCTATTTAACATGAAGTGTCAGGTGGGACAGTATTATTCAAGTTTGGGCTCTTTCACATCATCTTGAACCACACAGTAGTCCGATGCTTGCAGCTTTGCATGTAAGATGTTAAAAAAGCACTATTATCTATTGAATTTATTCATTTCACCACCTCTTTCACCCCTGCCCCGGACCAGTTTTAACACCTGCGTAGCATGATCACAGCTAATGGAGTTTGCCTCATCAGTTCCTGCTTCCTTCATTCCCAAAGATGTCCCTAGAGGGAATCACCTCCCCACCCCACCCCTACCCAATAAAACAGCATCCAAAAGCCAGATTAGCCATTCTCATCTTCTGTCAAAGCAGACTGGCACCGGAGGACAGGGGAGGGACAGTAGAGAGAGAATAGACAAAGGGTGGGGTTTGGTCAGCCGCAATTGTTTGTGCTCCTTGGAATGGTTTAAAGGGATTACAGGCCACAGGCCTCTGGGGAAGATGTCGTGGTGGGGGTGAGCCCCTCAGAAATAGATGAGATTCTTTTTTGTGTGTGCTTTATTTCTTTCCATCATGCATGCCCAGAAGGGCTGGGGAGAGCAAGATAGATAGAGAGGATAAGAGGGCAAGTGATTAATTCAAATTTAAACCCCATTTCATTTGCTTTATAATTAAACCAGCAGGCATGTTTCAACAACTGATTATCTGGCCTGGACAGTTGTTTATATTCTTCTTCGTTTCTTGTTCACACTGTCTAAACTGATGTTAGTTTAAATTTCTTTTTCTTTTTTAACATTGGTTGTCTTCTTCTTCTTCTTCTTCTTCTTCTTCTTCTTCTTCTTCTTCTTCTTCTTCTTCTTCTTCTTCTTCCAGCTGCATGGAGCTTGGCTACTATTTCTTTGCTACTGTTTTGTTCTCAGAGAAAGAACCTCTGCAGTTCATCTGGGAAATAAAATGGGCTGGTATTTGGAAATGCTGATAGGTTGTGGGAATGGGAAAGCAAATCGCAACCGAAAATGCAGGATGAAGGCTTCAGCCCGGAGTGTTAACACTTTTTCACTCAGCAAAACATTCATCCAGGTTTTCCCTCACAAGAAATATTTAATATAAAAACATGCATGTTTCATGAAAATTAATGTTAAACATTACCCTGATGTCTTATTTTAAGCAAGAGATACATTTTAAATCTTGTATGTGTAAGAGAAATGAGATCTGGAGTGGGAAATTACAGGTGGGACAGATACAGTGCCAATATAATTTTCTGCTCCCATTTTCACTCACTAGAAACAGCGATTGAGCACAGGGCTACCATTACAAGCATCTGCATGGTGCAACATGTACTTTGTGGCCTGATATGGGTCTCCAATGTTCCCATTTTACTAGTGCTAGGATAGTTAAATTTTAAAAAGAAGCTAGCTCTAGTTCAGGTTCATCCTGTCCTAAAAGGCACTGGTTCCTGTTCCAGTCCTTTTTATAAAACTCATTCAAGTTTCTTGTCCACATTTCCGCCCCTCCCCCCCGACAGAATGTTGACAAATAAAACTTTCCCCATAATTGTATTTCCATACTAGAAATGCTTGCCCTGTTTAATTTGTGCCACCCAAACAGCTGTTAAAAGCACAACCCACCGTTCCTTTTGTTCCTGTACTGGTACTTCTTGCTGCAAGCGGCTCCTGTTGGAAAAGAGCAAATCTCTTCAGCAGGGAAGATGGGGGAAATGCCTCACATTCCTTTCTTCCGAATACTTAGCAACAGTGATTAAGTGACTAAGCAACCTTAGCAACAGCAGTGCCTCTGCACCTGCCTAATACATCTTAGAACGTTTCCTCCACACACCCCCAACTTTATTTATAGATGTCTGATGGACTTACTCTTTAAAAGCAAAAGCAAGAAAGAAAAGGAAGCTGGTCTCCTGCTAGGGTAGTAGCGGGGATAGAAAGTGAAAATGAACTAGAAATTATGAACTAAATCTCCCTTTAGTTCACCTGGCAATCAGGGGAACAACTTTCAGGTATAGTTCAGAGATTTCTGAAGCACTCATTATAGAGAGTAAACTCTTTTGTACAAGCTCTCACACTTTAATATGCTTTGATCCCAGTGTGAGTGGCAACCTCCAGATCTCATTTACTTGAAATGGGCTTTTTTTTTAAAATATGAAGGATATAGGACCAGCTTTTGTGGAGTTAGCCTAGTGTTGTCTACTCTGGCTGTTAAAGCTCTCCCAGGTTTAAGCCAGGGGTCTCCTCCTGCCCTTCTAGCTTGCTTTGATGAAGATTCTGGGCATTCAAAGCATGTGCTCTTCTACAGAGCTATTAGGCCCTCCTGAAAGAGGGATCATTCCTTTTACCATAGCACACAAATTATTACAATCCGTTGCTGAAATTGAACTTTTTCGTAATGGCTCATTATGGAAGAGACATTCACATGATTAATCAGGAATTTGTAGTTAACATTTTCAATACCTTTGGAACAAGGCTGAAATGAAGCAGCCACAGCCATAATTTCCTCCAACAAATCTTCCACTCAGGTAGCAGCAAAAGAAGATTCATGCCCGTTTGTGACTTTGTTGAAGAAGGAAAAAAAGAATGTAAGCTTCAGAGTACTGAACTTTGCATTTGGCACGGCTAATAAAGCAGGAACGTGTGTGATGCTGCTTTAAAGGGAGGTTGACCAGGCCAAACCAACTCAAGGAGCTCTCACCCCAAGTATTCATCTGGCATACCTTGTTCTACAGAGCAACAGCTGGTCCACCAAGCGAAAATGTGCAGAAAGAATGCCACAAACTCGGAAGTGAGTGTTCTGGTTTGTGAAATATTTTTGGAAGCCGAACATCCAACGGGACTTCCGTGTCTTCTGATTGGCTGCAGGAGCTTCCTGCAGCCTATCAGAAGCCGTGCTTTGGATTCTGAATGTTTTGGAAGTCGAACAGAATGGATTCCGTTAGACTTCCAAGGTACGACTGTACTAAAATAAAGTGTACATATAAATGCATATGCTAGTAAAAATAACAATCAGCCCTGAGTGCTCACTAGAAGGACAGATCCTGAAGTTGAGGCCCCAGTACTTTGGCCACCTCATGAGAAGAGAAGACTCCCTAGAAAAGACTCTGATGTTGGGAAAGATGGAGGGCACAAGGAGAAGGGGACGACAGAGGATGAGATGGTTGGACAGTGTTCTCGAAGCTACTAACATGAGTTTGGCCAAACTGCGAGAGGCAGTGAAGGATAGGCGTGCCTGCGTGCTCTGGTCCATGGGGTCACGAAGAGTCGGACACGACTGAACAACAACAACAACAACAACAACAGTGAAAATAACAGACAAGAAATGCATTATGTTAGCGAAAATAGCTTTGCAGAAACACGCAGATTCAGGAAAATTGCACATAAAAATTTGTATAATAGGAGAAACCCACATCTTCCTTGTGCAATAACTATCTTGCACACTTTGGCCATCCCTGGCACACTTCACAATGATAGAAAGTAATTAGAAACCTAAGAGACATAGGCTACAGGATTCTCCACATGTCAACTACTGTTTTTCTATAGCTAACATTTAAACAACTCTTTTGTTCTTTTCTCAACCAATGCTTTTCACCTTTTGGTCATCAAGTGTAGGGTTGACAGCATGCACTGCCTTAGCCAAAGAACACAATCAACGCCTCTTGCAGCAATATAAGCTGCACTGCCTGACCCTGCTAAAGGGTCAGCACTCTGACCTCAAGGAAGTACACGGGTGGTCTATTTTCCATGCACATTCAGTCTGGTGTCTTCCCCGAGGCTGCCAACAAATATAGTATTTAGTGGCTATTGTACAGGTGTCTTTTGTAATATGGATGCAGATGCATTAGACACTGGAATGAGTCCAACAGCTCTCTCCACACAGATCCATGACATTATGTTGTTAATAACACGGTGGTGATGGAACTCACACAATACTTGGCCACTGGAAACATGGGATGGATTTCTACCACAAACAAATTTTTGAGTAAAAAGGCCTAATACTGTAACCATGAAAATAATATTCGCAATTACTTATGCAGGGCTCACACACACTATCCAGTAGTCTTGACAGCTTTACCTATAATGTACGCTAGCATTATTAGCTTCACGTACCAGATTGTTGGCTGAAGCTAAGAAAGTGTGGCTTCCCTCAGAGCCAAAGTAAGCAGGAGATCTATGGATATACGATCCTAAGGGTTTTTGAAGTATCAATGGGGTTGAGGATATTCCGTTGACAGTGACAGGAGAGTGAATTATTTCCCTCAGTGCCACTTGTATGATTAAAATCCCTCTATGTACCATTTCCATTGTGGAGCAAAACACACAGGTGTCTTATCAGCAGTAGCCAACTTGGCAGGGTAGAACCACCCTCCCAACACTCACAGCACTACTACTTACCTGGATGAAGCTGGGACAAGGTCAGGGATGTGTGGACACAACCCAGTGCTCTCACTGGTGCACCTGTGTAGTTTCACCATCACTGCCACCCTGTCCTGCCTTGGGTCTGCTCAGGTAAGCTGAAGTGATGGCCGTCTCAAGAGGAGGGCAATTCCTCTGTCCCACTACTATGCCCACTACTGTTATATATTTCACCCCAAGTAGCAAATAGTTGTGTGTGTGTGTGTGTGTGTGAGAGAGAGAGAGAGAGAGAGAGAGAGAGAGAGAGAGAGAGAGAGAGAATTAAAATGGGGAAATGTCACAGGTAAAGAACTGAGCCTCTCTCCCCTGGTACCCCCTCCTAGATGAGGGTGATGTCAACGCGACAACCAACCAATGTGGGAGTTCCTACTTATGGAGGGATCTCCCGGCATCATGCTTTGCTGGACCCTTAGGTCACCAAGTGAATTGACCAGACAGGCAGAATGATAAGCAGGACTCCTCCATTCATACCCCAGCCACTTTGCCACCGTGCAATGCCAGCGATTATACTGAAACAATGTTTTATTTGAAAATAACTGCTAAGCTGTTTTATTCAGAAATGAATACTTTGTGTGACCTCTGCTTACATTGACTGCAAAAAGCTTCATCTCTCAAAAGACTGCCAGAGCAGCACCAATGTCCTTCAGAAGATTGAGATGTATTTGGAAAACAGAATTTCACAAGCGCACATTTTTTTCACTATGTTTACTGAATTTAGAAATCCCCCTTCTCAGTTATTTCAGCTCTAAGAGTCACACCAGACCAATTGCATAGCTAGCAGACACGTTCTGTTCCCCCACTTTAATATCAGGCACTGGGAGGAGGATTTTCACTATGGTTGCAGCACATGGGGAGGGGAGGTTTAACCTTTTCCCTTATAAGCTACAATCCCAACAAAAGTCTTCTTGTGTGCCAAAACCAGTGCTAGAAAGTACCGGTAATCTCTCACTGGCATTCGTTGTACACATTACTTGACTGAACAAGTGCATTGTGGTGTTTTTTTTTTGGAAGGATTTTGCTTTGGTTTGCACGTTGTTTCGGAAATGCAAATTAGGTAGGTCCGCCTTTAAATGTGAACTTAATTTCTCCCCAATCCCTAATCACAAGAAAGTGCCAAAGAAGGTCAAATGCTTACTTCCAGGCAGCCGGATCAGGCTGCTCTGCTAATCCCACTAAAAAGGCATCTTTGTAATTAGGAGATTCTTCATTTGTTGATGACACTTTTCATTACAGCTCCATGCAACAGAGAACTAGCTAGACTGCTGGTTTTGTCTCTTGGAATTGATGGTATCAGCTGGCTAGTGACTATAATATATCTTGTGGCCCTTCCAAGTCGGTGACATAGTTACGACCTGCGCCAGCCTGTACAGTGACTCCAATCACAATAAATACATATACAAGCTTATATATATGTGGAATAAATGATCTGAAAAAACAACCAAATAGCACTGCGTTCAATTGAGTTCTGGATCTTTTGCAGGATGTAGTCAATCACTGGAGTTATAGGTGGGAAAGTGAGGGACAAAACAGAGATAAGCTTAAAATTATTTAGGTGAATGTTTTGCCCTTCTGCCTTCATCAGTAAACACAATGCTGCTGAGTTTCAAACTACACCCAGAGTGAGCCAAAATGATAGATCTAAGAATAGCGGTAGGAAAGATTCTCAGGCAGGTGACATCTTGCATGAAAGTAGAAAAGCAAGGATTTAAAAAAAAACCCTCCATAGGTAATGACTGTTCCCCACATCAAACGGGGTGCACATTTTGCGTGGTTATGCCCAGGGCAGCACATGGTAGTTCGGGCTGGCACCACCTTCCCAGGTCAGATACCTGTGGTCTCCGCCTACCCAGCCAGCCATCCAATCCGGCCTGGGGAGGTGTTGCCAGGGGGATTGGCCAGGTAGGAGGAGGGACCACACAGTGCACACAATAGAAGGTGAGACATACCTGGGAAGCGGCAGTCGGCTCCAGAGCTTCCCCACCCTCCACTCCCTCAAGTAATGCTTACTTTGCAGGATAATATTTCTTCCACAGGTGCAAACGTACGCAGGCGCTGCTATGTAAAGGCCGCTGTTGAAGGGCCGGAAAGGAATTTCTCTGCATTGGCAAGTTTCGCCTTTCCCGTAGCAATTCATCACAACTTTGGCGGTTGCAGGCCTTGGGCAGAATCCTTTAGTCATCTACATAAATGGGGGGGTGTGGGGTAGTGACCCCCCACCCCCATTGCGGCGGCAATACCAGGTTCCTGTTAGAAGGGTCTTAGGGGGAGGCAATGGTCATACACTCAGAGGTTGTCATTGCCCTCCTCCAGCGGCAGCGAACAGGGGGGCAGGCTATCTGCTTGAACATATGTCCTCCAGAGCTAGCCCAACCGCCACACATGCTGGATAACCCTGAATTTACCCAGTTCCCTGGCTGGGGAGCTGGGAAGGAAAACGCCTAATGCCTGAGGCAAGGTCTCCCTACATCTGAATCTTAATACAGTTGTGGCCAATTTTAATCCCATAGAACGTTGTCTTGTGTCATTATTCTGCTCAGGGGCTGCCCGGGGGTTTGGGGGACTCCGCCTGACCGCACAAAAGTTTACATATTAGCCTCCAAGCTGTGGGTTATTTTTCCATATATTCAGAAGTTCTTTCTAGCTTTTGGCATTTTGGGATTAGACTGGTTTTTCCCCCCTTCTATTTATTTCCAATCTGAAAGTTTGCAGTGATCCAGATTGAAATGTCTGGGAACATGTTCCTGATGTTTTTCTTTGTATTATTCACTGATCTGTGAATTCCTAAATTGGTAAAGAGATCTGCTTACCAAGAATTTTGCACCTGGCATCAGGAGTATTCTGGAACGCATTATATGGCCGATATCCTCTTTAATTAAATAGGTTTATCCGGCCATTTTATTTTGGAAGGCAATGACTTCTCTTGGAATGGCACTTCAGCTCTTGCAAGGAATCTGCATTGGTTTGGAGGATGGAAAGCAACGAGAAAGGAAGCTTGCTGCTGGTTTTTGCATGGTGGAATGAATTGGCTAGTCAACTGTAGTGAACTGCAAGGTGGTAGTTAGAAGATGTTGAATCTGCCACCAAAAGGACATATGTTCCTTGGTAATGTCTTCCTCACCTTTGTGGAAGAAGGATTATTTGAACAAGGATAATTTTTTACAGTTAAGGACATGAGGGACATCCTCTGTGGAGAGTCTGTTCAAGTTTTTGGGTTAAAGTTGAAACAACTTTTATTGTTGTCCCATTTGTGCTTAATTCTGTAGGCCAAACTGCAGGTGATATTGCTCTTGATATGCTGAAGATGTGAGGAATTCCAGTTTCAACAAATGGGAGCGTCAGTGGGTTTACTGCACAGATTTGTCACTGCCTTCTTTTGTTCTGTGGAAGGAAGATTATATAGTATAGGGATATGTGGATTCCTTGTGTTCTTATTCATTGTGGAGTGGACAGAGTCAATCTAGTTCTGCAGTTGTCCCAAACTTTCCTTTACCAGTAGTCCAGATTATATATATAATCACACTCTTAATACAATTTCCAGGGAGTTTAAAAACATAGGGAATGGTTCTGAAACTACTGACTTCCAGCAGGGAAGATGAGAAGCATGCAAAATGGCCACCCTGTTATGAAAAGGTTTCGTTTTCATGTCATTTTGCGACAAATGGGATGCGACAGTTTATAGTTAACAAGTCCAGGAGGAATATAGTTAAAATATAAGGTGTCATGCTGTATTGTTTAAATATCAGGAGAAGGGGCCAGTTCAGAAAATTTAATAGCTTGTGCTTTGAAAATACCTGAACGACTGTAGGCTTCATGCTGTGGATAACAAATCTATGAAAGATATGGATTTTCCGGTGTCCTCACTCAGACTCTGTCTTATCACCCACGGGAAATTTCAAAGGCAAAAGTGGAAACATTTGGGTTTCTTTATGTGTGGTTTTGATGTCAGGTTTTGCAGCAAGCAAGACAGCTTGGGGAAGTGGGAGTTTTGGACTGGCAGCAAGGATGCCTGCACGTATTTACGAAAGGACTTTTGAGTATTCCAAGGCAGCCTGCCGACAGGCTTCCATCTTGGCTCAGTCTACCTTGCTAGATGGCATAGATCTTCCTAGAAAAGCACTGCTTGGGGGATGGGGAGTATGCCCTAGCCGTTTTTGTTCTTAGCAGCAGAAGGCAGCTTTGGGTAACCAGGGATAGGGAACCCTCAGCCCATGGGCCTAATTGGGCATGCTGGGTGTTATGTACTGAGCTGAATCTGAGAACAATAGGATCCAGAATGCAGCAGTCTGATTGGTCCGCAGGAGCCACCCAATCCAGCTGCAGGTGGAAGTGAATCTGCAACCTGATTGGCCTACAGGAGTAGCCCAGAATTAGCCAGTCACATGGGGCACATTGTGTAAATAATGTATATATAGCAGACGTTTTGGGGGAAAGATTCATTCATTACTACTATGAGCTGAATAAAGAGCATGAAATGCACACTTGACTCCGAGTATATTTCACTGGGTCTCTCCCTATTTGGCCCACAAACCCATTTCAGTTAAACCACACCCACCTGTCCTCCACCTGATGTCATATATGAGGTCATGTACAGGGTAGCTAGAAATGGGGTTTGTAGGCACGGCTGCTCAGCAGACTGGCATTGTCTGCAAACCCCATGCAAAGGCCTGTGAAATACAGTGCTACCCCAGTTTGAGACACGGCCTTGATGGAAGCCATGCCCTCTCACACTCAGGCCCTGTCCCCTCTCTCCCAGCTCCCTCCCTTGGGACTCACCACGTCTCTCCCCTGTACCCATCCCACTGATGGGGCCTTACGCAGTGTTTCTCTGCCTCCACAGCCTCCTTGGAGAGGAAGCAGGACCTCCCAGTGGACCTGCACACTGCTGGTGATCCTGAGGATCCACTGCCCCATACCTGGAAGTCCTCGCGCCTGCTGCCTAGGTTTCTGAATAGCCATTCAGACCTTCCCTCGTCTCCCTCAAGGCCACTGGAGCAGAGTAGACAGTGGTCCAGGTCCAGCTAGCTGCAGGTGAAGCAACTCAGGAGGAGGAGGGGAAAATGCATGGAAGGCTTCTTCCCAGAGCCTGTTTGTGAGCCAGGAAGGGAGGTAAACCCTCCAGCTGTTCTATAATCTCCCAGTCTGAGCTGCTTCAATCCTGAAGCAACAGCTCCCTTCCAGGCTGCAGCCTTCCTGAGCTGGGGAAGTGGACAGCTGTTGCAGGAGGTGGGCACCAGCTTTTGTATTGGCGGCAACAATGAAGACAGAAGCAGAATTTCCCTATGAAGAATTAAATCAGAAGGTTTTCCCCTCAGACAATCGGATAACAAAGACCTTTCCCTCACAGGAAGTAATGTTTTATGGATAGCCTCCTCCTTTACGAGGTGATATTTGTAAGAATTTAAAACACAACATGAAATCTTAAAGCTGACAAGGGAAATTTAGTTAGCAGAGCGTCTGTTATGTCCAATTTATTACTCCACTGGAGAAGTCTATAGGCTTAAGGGCTGGAGGAAAAGTGGCAATGGGCAGGCGGGGGGTGGGAGGGAGAGAAGACACCCAGATCCTTGCTGAGTTATGACTCACAATTTATAAACTATTATGTGCGGTGGATTTCCAACAATATTTATTGCAATATGACTGCTAGCGGTTCAAAAATCAATTTGGTAAATGTGCGGGGAAAGAGCACAATTATTGTGTCACACACACACACACACACACACACACACTTGAGCTTAGCCTTCCCTTGCAAAGCAAATGGGAGCCTGCTATCTCCCTGCATCCCACAGGCTCAGTGCTGAAGCAGGGGATTCGCCACCTACGCCACTCTGCTTCGCTAGCAAGGGCAATCCTGGATTGTCTCCAACGCCTCTTGAAACAAGCCTCCCCTCTTCGGAGCAAGATGCTCTGTTCTCTTGGATGTCAGCACTAGGCAAGAAACAGCAAAGCAAAGGAAGCCGGAGATGGCTGAGTAATTGACTTAAAGCTGCACTTTGAGCAGGGAGTCTACTGGGTTGTGATTCAGCTCCCCTCTGCTGGGGGAATTATTGCTTAAAATAGAGTCACAGCAAGGTATCGAGAAGGCCGTCATCATGCCGTACGAACACTGTACAGATACCATGACTTGGAAAAATCTTGGCCCTCACCGCAGTATCTTGAGACGAGAAAGAGGTCACATGTAGACCCAGTGTAATGGAAGGGTAGAAAAGCAAGACCAGGTTTTGTGTAGCGGGAGGAAGTAATGAACAGAAGGAAAGGAGATGTGGAAGGTCTCAGCATGCAGCACGGGGAGGCAGGATAGCCTGTAATACAGATGGATTACTGAGTCTAGGAGAGAGGGGCATTTGCGTTACGGGATTACTGAGCACTCAGGAGTTGGGTGGGTGAAGATAATTGACTATGTGGGATGCAGGAGGAAGGAGGGTTGCTCGGCTTGTGGAATACTGAGAGCAAGGGGATTATATATAACGCAGCAGAAGCTCATAGCACTGGTAACATTACTCCAAAGAGGGGTTATAATGAACGACAGAGGTGGAAATAACACTGCCAAACACAGCAATGGCTCTGACAAAAATGAACTGAACCTAAGGTAATGGCAACATCCATCACCACAAATGGGGCCCAGGGTGATTCTCCACTCATGAAACTTGCCCTCCAGGTGTTCAGTCATCTCCTCACAATTGTTATGTTGCTATAACGAGATAAATCTCAGGCAAGGAAGAACCTGGTGTGAGGATGACCCGGTGTGTTAGCAGAAGCCGGAACTGGTCATCTTCTGTTCCCTAACACACACGACCTGCTATGACAGACACACGGGTCCAGTGGAATGCTCAGTCAGTCATTCCAGTCAGGTCAGCCTAAGTTCATTGTCATTCCAACTGATGGAGAGCAGCGCTAGCACGGGGAGCACTGGCAGAGAGGGGCACATGGTCAATGAGTGAACTGTGATAAGCTAATTGCTCGAATGTCATCATGAAAGACAGAGGGGAAAGTTGCCAGTGAAAAGAGGGGAGTGTGAGGCTTCATGGGGCAAAGCAGCAACATGGACAGATGAGGCTTGGAGGAGAATCAGCAAGGAAGCAGGCTATATTAAACAAGCTCTCTGTCTGATGCCATACATGCAATCATTGTGTTAGATTGGAGACAGCAGGATGTGACCGAACAGGTAACAGGACACAGCCCAAAAGGTTTGTTTTGTTTTTCTAGACTTAACTAGATGGTCATCAAATGCATGCCCCTATTGCAGACAGTTGTGGCAAGAGATGACATTCTAGGCCTAATAGACAAAATAAAAACTTCTGGGTGTGGACTGTAGCCACCTAAGGGTTCTTTTAAAAACAAACAAACCCTCAAAGGTGAAATTGCTGATTTTCTAACATAAATATATAACTTGTCCCTACCTGAGGACTGGGAAGCAGCTACTGTAACATCATTTTTAAAAAAGGATCTAGGAGGGAACCTGGAAATTACAGTCTGGTTAGCTATATGTCTGTCTAGTTAGCTAAATGTTTTCCTAACTGGTGGAAAGTATTGCTGAAGATAAAATAGCCAGGCATATAGAAGAACAAGCCATGCTAAGGCAGAGTCAGCTTGGCTTCTGAAGGGCAACTCCTGTCTCACATACCTATTAGAGTTATTTGAAGGTATCAGCAAGCATACAGATAGAGGTGATCTGGTTGACATAGTGCACTTGGACTTTCAAAAAGCTTTTGACAAAGTATCTCACCAAACATCCCTGAGTTAGCTTAGCAGTCAAGGAATAAGAGGAGAGGTCCTCTTGTGGATCAGGACTTGGATAAGTTGCAGAAAGCAAAGAATAGGAATAGATGGACATTTCTCTAAGGGGAAAGATGTTGAAGGTGGATTCCCCCAAGAGTCAAAATTGGGACCTCTTCTTTTTAATTTGTTGCTGACGATACTGAATTGTTCAGGGTCATTAAAATGAAAAGATTGTGAAGAGTTCCCCAAAGACCTCTCCAAACTAAATGCACGGGCAGTAAAATGGAAAATGCAATTCAGTGCAAACAAGTGTAAAGTGATGCATGTTGGGGCAAAAATTATTCTCATGGGGTCTGAACTGGAGATGACAGACCAGGAACAAGACCTTGGGGTCATAGTAGACAGCTCAATGAAGATGTTGACCCAGTGTGCTGTGGCCATGAAAAAAGCAAATTCCCTTCTAGAGATCATTAGGAAAGGCATTGAAAATAAAACTGCTAGTACCGTATCATCATGCCATTATACAAATCTAGGGTGGGACCACATTTGGAATACCGTGTACAGTTCTCATTGCCTCATTTAAAAAAGGGGGTATTGTAGAGATAGAAAAGTTTCAGGAAAGGTCAACCAAAATGATCAAGGGGGATGGAGTGACTGCCCTATGAAGAATGGTTGCAGCATTTGGGATTTTTTAGTTTAGTTGTTTGGTTTAGTGAGTAAGAGGCAACATGATGGCATGCACAGCATGGAGAGTGCTGTTTTGCACAGATCCTGCTTAAGGGCATCAAGCACAGGCATCTAGTTGGCTGTTGTGAGAATAGGATGCTGGACTAGATGAGCCATTGGCCTGATCCAGCAGGCTCTTCTTATGCTCTTATGGATTATATCTCTTTCACAATATGTCTCAATTCAAAGATAGCAGTGAAATACAGTCCACATTGTGAGTGTGAAGATATTCTAAGAAGTGTCCTGCTGAATTAGGCCAAAGGCTCATCTAGCCTGGCATCCTGTTATCACAGTGCCCAGCCAGATGCCTGGATAAAAAGTAGCAAAATAGGGATGAATGGGTATCTAACTTCCACAGTGGCCCACTATTTCTTATGTTATTGATCCCCCTCCTGATTTTCATCTGTTGTACCAAAGACAGGGAAACAGAATAGAGTGGGGACAATAAACACAGCCCTTTTCTTTTTGTTGCCCAACACGCGCGGACAGAAAGTAATGTCAAATCAAATCAGCAAGTTGTAGCTGTTCCTTCACTTTAAGTCTCATAAGTCTGGGTGACCAAGCAGAGTACTCTGGCAAATTGTTTTCATAAATTACATTTATGTCCGGGCCGATGAGGAAGAGAAAAGCTGCAGTAAATGACAAAGCCGTATTACTTCCAGTGACCTTAATTTGTTCAACTGAAGCCCGGGCTAGTTTATCAGCCATCTCGCCTGTAAGGGGCACAGAACCAAAGATTTGGGAAGGAGCAGAATTGCTGCAACATCTGGAGCTAAGTAAAGGTGATGATGTTTGCAGGTAACTGTTTGACAAGGTGCAGAGATAGCCAGTTGTTTCATGCAGATCGGCCAACATCTTGTACTCATTACGTGCAGGTGTAAGGATTTACCAAGAAACCTTGTGGATAAAGGAATGCAAGTGTGGTCTTATGATTTCCCTAACTAAATCATCATGACTTCAGGGTGGAACACAGCTGCAAAAGAAGGGGAGAAGGTGTGTGTTTGTGTTTAGGGGAAGACACATGTATTCATCTGCAAATTACCTCTTCCCTCCCTACCCATGGCTAGGTTGACTCCATACACACTGCCCAAAACAGGGACACTGATTTGCAAAAGCTTATTTATGTGTATAGGTGCAAATTCATAACTAATTATTATAATTTAAGTGATCTTATTGTGGTGAAGAGGATTGTGACCAGATTATCTCCTGTCCAGTTAATGCGAAACCTTAAGGCCTCTGGTCTTTATGCTAAACCAGATTTGGATCAGATAGCCCTTCAAACAGAGGACTGCTGGCCCATCAAACAGAGAATGTCCTCTATCCCCAACTTGCACCTTATTCACCTTGTCAGTGTTAATGTGGACCTCGGGGGTGGCTACTGTAACATATTATACAGGTGACAATTTTGAAGACTTTTTGAAAATTATAGTTAGTTTCAGAACAGATCCTTGAGGCTGCTCACTGGGACCACTTGTTAGGACAATACTTTGCTAGTACTTCACACATCATTCTAAGTGCTGTGATTAACCTTTAACACCTAGCCCGGTTGGGGCCTGCAGTTGACTCCCACTTCAAAGGCTATCCTCAGTGTCCAAACTGAGATAGATGGTGACTACAAAGAGAACCTTCTTGACTGTGCCCCCTCATTTAGAGAAGGCTCTTCCTAGGTGGGCTCCTGTAGTACCTTGTTGTTGTTGTTCAGTCGTTCAGTCGTGTCTGTCTCTTCGTGACCCCATGGACCAAAGCACGCCAGGCACCCCTATCCTCCACTGCCTCCCACAGTTTGGCCAAACTCATGCTAGTTGCTTCGAGAACACTGTCCAACCATCTCGTCCTCTGTCATCCCCTTCTCCTTGTGCCCTCCATCTTTCCCAACATCAGGGTCTTTTCCAGGGAGTCTTCTCTTCTCATGAGGTGGCCAAAGTATCTGTTGCTTTTTATAAAAGGTGGCAGCAAAGAACATTAAAAGAAAATAACCTCAGGTTTCTCACCATTGCTTAATATTTTTTTTTTTTAATTCTGCCATTTTATATGGCTCTTCTTTGATCATTATTACACATTTTTATCGCTTTGTTTTCATGTTTGAAATGTTTTGTATTCCAAGGCAGGATAGAAATGTATAAAAAGAGTAAGCAAATAAATCTATAGCATGCCTTGAGTTGAGCTCCGGAACTCCGGAACTCAACCCTAGAACTTATTTGAAAACAGAGCCCTCTTAAGGGGATCTGCCGCCCTGGCGCGGCTATCCCTCCGGCGCCCCCGCCATGCCGCCTCTCCGCCGCCTCCCTCCCGCGCTTGCCGCCCCTTGGGAGGGGGGTGGGCGAGCGGGGGGTGAGGGGCGTGGCGCTGGAGCGGCGCGGGGCTCTGCGCGCCCTTCCAGCGCTTCCGGGATGGGAGGCGAGGGCGGCCGGCTCGCGCTCCCGCGCAGCTCGCTCTCCGCGCGCAGCTGGACGGCGCGGCGCTGCTGGGCAGCTCGCGCTGCATTGGGCGGGCGGCCGGCTGCGCGCGGGAGCGCGAGCCGGCCGCCCTCGCCTCCCAGAGCCCCAGCTGGAGTGCTGGAAGGTCGCGCAAAGCCCCGCGCCGCTCCAGCGCTCCAGCTGGGGCTCTGGGAGGCGAGGGCGGGCGGCTTACAGCCCGCCCGCCGGCGCGCGAGTGCCCGCCTGCCCGTGGGGGCGGGGGCGGGTTGGGGAGGAGGAGCCCGGTATGCCGGCGGGCTCGCGGGGGCGCCCCTGGGGCGCCCAGTGCCCTGGCGCACCGCGCCACCGGCTTCTATGGATGAGACGGCTCTGTTTGAAAACCTCAGCTTCAGAAAATGTTGCCCCTTTCTGCAACATTTAACTTGTGGAGTTGAAATAAGCATTTCAGAAAAGGCAAGGCATGCTCTCTCCCAGAGCAAATAGAGCCCAACATCCAAAGCAATCACCATGTGGGGATTTCAGCCCCATCCTTTGCCCTCCTTGATGTGTATACATCAGTGCCCAGCACTGCATCCCAGCCAATAATCAGAACAGCAGGCCAGAATTTTCCCTGCTCTCCTACTTGCTACT
Source organism: Lacerta agilis (assembly GCF_009819535.1). NCBI lineage: Eukaryota > Metazoa > Chordata > Lepidosauria > Squamata > Lacertidae > Lacerta > Lacerta agilis. The sequence goes on from NC_046316.1 coordinate 27,629,017, forward strand.
CCCTTTCCATCCCACTGTCGAGGCTGTGAATTTCTAGGGTCTGACTCTGACGTCATGCATGCCAACTATCAAATACAATATCAAATACCTCTGCATATCTAGGAAAATATAGTTGAATGCATGTCAGTGATCAAACATTGGCACTGCATTTCATGATTAGGGATGGGTTGATTTGCCAATTTCAGTTTGCTTAGTTTCTCAGTTTTCCATTCTTAAATTCAGTTCTCCACATTTCTGAAGCAATTAGCATTTAAAAAAAAACTTTCATGAAAATCTGTCAGCATTTTAGTGTGAATTTCCTCACAATAAAACACAGATTTGCTTGGTATGGACATTTTTGCAAAACATTTCCCCTTAATATCATACATATATGTATGTTATTTTCACTTTGCATGCTTTAGCCTAGCATGTGCATTTTTTTCTTACACATTCCTTGGTGGGAGAACTGCACTACAAAATTCAGAGAAGTTCAAATGAGGGCTGTGGTTCGATTTGTGTCTTGTTTCAGAAACTGCAAATTTGATAGATTCACCTCTGAATGCAGACTTAAATCAAATTTATCCCCCATCCATATCAATGAATGAAACACTGAAGTCAAACAACCCGTTTGTTTTCAGCTGCCTAATACTGACCCTAAAATATCAGACGTTTGCCAAGCATTACGCAAATGCCAGTTGACAGTAATGTTTTGCAGAGGAGAATATTGGAAAAATTTGGGGGAGCAAACCCATTTTAGCTCCAATACCTTGGCTTGCTTGCATGCATGAGGCTTCAAGCTATTTGCTTTGGAAGTCCCCCTCCAGCAGTCCATCTGTTCTCTGTTTGTGGCCAAGATTCCAACAGTTGATACGTGAGGGGTTGGTAGGTTGGTGCTGCAGACTTGCAGCTGGGGCTTTAATTAGATGGCCTCTCCTTCCAACTCTTTGTTTCTATGGAGTAGTAGTGAAGAAGAAAATGCCTCTAGGCATAAGCAGAGTTTCAGTTCTTCAGGTTATTTAAGGAGGGATTTCCATTTTGGGTGCACCATGCTCATGAAAACTGATCTGGTATTTCCAATGAGTTCAGTGCCTTTCAGCTCTACAGTTCTATGATTATAGAATTTCCTTCTGACTTTAAACTGGTCATAAGAATTGACTACTCACACAAGCAGTTAAAAGCTCAGCTAAATGTAACCCAGAGCCACAAGACTGTCATTTGAGATTAGAGACTAGACATTCAAAATATCACTTTGTTTTATACTTATATGAGACTACAAAACCTATGTTTTGCAGTGCTACCTATAGCGGAACAAGAAAGAGCAAGTCTTGTTAATACAGCCTTAGGAATGCAATCAATTACGGTTGGATACATTGTGCCCTCAACTCAAACATATGCATGGGGGCTTCCACAAAAAAAACATCCAGGGGCTTAAGCAAAATTTGACAATAATAAAAGCTTGCAAGACCAATAGAACTGGTCCTAAGCTGGTTAGACAAATAAATTCTCCATGGGGTTTTACTGCTTTGGAGTTAGGAAGCAATATTATGCATATGTATTTCAGTACGTGTTCCATTGCAATACAAGTTTTGTAGTGTGAAAGCTGAATAAGCACACTTCTCCATGCTCATGGATGTACTAGTTTGCCCTGATATGAAAGGATTTAGGCTGCAAACCCAAGCATGCTTACTCCCTAGTACTCACTGAAATGACTGTTACATACTTAAGAACTTAAGGACATAAACCTTGCTGGACTACCTAACATAGCATCTTGTCTCCATGGGGCCCATCAGATGATAATGGGAAGCCCACAAGAAAGGCCTGAATTCAGTTGTGATTCCAGAGGTGGAGGCAGAACATAGCCATCATGGTTCAAAGCCATTGGTTGCCTCATTCTTCATGATTTGTCAATTATTATTATTTTTTTAAAAAAGCCATCCAAGTTGGTGGGCATCACTATTTCTTGTGGGAGTGCATCCCAGAGTTTACTTCAGAGTAGCTTGCACGGAGATGGTTTGCAATTCTTAGCCTGTAAGAATCTGTAACAGGGTTGCTATAGTTGTAGATTTCCTTCCGCAGCAGGGGATTAGAGGATGTAATCTTTGAGGATTCTTCCTGCACTATGATTCTATGGTATCAATATAATAAATGCAGTCCTGTGGGGAATGTGGAAGGAAAGCTGTGAAAATACATAATATTCTAATTTATGAAAGCCTGGCAAGAATGAAAACTTCCTGGGTCAATATGAACATGGTAGGCTGGAATTTTTGGTGCCAGATTGAAAAGTCGCAGGATCTCATTATTTGACCTGAATTCAATTTTCTGCATATTCTGGCTGAAAGCCTGCTATGATTTTTTCACTGCCAGCTGAATTTTTCACAAATACCTAACCAAAAAAAACCGCTACACTTCGTGCACTTACCGAGAAACTAGAAATCATGAACATAATTTCCTTTAAAAAAATCAGATTTCAGTTGCCTTGCAGCTCATAGATTTAACGATTTAACATGCTTTCCTCATGCATGGCTAAAAATGATCCCACACGTAATATATAACGTAAACTACAAGAAGAAACCGCTTCACCTTCATTGATGCCAAACACGGGTAATTGCTTAACAACACATGGCAGCCAAACCCAGCAGCTTTCGAGAAGACAAGCATATCCAATTGAAGCCACACAGGGGAATCCATTCAATTAGAAATTGGCTGGTGTTCAAACACACCTCTCTTTGCGGGTTGCCACCCCCTGTCTCTCCCCTCTGCTGCAATTCGCAGAGCAGAGAGCTGAATTGAAATAAACAAGGGTAAATATTTTCTTGGCCTCTGCTGTTTAAAACGAATTAACAAGTTTTCACTGTAATTTGTTTGCCGCCGTTGAGGTTGAACTGACTGACAGTTTGGGACTGGGGGAGAAGGGAAGTTGTTTCAACACCCGCTTCTCCCCCCACTCTAATCTACATTCCAGCAGTCCTTGGGAAGGAGGGGATAGACGGTGGCTCAGCCCCGCTAGCCTCATCCCTTCCCTCTCCAAGTCCTGAGCTGATAGCATTAATTGAGTTCGCAAGATGTGCTTGTTTGGAGAATAAGGCCTAGGCTCTGCGGAGAGTCAGTAAGAATGAGGAACACGTTTTCTTTTTTAAAAAGGGGGATGCATGACTCTGGGCGAGCGGAAACAAGCCCGAACCTCAAAATTCACTGGATGGTTGGGCTACTGACTATGCTGTTGTGGCTTTCATAGCAACCTGTCATACAGACATGCAACAGAGCCCAGTGCCTGTCCCCACCCTATTGAGGAAGAAACACATCCAGAGGGCAGGATTTGGAGCAGAGAAGGTGGGGAATTAGGGGTGACTGCTGCTTTTAAACTTCCTAATCATTCTCTCCAGCTGCTCACTCCTGGCCTGGTCTGAGAAATATTGCTGCCTGAGGTGAAATGCAAGATGGCATCTTGCACTCCAAGTAAAAGAGAAAACAAATCTCACTTTAACACTGTTGACAAGGCCGAATCCTCTGCCATACCTGAAGGTAGCTTTGGAGATGCAGGGCAGGTTGCTTTGCACACAACACTGCCACTGCTTGCCACCCAACATCTGCTGCTTGAGGCCTCCGCCTCACTCTGTCTAATGGTAGAGCTGGCCCCGACCAGCCGCTTCTTTCAACCCAGATGGGCGTTTTTGATGCTAACATCTGCTTGAGCCTTCCGTGAGACTTACACACATCTACTCAGAAGGCACACTGACACAAATGACTTACTCGTAGGTAAGCATGCATAAGATTATAGCCTGACTTCCAAGCTGAAAAGGGGGAAGAAACCCACCTAAGATTAGGCTGCAAAGTTTTACTATAAACTGGGATTTTAATGCTTTTTTACTTTCCTGTTTCCAAACATTTCCCTTTCTCTGCACAAATATAAAGCAGCGGCTGGGAAAAGTAGAACAGAAAACAAGAAAAGTATGCTCTGTATAAAACCATGATGCCTGAACTTTTGTGACATTTATCTTGGCTCATCAAAAGAAATGGATGTCGCTGGTGGCCAGTTTCACCTGGGCTGTCAAGTTTTCACTGTTACGCTTAAGCTTTGGGATGACAGCTGCATTTTCACCAGCTAAGGCAGCAGTTCCAATACTGTGGCAAAAGGCTGCAGTACTGTTCAGGCCAGTAAAAGATACCGTGCAAGCCAGCTTTGCCTGTTGCCAGTGGAGGACAGGGACCCATTGTGCCTTTCCTTTTTGGAGTGCAGAAAGATCACCCATTTTGCAGCCTGAGACAAAGGGAAAGATGGTGCCCATAACTCACACAGAAGCTAATCAGAGTGGCAGGTGAGTATTATCTTGGTGCTGGCGATGGAGCGGCATTCTTCACATCACCCAAGGGCAGCAGGCCTGTTTAGTGGCTGCAAGACAGGCTGCGTGGTCCCCAAACATCTCATCGCCACTCCGTGCTTCCAAGCCTTTATCACCTGAGGTGACTGCTTCTCTCTGCCTAATGGTAGGGCCGGTCCTAAGAAAGGGGAAAAGTACTTTGGGCAGGAAATCCCACACCTGCTGAAAATCTCTCTCCCAGAAGCAAGGCTAATGGAGCCCTGTCTTCAGTTGAACCTTGCAACCTTCTTCAAAGGGCACCTTTGCTTTCCGAATGGAGCAGTGATGTGAAGAATTAGGAAGGGGATTCCTTTTAAATTCCCAAAGAGAAATTATTTCGTACTGTTATGCTGCTAAAGTGGCAAAAAAAAAAAACCACACAAACACTCGTCTGCAAGTAGGGATTTGTGAGTCTGTCAATTTTGGTTTTTCTCCTGGTTTCTTGGTTTTCCAGTTTTAAGTTCAGGCCACCACATTTCCACATTAGTTTGCTTTTTTATTTTTTAAAAAAAGTCACCAGCATTTTATTGCAAATTTCTCTTAATACACATGTCAGTATGCAATTTTGGCTAATCTACACATTTTCGCAAAGCAATTTCCTCCAATATAATGCATTTTTGTATGTTGTTTTCATGAATGTAGCACACCTTAGTATGTGTATATAAAGTATAATTTTAACCCAGTGTGTGCATTTTTGCACATGCCACTTAGTTGGAGAACTGCATTGCAAAATTCAGAGAAGTGCAATTTTTGAAGGATGAGTGTGTTTTGGTTCATGTATCATTTCAGAATGTGTGAATTGGATGGACCTGAATTTAAATCCAAACTGAGTCAAATTCCTCCTTTACCACTAGCTGCAAGAAACTTGCACTCTTGGGATGCTCAGTGAATAAGTGGCAAACAACAAGTAGGGTTTTTAGGTTGCAAACCAGAGCTTCCTTCTTAACATTCTTTGCTGCTCTGGAGAATAAAGCAATGGCAGATTCTATCTCAGCATGGGACACAGTATTAAGATTTTCTTTTTGCAGGCTCACACATCCCTAGAAATGAAGTGATAGGAAACCCACCGCCATCTTCATTTCTGCCTGCCATGTCTAGGACACCCAGATGGATAAGCAGAGATGGAGTCCTGCTCCTTGGCTTTATAGAGGAGATTTTAGCAGGTGAGGCTTGCCATGCAGCTCTAGAATTAAGAGCATGTTTAAACAGGTAAGGCCATTGATCTCCATAGGTTTAAAGTGAGCATTGCAGTAACTTCCTCCAGGTTTCACCCTTGAGCTGATGCTCTTTCTGTAATAATCCTATTGTACCACGGTTGGCAACTGTTCTGTTGCCAACTCCCCCCCCCCCATTGGAGTTCCTGAGCAGGTTCACGACACACACAAATCCATCAAGCTAATCTTTCTTCATCATTTCAACCAGAACACTGTAGATGGGGGTGGGCAGGCAGTGGCACTTGCAGAGTTTCTGCTTCTCCTGTAAAAAGCTGTAAAAAAGACACAGGAGCCTTGCAACCTTAAGTCCTCAAAACCTGCTCTTGGAGCCAGAGAATGCTCTTCTTAAGGATCAGGAATAATCCACTAAACATCAGGAGCTGGCAATTTCCTGCGGTGTACGTTGGTTTTGTTCTGCTACCTGACACGGCACCGTACGCCACGGTAAATGCACTTTCCAATCCAAAGGTGCCCAGAAACGGAGGATGCTTCGTCCTCCCCACACAACCATTTTAGTAATGGAAGGTAAGTAGCCATCAGTTAATTAAAGGGCCTAACTGAAAGGTGACTCACCTTCCTGAGTGCTTGGGAAAGAGCTAATAAGCATCAGTGCACTAATGGCAGATAGCCGGTGTGGGGGAAAAAGGGTTGACACTCCAAAGCAATGCCTCAAAGTGCAATTTCTAATCCAATTCACCGCATTAAAGGAAGATAAAACAGCAGGAGAAAAAGCAAACATTCTGGGGCTTCGGAAGTGGGCACAGCTGTGTGGTTATATCATCCCCAGTGGTAATTAGCAGTGGGTCAGAGATCCATTTCATCCCATCGTCGCAACATCTCACAAAAGAAGTTGTGAGATAAATGAAGGCAGGTGACGGACAGAAGAAAGGCCTTGATGGATCAGCCGAAGGATCCATCTCACCGAGTGCCATGTTGCAGTCAATGGTCACTAACTTGATGCCTCTGAGGAACCCACAGAAACTCAGCATTTGCCAACCCGTTGCCCTCCAGACGTTCTTGGAACTCCCAGCAGATCCCAGCCAGAGAGCATAAAGAGCTCACTGACTCTTGTGGCATCTATTTTGCCCTCGGCAGTAACAAGTAAAGTTAAGGATGAGGGAGAGAAATTCGTTTGGTTTACATTTTGCAATATAAGCCACACTTCCCTGTGGACCAAAATGTGGCAATCCTTCAAAATCTGCACTAAATTTTGCCACAAAATTCTCCACCCACCCCCAAATGCGTACAAAAACAGAGACAATGTCTACCAAAATACATATATTACTGAACACAATGTGCAACAATGCATTATTATATATGGGGAAATTGCCTGCAAAAATGCTTTCATTGTGCAAAACGGGTACATATATTAGGAAATATGCACACTTGTGGATTTCCATGTGGACTTTTAAAAAAGATTCACAAATGGATGTGGAAATGGGGGAAACTGTACTTAAGAAACTCAGTAAATGAGATGAACTGAAATGGATAGATCTGTCCATCTGTAGCTAGGGGTGCCACAAGTCTAGTCAGGCAGAGTCATTTACCTGTTTTTAGTGAATATAACATCTGGACATGTGAGATTGGAATTCATGCCCCAGCTCAGTCAGAGGCCCATGAAGTGGTCTGGAGGCAAGACAACAGACCACTCACCTTGTCCATGTTGGGGAGTGAGGATTGCGGCTTGGTGTGACTCACTGCTGGGCCGGGCCTGCCTTTCAGGCCCAATATGGCTGGTGGAGGACATCACTTCCTCCTCTGCCCAACAGCTCAGTCAGACTATAGGCTTCCTTTTCAGTGTTCCAGGTGGAAAACTGGAAGAACTTCCCCTGCCTTCAAAGTGTCACTGCAATTTTGAATGGAAAAATAAAGAAAACAACCCTGTAAATTACATTTCACACTGGAAGTGATATGTAAAAGTGGAGCCTTATTTGCCCCTACGGGTTCCCACGGTTGCGCCCGGTGAGAAAACATGGAAGCAGAAAAGACACCAGAGGCTGCTGGCTTCAGAGAGAGAAAGGTTTATTTTCTGCATGCAGAGGCACTTGCGGTGTTAAGACATCCAAGCAAGTACAAAAAAAGTCAATTTTCAGACAGTTCTTATAGACAGTTCCCTGGCTCATCTTCCCATCCCAGGAATCTTCCTCTTGTCCATATAAGGAACATTTCCTGTTGTACATTTCCTGTTGTACATATAAGGCAAAAGGACATTTAGCCCTGAGTTGGTTCATGCGCACTCCAGCAAGGCCATCCTATCTCTGACCTAGACAGACAGTTCCTCTCTGTGCAAGGTCGACCTTCTACTGTTATCTCCAGACTCTTAGTCATAGCTTGCCAGAAAGAAGTGCAATGCAGATCAAAGTTCACAGCTTTACAGAGAGGTTTCATAAAGAAAAGCTAATTAACCCCTTCAAAAGCAGTAATCACAGTAGCAAACAAACATTATCAAGGTAGGAAACAACTATCCTATTATGTCCAAGATTCATACTTCACCAGCTTTGTCCTCCTGACTCTAACTGCAGGGATGTTTCATGGGTCTCAAACTACGGTGTAAAATCCTGCCAGTCACCCAATCACATACAGTGACTTTGGATTCCCTCCTGAAGACCCTGAAGGAAAAACCCTGCTCAGGGAAATCTCTAGCACAGGATACATGGAATAGGAAGCCGGGGAGGGGGGTGCATTTATATATACTGCATATCTGATACCCTTTTATAATGAAGAGATGTTTTCTGCTTTGTGAGTGTTGCAACGCACCTCTGCTGCACACAGTGCATGAATCAATGTGTTTGCTTTAGGATTAGGAGTTATTCCATTTTCATACGCCGTGAAAATTTCTTTTAAAAAAAAGCAAAAGCAAAAACACGCTACCTTGACTAATTTCCTTCTTGTAACTTTCACTTGAATAATTCCCTGCCTGTGTTCCCACCAGTAAGTGTACAGAACTGACAACTGCAAAAGTATCGATCAGCTGCTGAGTCACTGCTGTGCATGTGCAAGCATTTGAACGCAAAGTTGGGGGGTGGGGTGGGGGATAAGATCTCCAAAGAAACAATCTGTTTAAGTAGTAAAAGGAAACGAACAGAGAAAAGGCTCCTAGCGTCCGCGTTCAATGCAATTCCTGCTAGTTCCATAAGCCTGCCTTCATCGATCCCTCCAAGGTGCACAAATGTAAAAACTATTAAGCGATATCTACAACTCACAAGAACCTTGAAAGATTCATTCAGTACAAAGTCAGTTTAAGTTTTGCTAGGCTTCCTTCACCTCTCTGCTTTGTGTACTACAAACAAACAAAACTCCCAAGACATTAGATTCAAATGCGACCAATTTCTGTATGTCAACTAGCAATGGACAAACCTGTCATTGCTGGCTTCGCTCTCTGTTTCTCTCATTTTGCCATCGGCTCTTCACATTTCTGGAATCAATCTCAGGTTGGTTGGTGTCCCCCGTCCCCCCCCCCCCCGCCCAGCCCTGATGAAATTTTGTCAGTATTATTGTGGGTTTGGAGGAGCCAAGGACCCCCTAAAATTCCTGAGTGTCAGGTTCTCCCCATAATTTCTAAAATTTCTGAAATCTGAAAGTATAGGTTTGTGATATTTGTTGAGCCACAGAAGTCCACGAACCAGAATTTCTTGGCAGGTAGGACTTAATATGACCAGGGTTCCTACTTAAATCAAAAAATCTGGGCCCTGTCCCTCTGTGTTTTGACAGTAGCATGATTTGAAGATGTTAGCAGATGATGATGTTGCTTCTCTGCATGCCTGCTGATTTCTGCAGGCTCAATTTCCATAAAAAGAGAGCAGGCAGAAGGTCCGCTGTAGCACCAACAGCTTCCAAATCGCTGATTTGGCCCAGATTTTGTCCCATATTGCCATGGCTTGCCATTTGCTGCTCCGCAAGGCACTGAAAATGCCTTGATTGTGCTATATGTTCGCTCTGGATTCTCTGCTGTCTCTCTGTATGCACAATTCAAAACTGCATACAAAAAAACATGGAAAATTCATAAAGTAACACACCCCGCACCTGCAAATAAACAAGGAATCAAACAAGCAAACACTTTGTCATGTGTTTTTTTTTTAATGCAGTTTTGAATTGTGTGCTATAGTGAATACGGCATTTAACCCCTTTCTGTACAATTGCATCTCTCTGTATGCAGCATCTGGGATTAGGAGGGATGAGGCCCAGGTGAGGTTGCCAGGTTTTGAACCAGCCCCTGTAGCTGCACCTTGAACCACCATTTGATCTGCAGCAAATTAGCAGGACTGGCTTTGTGGGATGAAAAACTAAACTCCCCACCCCTGCCCAACCCAGGTCACGCCAATTTTGGAGATTTTTTTTTGTTGACAAGCTTCAAACTTCAGTCCCATATCTAATAATGAATAACGCAGCAACCCTAACTCTCACTGGGGCAGAACTTTGAATGATTTCTAGCTCATCTTCAAGCTTATTCTCTTACTGGGTTGTTGTTGTTGTTGTTTTTTTAAAAAAACACTTTAGTTTTAGGGTGAGTTCCCTTCTTTTTGTTGATATGGATTCAAAGGGGGGTTTGGACCACTTATGTCGTCCTCCCATTGTCTTTTGATTGTGTCTAGGGGGTTTGTGAGGTGGTATCTAACACCAAGAAAATTAGCACAAATACGCCCAGGAACCTCACCAAGATGCTGGAGGGGATGCACCTCTACGGGCACATACTTCCATATGTGGTGGGAGTGCCCCAAAATCCAAACATTCTGGACAACAATCATACGAGAAATATCCAAAATAACCAAACAAGTGCTAGAAACCACCCCAGAACTGGCTCTACTAAACATCTTCCAAGACAATAATGCCCACTTACAACACAAGGAACTCATGATCCATCTACTCTCAGCAACCAGAAACATCATAACCAGACACTGGAAAGACCTGCCAGGAGTCAACATGGACCAATGGTAGTATGGGAAACAGCCCTACTAGAAAAATTAACCAGCAACCTAAAACTAGCACGGGGACAAACAGAAGAAGACACCTTCACCCCCGTATGGTCCCCCTTCATCGCACACACAGCCCAACAAGACAATGACAAAAATCTACCGACAGCATACAAATCAATATGGCTAACCTGATCCAAAACACCCACCCACCCCACTCACACAGGAAACCAAAGACCACCACAGCCAACCACAAATGAACAATCAAACCCTACGCCAATCTCAACCTCTCACCGCCAAAGAAACGCAAGCAAACAACAGAGAACCAACACAAGCGACGCTGATACCAAATCCTACATGTATTAAGGAAAATAGAAACATCGTCACCCCACCCCACCTATCCCCCCATCCCACCCACCTCTCTCCCCCTTTTCTTCCTAATGTCTCAACAACTAAAATTGATCTGTAAAAATGTTTTATGGAAAAATATGAGAGACATTACACACACTTTGTAAACCAAGAAAATCTTTAATAAAAAAAAAACCAAAAAAAACCCCACTTTAGACTCTTAGTGCCTTGGGGAAATGAACAATTCACATTCCAGTGTGTGTGTGTGTGTGTGTGTGTGTGTGTGTGTGTTTGAATAAATTGTGTTTGAATAAGAACATAAAATGTGAGAAAAAGGAAAGCAGGGAAAATAGAAAGAGAAAATAAAGAAGTTCAGAAATGAAAGAACTTCTGATTCTTTGTGTGGCTCTCATTCACCTCAACTACTCCAGCATAACACCTTACAAAGCCACTTTCTATAAACAAACATTACCTTCCATTCTCAAATCCAAATGTCATTATTTCCTTTTCTTTTCCACGCAAAAAAAGTATACGAGAGGTTTCCTGACATTGTGTGTGTGTGTGTTGTGATGTTCTCTTAGCTTTCTGTTATGCCAGATTCATCTACTGAGTCCTGCTAGAGGAAGCCAGCACAAGCGAATGCCAATCCAATGCTCCCGATGCAGCGTCCGTTCCATGCCAGGTTTCCTGTTGCCTTGCTTCTTCCCCTCTTGGTCCCTGGCAGCAATGCCTGTCACTGGTAAGGCAGGGCAGCAGCGCAGACCCACTGGATCTGCCTCACCGGCTGCTCCTGTGGGTAAGCAATGCCCGATCCAATCTCAGAGCCAAAGGAGTAGCTGAATTAGATTCCTGTAGGCCAGATGCCAAGTTCCATACACCCATCTCAGGACTAGTAGAAGCAGAATGAATAGCACGGCGAAACAGCAGAACCTAGGAAGATGCTTTATGCTGACTGAGTCCAACCATCCAGCCTAGTATTGCGACATTGACTGACAGTGGCTCTGCAGCATTTCTGACAGGGGTCTCTCCTAGCCTTGGAGATGCCAGGGATTGAACCTGGGAGCTTCTGCATACTGAACAAATCCTCTACCACCGAGCAAACACTAGGGTCCTTCTGAAGTTATGACCTTCCCTCCAAAAAGCCTTTTTATGGCATGGAGATAAAGGGAAGGGAAACAGGCTGGTTGTTCCCATAGTCAGGATGAGGTGGTGTACCTCAGAGGGCCAGATTCTGGTGCTTCATTAAACTGCAGTAAACTGCTAGTTATCTAGTTGGTGACTATGTTTCACTTCCATGCAATGTGCCCTTTGGGTTTTTGAACTGCCTCAGGTGCCCCAAGATGTTGGTCAACGCCTGGCATCGCCTCCCCGATTCTTCCACTCCAGGCTACCATTAAAGCTGTGGGAGCAGAGCCAGTCAGTTAACAAAAAAGCAAATGGCAACTGCGTGAGGCAAATTTGAGAAATGTCCTCATGGAAGGACTGAGCGTTTTACATAGATGTAGGTAAATAAAAATAATTAGTTTAGTGCCGGCAGGCAATGTACCTTGGAAATGGGAACACAATTAGTGATGCATTAAATGTCGTGAACTCCACAACGCCATGTGTGTTTATCTGACACGCTGGATATTTTATAATATATATTTTTGCCTTCTGTAGACTCTCCCTGAAAGCACAATAGCAAGTTTCACATTGTATTACATGGTGCATCTGTTGACGCTTCTCAGTCAAGACTTCCAAGCACACAATATCCTTTTGACTCAAAAGCGGTGCATAATTTGATTCTTTCATTTCAGTTTCCTGCTTGCGGTTTTGTGGAACACGCTGGGCAGATTTGCTTTGTAATGCTAAGCAAGTGGCAATAGGATGGGCAAATACCCCCTTCAAATATGAAAAGGCTCAACTTTCAGCTGGTGTTTTTCCTTCCCAACTGCAGCTGCTCACCAAAGTATCGGTGGGGATTTGGAAGCGGGGATTTTCATTTAAGGGGGCAACACCATAGCTTTGGGTTCAGCAGGAAGAGCAAGGCAAGCCTCTGGGTCTCTTCCCAGCCTGGTTCAAGAAGAGCCTGGGCCCTGCACTGGTGTTCTGTTACAACCATCACCTCCAGCCAAGGGAGGAGCGATACTCTGCCACCTTTAGCCTGCCTCCTGGAAGCATCTACAGCTGGCAGAAGTCGCTTGCTCTGTGGGACGGAGCCACTATGCTAGCTTTGCAGCAGGTGAGTTGCTGTTGCTCGCTGGGAGGCAGACGGGCAAGGTGTCGGGGAGGTTGGCCAGACACAAACACACTGGAAGCAGTCTCAGATTGGCTCCACCAGTGTGTTTTGCACCAGGCCAATCTGCCCATCCATCTTTCCTGGTAAGAGGCAGTGACCCTTCAGCCAGGAAGCTAGCACACACTCAGCAAACTGCTCCTGCCAGCTAGTAGTTTCTGTGGCAACCAGCCACACAAAGGGATATTTGCTCTCCAGTATAGCGTGACCAGATGCAAAAGGGGATGGAGATCCTGTGCCTGAAATAGTTGCGTTGAGGATGTAGTTTGCATAGCAAAGCTACAGGGAGAGCATGATGCACAGGCTTCTGGAGAGGTGCCATAGGATGTGGTGGAGTCCATGTTTTGTATGCAAAATGTTCAGCCCCTTGGCTAGATGGAAAAATACAGTGATACCTTGGGTTACAGACACTTCAGGTTACAGACGCTTCAGGTTACAGACACTTCAGGTTACAGACCCCGCTAACCCAGAAATAGTACCTCAGGTTAAGAACTTTGCTTCAGGATGAGAACAGAAATTGCGCAGCGGTGGCATGGTGGCAGCGGGAGGCCCCATTAGCTAAAGTGGTACCTCAGGTTAAGAACAGTTTCAGGTTAAGAACGGACCTCCAGAACGAATTAAGTTCTTAACCCGAGGTACCAATGTATTAGTTTGGTCTGGTATATGGTAGATCCTGATGTCCTCTTAGAAGAATTGTATCCCTAGTTGTTGTTTTTACACATCTCTCACCTGCAAATGATAAAGAGAATGGATAAAAAAGTGGTGGTAAAATGTGAGGGTTTTTTTTAAAACTTTGAAGATAAAACCTTGAAACTTATACAGCAGGAAGGTGGTCTAAGTAGGGATGGTTGAACCTTGACGATTTTGGTTTCTCATTGTCTCCTACTTAAATCCATCTCTCCACATTTTTGCAGCCATCTGTGATTTTTTAAAATTAAAAAAATCAGTGCTTTGATGCATATTTATCTCAATAAACACTTGGTGTGTGTGCAGCTTTTGCTAATGTACACATTTTTGCAACAGGTTCCCCCAATAGAATACATTTTTGTACATCATTTCACAAAGGTACACATTTTTGTACACGTCTCACCTAGTTACGTGCATTTTTGTACATATTACTTGGCTGGAGAACTGCACTGCGAAATTCGTAGAAGTGCGAATTTTTGAAGGACAGCTTTTTTTCAGTTTGCATGTTGATTCACAAAGTGCAAATCATGCGGATTTGCCTTTAAGTGCAAACTAAACCAAATTTCTTCCCATCCTTAGGATGGTCGCATCAAGTGGCCTCTTGCGACATAGTAATAATTACTATGCTGATGTGACACGCTTTACAAATGCTAGTCAGTATGATTACTGCCACGGTTATTATTCATGCAAATTAAGTTTGTTTGTTTGAAATAAAGTTTATTTGATTAATTGCACTTTGAGAGGTCCAAACAGTCCCTCTCCACCTCTTTTTTATCAGTTGGGAAGGCCCATTGCAATGAAGCCTGACATTCTTTCCTGCAACCGCACTGCACAGCGAGAGCCAAGGTTGGAATGGCAGAGGTTGTTGGAGGTCAGGAATGTAATGAATTGGCACAGATGGTTGAGGAGTCCCTCATCCGGAACGCAAAGTGGCTGGCCAGGGACCGGCCTGGAGAGTCTTGGCAGCCCTGCGAGACGCGGGATGCTCCCAGGGTCCGTTCAAGTGTGACTGCCACTTAAGATTAAGAAGCAGTGTTGGCAGAGAGATCTGAACAGGCTTCCTGGACTGGAAGGACGGGGACCGCAGAGGCGAGCAGAGGAAAAGTGGGGGTGGCTAGAACAGGAGAAAATATAGTTGGATGTGTCAGGGTGGAATGAAGGCTGCAGTCCTCATGGGAATAAGCAGAGCTCAAAGGGGCTGACTTCCAAGGAAAAGGGCACTGGAACAAGCTATGAGTCTATTTTTTTAAATTTATTTTTATTTTTTGCTTTTCCTAAAGCAAAGTCTTCTCTGCACAGATGATCTCAGGATTTGATTGTGTCAAGCAGAGAAAAATAAATTTCTTTCTTTCCCTTTTGCTGCTTTGTATACCTAAACTTCGCCCATAATACAGTTGTACCTTGGAAGCTGAATGCCTTGTGAGTCAAATGTTTTGGCTCCCTAATGCCGCAAACCTGGAAGTGAGTGTTCTGGTTTGCAAACGTTCTTTGGAGCCCGAATGTCTGACACGGGTTCCACAGCTCATGATTGGAAGCTCCTGCAGCCAATTGGAAGCTGCGCCTTGGTTTCCGAACATTTTGGAAGTCGAACGGACTTCCAGAATGGATTCCGTTTAACTTCTGAGGTATGACTGTAATAGTCAGCAAGCGCCAAGACAGAAACTGCACATTCATCCATTGCTGCAGTCAGTAAACTGTTGCAATGGGAGAATCCAGAAGGTCATAACCACAGCCCGAAAGATTATTGGTCACCCTCTCCCATCTTTGGAAGAACTATGCAGTTCCCGCTGCCTTAAAAAAGTAAACAATATTTTACAGGATCCATCTCATCCGGGATACAGTCTTTTTGCACCACTGCCTTCGGGCAAGAGATATAGAACAATTAAAGCAAGAACAAATAGATTAAAAAATAGTTCCTACCCCAGAGCTATAACCATCTTAAATGCTGTAACCAGATAATATGACCTTGGAGAGTTGTGATGGGTGTGTACGTATGTGCATGTGTGGCTGAAAATGTGTTTTTTGTCTTGTTTTTATGGGATGGCATTCAGTTTCGTTGCACTTGTACAACATTGTACTTGTACAATAACAATTGAGAATCTTATCTTATCTTATCTTATCTTATCTTATCTTATCTTATCTTATCTTATCTTATCTTATCTTATCTTATCTTATCTTCTTATCTTATCTTATCTTATCTTATCTTATCTTATCTTATCTTATCTTATCTTATCATCTTATCACCTGACCTTAGTGTTGCCCATGCTCTACCTTTCGATGGGGGGGGGGGGGATTGACTCCTTGGCCAAATGCAGAACCTTCAGTAGTATTCAACCAGGGGTGGGTTTGAGAAGCAGAGGGCTGCAGCTCAGAGGTCGAGGACCTGCTTTGCATGCAGAAGGTTCCATCCACAGCATCTCCAGGTAAGGCTGGGAGACAACCCTGGCTGAAGACCCTGGAAGCTGCTGTCCTTCAGTGCATGTAATACGGACTTGCATGCATCAATGGTCCCACTTGGGACAAGGCAGCACCGTATGTTCCTAAGTCAACAAGGCCATTGGCCAAACAACTTGCCTAAGTGCTGTTCACGAGGCAGAAACAGTGACCAGCTTTAAACAGCTCCTAAACACGTATCTTTATAAGATGCACTGATAAGGTTAATCACACTGTTTTCTGCTTTATTATTTATTGATATTTAATTGAACATTTGTGTTGATGGATTTCCTGTTTTTACTGATGTATTTCTGTGTATTTTTTTTGGTTTTAAATGTTGTATATATGTGCATTTTTCTTTTCCTAATAATCTTACTGCATTTTATGTAAACTGCTTAGGGATTTTGCATATTAAGCGGTATCTAAATATTATCGATGAGGATGATATGGGGAAAGCTGAAGGGAAGAGACAAGTTTTAAAATGGAGGTTTTGCACTAAAAAATAAAAGCAGGACACCCACAGTTTTTTTAGTAGTTTTTTTTTTTTTTGCAATGACACCAGGGAACCCTTTCTCTTTTGCCACAAGGGGCAGTGCTGGAAGTTCCACCGGAATGAAATCAAGGGTTTCAGTTTGCAGGAACACCCCACCGTTTGGTAAGATTAATCAAATCCTTTTTAAAAAGACGTTATTTGTACATGTGCATGTTCAGACCTCAGGGAAATGTCAAATGGAAGGCAGAAGGGTGTGGGTACATCATCTGTCAAGACCA
This sequence comes from Lacerta agilis, assembly GCF_009819535.1. NCBI lineage: Eukaryota > Metazoa > Chordata > Lepidosauria > Squamata > Lacertidae > Lacerta > Lacerta agilis. Next base: position 27,645,992 of record NC_046316.1, read on the forward strand.
ACAGGATTTTAACAGCTCATTGTGACATAGTAGCGGGGGGGGGGGACGGACTTGGAACAACCACCAACAACAACCTTGCACAGCACAGCATGAGAACTGACAAGACAGAGGGCCCCAGGGAGGGGAAGGGAGGAAATAAGTGACACGAAGAACAGTTTCATAGGAGAAATTGATGAAAATTTCCTCAAAGTTGCTCAAATGTCAAGAGCCAATATTGGATATTTACACACACACACACACACACAGAGAGAGAGAGAGAGAGAGAGAGAGAGAGAGATGAGGGAGAACATAGGATCCAACTCTTACAGGCTGTGGGGGCTTCAGCCCCTACAATAAACTATTTGAGGGGACCGGGCCCCAATGGGCATTCCCATTCAAATGGTGTGTGTGCACTGCGCCATGTGATTGAACATGCGGGGCAGGGCTTACCTGGGCCCCCACCATATTCAGGTTGTCACCCCTGAGGAAGAGGGTGGGTGAGAGGTAAAGATAAACAGTGTATAATCCCTCCCCCCCCCAATTCTCACTTCTGACAATCCTCGCTTCCCCACAAGGCCCTCGCAATGCCCCTGTTCTAGGCTGTCTGGACCCCTCTTCTGGTTTGAAGATAAAAGGTAAAGGTAAAGGGACCCCTGACCGTTAGGTCCAGTCATGGACGACTCTGGGGTTGCACCGCTCATCTCGCTTTATTGGCCGAGGGAGGCAGTGTACAGCTTCTGGGTCATGTGGCCAGCATGACTAAGCCGCTTCTGGCAAACCAGAGCAGCGCACGGAAACGCCATTTACCTTCCCACTGAAGCGTTACCTATATATCTACTTGCACTTCATGCTTTTGAACTGCTAAGTTGGAAGGAGCAGGGACCGAGCAACGGGAGCTCACCCCATGGCGGGGATACGAACCGCCGACCTTCTGATCGTTAAGCCCTAGGCTCTGTGGTTTAACCCACAGATACACCACAACATTATAAGAACCATTTGACGGCGGAACAGACTCCTTCAGAAGGCAGTGCACTCTCCTTTGTTGGAGGTTTTTAAATAGAGGTTGCATGGCCATCTGTCAGAAATTATTTAATTCCCGTGATTCCTGCATTGCAGGAGTTGGACTAGACGACCCCCAGTGTCCCTTCCAATGCTATTCTATGATTGTTTCACAACTGTTGTGTATTGCAGCATTGCTGTCTCATTCAGTATTCCATGGGCCCACTGCAGAAAGCCATGGCTGTTGAATGGGCTATATATTCCTGCCCTTCCATTGTAGATGCAGACTATTTTACATAGCCCCCATCCTTGCAACAGGCTCTCACCCCAACTTCTCCGCTGGAAGTTCCTTCCCTACTCTCCCTCCAGGTCTCTCTTAGGGCTGCTTCTGATATTACTTTGTTAAAGGTCACATACATTCACAGTCACTCAGTAACAATAATTAAATTATCTCCATAGACCCTAGAGGAACCAAGCAGAGGAAGTAATAGGATGGGAGGTGGGGGGGGGGAGTGAGTTGCTATAATTGGCATCTGATAAAAAGTAAGTACCTGCGTTACCAAAGCTCAGATCATGTAAGACCATGTAAAATGGCAAAATGCATGGCTGAGCTGCCTGCAAGATCTTTTGCTTCCTCTCCTTGGAATAATATGCTTCTAAGCTAGGAGACTCTCACTTAAGGGCACCTCCGGGCTATGGCTGTTTTGCGGGAGGGATCCAAGGGAACACCAGAACTTTAGGTTTGCACAATGAAAGCGGATTAAAGGTCCCTGTTCCCTGAGCACAACAAATCCGCTTAGAAAATACATTGACTTTTTGCACTTTTTGCTGAGTGAGGTATCCCTGTCATTCCCACTGTCTCCAGTGGCTTACACATAAGGATGGGAGGTTCCCCTCCCTCCTTAACCACCCTGCCACAATGGCCAATGGTCCCAATTAGCAAACTCCCTCTCCCACTACTGCTGGCTCAGAAAATGCAGAGCACCTCCGCAAATATGGCCATCACCCTTAGGTTCTGTGTTTGTTTGGATTAGACAGGAATGGGGAAACTGTGACTCTGGATTAAACGTATTCGTGGGGGATTGCTGTCTCCTGGGCTAGTAATAGCTACAGTAAATAGAACTTCCAAGTATAGAAGCAGTGTACACCTGAACACCCCAAAATGCTCAGGATAAACCACAGGGGACGGTTGTAGATTTCCTCCCCTGGAGCAGCAGTCGAAAAAAGTTTTAGAAAGGTTGTCTGGTTTAGAAATAGATAAAAAAAGTCAAATATTTGGGAAACTGGCTGACAGCAAGGAACCTCAACTTCTTCTCTTTTTTATGTATGCAACAACAGCGGCCTGTGTTCTGTTAGCCCAAAATTGGAAAGTGAGTAAGGTGCCTTGTAAAGAGGACTGGCAACTTGAGATGCTAGAATATGCAGAACTTGCAGGTTTAACACACAGAATAAGAGAGCGAGAAGAACGTATATTTAAAGAAGAGTGGAAAATATTTATTGAATATGTGGAAAATAATTGTACACAGCTGAAAACGCTGGCAGCATTGAGATAAATTCAACAGAGTAAACAATATTTTTTTAATAATGCGTTATTGAGTTTTTGAAAGATTTACAAAGAAAGAAAAACATAAAAAATACATTCATACATATATACATAAAATTGTGTGTAAAATGAAAACAAAGAGTAAACAATATTTGATTGTTGTAAAAGTGGAAAATTGATTTGAATGGTTATAGTAAAATATGCAGGAAAGTATGATATGTAATATGAACCATGGAAGGAGAAGAAGGGAAGTCACTGGATATTTTAAAGTTTGTAAAATGTTTAATATGAAATGTAGAAAAATGAAAACTCAATAAAAAATCACATACATATAAAATAAAAATAAAAATGGATCTTCGGTCCAATCCATCTGAGCTCTTTTTAGCCCTTGTGCTAAGGTACTGCAAGGAGGAATTCAACTATCACAGCAGATTTCTGAATATTTAGAAATTCATGCAATAAGTATCTAGAAGGATCACTTGCTCACAGTCACCATTCAGAGCCTTTCCATCACAGGGTATTCAGAAGAAAACTCCCCACCTCCAGGCACTGAAAGAGAGTGCTCGTGGAGCCATGAGGACTAGCCACATGCCACCAGCCACACATTCAGATCAAACTGAAGGGACTTTATATATGTACTGATGTATTCCTGGATAGCTCAGTTGGTTAGAGTGGGTGCTGGTAACACCAAGTTTGTAGGATTGATCCCCATATGGGGCAGCTGCAGGGGGTTGGACTAGGCAATCCTTAGGGTCACTTCCAACTCTACCATTCTGTGATTCTATGTGCACAGCGCTCTTTCATGTGGGAGGGGGACCCTGTGCCAATTAGGGGCCACATCTCATGAAGGAGTTTTATGCATGTAACCCTCCCTATGTGCTCCATGCTAGCCTGCATGCTTTCTTCTTCTTCAATGCATGGAGGGGGTCATCTGAGTAGGGCTTGGCTGAGCTGTCTTGCAGAGGCCTGTGAGCCAGACAGAATGTGTCTGCCTTGGCATTGGTTAAATTGCTAGAGAATGACCCTGGGGAGGAGGAGTAAAAGAGCCTTTAAAAATAGCAGGCAGGGGCTGAGGGAGGCAGCAGGCCTATAGAACGACTGGGGCCAAGGAAAGTCCTGGTGCCGAGTTCCTGGAATCTCTAGTTTGGATGGATCTCAGGTACCAGAGTTGCAAGAGACCTCTGACTAAGAAAAGGGCAGGGAAAATGTATGGCCTTATAGATGCTGTTGGACTCCCATCAACCCCAGCCAGCATGATCAATGGTCAAGGATGATGGGAGTTGTAGTCCATTGACATCTGGAGGGACACCTCTCATCTCAGACCTTGGAGTGCTGCTGTTTGTTAAAGCAGACAGTCCTGGGGTTAGTTTGACTCCATGTTTATGGCAGCTTCATACCTTCATAGAAGAACTAGCCCCTACCCCAGATGATAAAAAATAATTTGTGTAAACAGAAGCATTTTTTTCTCAGTGGCATAGCAAAATGCATCAATTTCTAGAATCAGAATGTCTATGGCAGGGGTCAGCAAACTTTTTCAGCACGGGGCCTGTCCACTGTCCCTTAGACCTTGTGGGGGGCCAGACTATATTTTGGAAAAAAAATATGAACAAATTCCTATGCCCCACAAATAACCCAGAGATGCATTTTAAATAAAAGCACACATTCTACTCATGTAAAAACACCAGGCAGGCTCCACAAATAACCCAGAGATGCATTTTAAATAAAAGGACACATTCTACTCATGTAAAAACACGCTGATTCCCGGACCATCTGTGGGCCGCATCTGGCCCCCGGGCCTTGGTTTGGGGACCCCTGGTCTACGGCTTCCGGAACAGCGTCGATGATGTAACACATATATTTTGTTATGTTTTAATTTTGCTTCTTCCTTTCAGTTTAAGAGTAGTGGAATTAAAAAGGGGAAGGAAAGGAAATTCTTGTTTAGCTTTCTTAGGTCTTGTTTTCAAGGGGGCAAAGGTATTTTGGGAGGGGGTGGATGTCACACAATGCCACTCACAATCCCCAGAATTGCTTCTCCCTCACTCCAGACATTTTGGTGTTGCTGAGAAATGTCAGCGGCTCCAGAAATGTCACCCTAATCTCATCCTGCTCTACCAGCTAATTTATCACATACTGACTCTTGTCATGTAGGATTTCATGTTAGAGTTAAGCCTGGCATGGGTTTTCTTTTTTCTTTTTTCTGTGGGTAGGTGGTGGGGGGAGAAATAGCAAAAAGTAGTGGTGTTTTCAGAGAGGGAGGATGTGAACCACAGTTCTTCATTTTTACACAAAACATAATGCATTTTAACAAGAACAGCACTTGGAGCCCATGCTAAATACAGAGTCCCGTCCCCCCCAGCACAGTGTGTTCATCCATCCTTTGCAGTGGTCAAAAGGATTCGTAGGCCGGAGTGAAATGTCACAACAAAGGTAGCGTCACCACCCAACACAGCTGCCTCACTGTGTCTCATCCTCCTGCTCTCTCAGGTAGATAGGGGTGGAGGGAGCTGCTTATCTCAGATTTCTCCAGCCTTAAATTTAGTTCTCCACATTTCTGCAGCAATTTGTGAATTTCAGTTGTGGGAAAGAGGGAGAAGTAGAGGAACCAAAAGCAAATGGGAAGAAGTTGCCTGGTAGTCTAACATTGTGTGGAACAAGATTCTCTCTGCCCTTCTGGCCCAGCAGACAGGGACTTTCCATGGCAGGCTGCCTTGCTGACTGATGCCCTCCTCAAAGCTGTGCTCCTTTTTCTCCCCCCTCCCTCCACAGGGCCCTTTCAGTCATTAATTACAGCTGAAGTGGACAATTTGTCTTTTTTTGTTTTTAGGCCTGATGCGCTGCCGGTGATCATGACATTGCAGACACATGGAAACCTGTGGCAAACGCAATGAAGACTCACATAGGCTGAAGGTTGCTGTTCAAGTACTCTGACAGCGAGTGCACCCTGCACATCTGTGTATCTGTGCATGTACTACATGTAAGCAGAGCCTCTCTCTATGCGACCAAGTGCATTTGTATGTTTCTTTCCAGGACTGATTTCTGCGTGCCCACTTATTCACAAAAAATGCATTCATTTTTTCTGCATGCTTCCGGGTGAGATGACAAACTGTAATATCAGCATATGTTCCAAGTAAGCAGGAGAACCTCTTTTAAAAAATATATATTTTCCAGCAGAAAAGGAGAAGGGGAAACTCTTATTTTAATTCTTTTAAGTGGGAGGAAGTTAGCTACCAAAGAAACTTTAGAGAAACGTCAGTGCTCTGGTACATTTGCCATGGAACTAACTGGGTAGGAAGAATTCTGCATATAGACAACTGCCATGCACATAGTTTCCTTGTCCAGTTCACCAGTTGGCACTGTGGAATGCAAATCATAGAACCATAGAGTTGTCTAATGCAACCCTCTGCAACGCAGGAATATGTTGCCCAGGTTAGTGAATCTAAATCAAGGTTGGGGAACCTGCGAATGTTCAGACGTTTCTGGACTCCGACTCTGATCAGCCCACTCAGTATTGCCAGTGCTCGGGGATGACCCACCCCATTTCTGTGATTGAAAGTTGTTCTAAACTGTTATTAATATTGTGTTTCAATGATGTAACCCACTCTGAGACCTTAGTCTGAAGGGTGGATAGATAATCATAATAATGAGGTTGTAGTCCAAATCTGGGGGTACACTGCTTTACCTGCTGATCAGCTGTTTGGAAAGGGGATGCGTCCTGGTCCCTGCTTTCTCTCTGGCAACCAGCTGATTGAGTGTACAGTGGTACCTTAGCTCCTGAATGGCTTAGTTGTCGAACAAATCGGCTCCCGAACGCCGCAAACCTGGAAGTAAGTGTTCCGTTTTGCGAATGTTTTTCGGAAGCCGAACGTCTTCCGCAGTTTCCGATTGCGTGCAGGAAGTTACTGCAGCCAATTTGAGCCACGCCTTGGTTTTTGAATGGTTTTGGGAGTCAAACGGACTCCGGAATGGATTAAGTTTGAGAACCAAGGTACCACTGTACTTGTAATATCTGGCCATGGCTACACACATATAATCCTGGTTACGGCATGTGCATAATTTTGAGTTGGGGCCAAGAGATGCTCCATGAACAATGAACCAGATACTCTTCCTTCTTTATGGTGGTGTTATAAAACAATGACACCAGGAAGGAGGAGAGGGCCAATGTTACAATTAACAGGGCAAAAACTGGAGCGGGGGAGGGGGAATCCTACTGCATCAAGACTTTTAGCCAAAGATAAACACTCTCATCCCTTTGAAAGCTACAACAGTTCTTCTTTGAGTGATTAAATCTGGAAATCCTCATACCTGCCTGCTCTCCAAGAGTTGCTTGGAGTTTGCTGTGGTGTAGGGTATGAACCCAGCTCTCTGCAGCTCTAAGGATAGTTTCTCAGGTGGTTCCCTCCCACAGGCTTATTTATGTGCATGGGTGCATATGCAGACACGTTAATTATTATGATTTAGTCATCTCGCTGTGGCAGGGAACATTGTGAAGAAGGGACCTGTGTGCCTGCTCAGTTGGCTGCCCAGGAGCTAAGTATTGACGGGCAACTTCAGGGCCCTTCCTGCTCTCCCTTCTTCTGCTTCCTTTATCCTTAAACCAGACTTGAACTGCTCCGCCCCCTTTAAACGGAGGACTGCCCTCTCTAAAATAGAGCACTTGGCCAAGTTAGCCGCTTCACATTTCACAGTAAAACAAACCCATGCTTGCCAACAAGAATGCAGTCTTCACGGCCATTTTTCTCCCATTAGATTTCCAACACCAAGAAGCAAAATGCCCCAGGGGAGAGCACTTTGGAGGGTGGAGAAAAGATGCCTCCTTTTGTGCACTTTGATTTGCCCCACTTTGCATCACAGCAGGGATGGGGAACCGATGGCCTTCCAGATGTTGTTGGACTCCAATTCCCATCAGCCCCAGCCTGCATGCGCAATGGCCAGGGGCGGTGGGAGTCGTAGTCCAACCATATCTGGAGGACCACAGGCTCCCCCTCTGTGCATTATGGGAAACCAGCATGGCCTGCATGGTTCTAAACACAAGAGTTGTGCGTTGCTAGCAGTTATTTTGCCTCTGAGCCCTGGTTTAGGTGGAAAGAAGCCTCCACACCTCTTTAGTGGGAATCAGTCCACAAAGCAGAGCTGTGCCTTGAGACCTCATTTTCAGACCTGTGCGGTTTGCATGACCAGCTCTTACGGCATTGCTGTGCCCCACTGGGTTTTCATTAATTTGGAGAACAAGGAAATCCTTGCCCGGCTTGATTGTCTCGATTCCTCTTGCAAACAAACCTACAACAATGTGATGTGCTCTGGTGTGGTGAATGTGAAAGGGCCACTTTCTCTCAGTGAGGTGAGGAGACGAGCAGAAGGGTAGAGTTTCCTGTTGCTGCGGGGACTTGCCCAACCACTACAGCCACTCAGAGGCTTCCTTCTACATTAAGTCAATGTGGGGGGCAAACTTATGAACCTGGGCTCTGTTTCAAATTTCCACCAAGAGCCCCTGTCCTCCCCAATTCATCCGATAAGCCTTGCTGTATTTCAAGGAAGCAACAAGCCTTACAAAGATGGAGTCGCGTCGACCACACAGATGTGACCTTGAAGGAAACGACTGCCAGCTAGCACAAGAACAAACAGAACTTGTGGGAACTGAGAAGCAACAGATGAATCCACCAAACGAAGGCAGGGGATGTGCTGGACGTACAGCAAAAAGCTGTGTGGGAGGAGTCACTTTTGAAGAGCGCCATTCTTCTGCTCCTACTCGCTACTCACGCTCCATCGTGCCATGCTAAATGGCACGGTTGGCACTTAGCAGGGATGCTGGGTGGATGCACAGCAGATGATAAAGCAAAAATATTGTAAATGAAAGATGGGCCGGAAGCAGTGGGATAGGCAGCTGGGTGAGGAACAGGGTAGCTTTGGTTGGGAGGGGAAAAAATTCAAAGCAACTATCTTTCCCTTACGGGCAAATTTTATGTTTTATCTTCTTCCAGCTCAACAAGGCGGCAGAGCAACAAATAAAACTATAATTTTGCGGTTAAGGATTTCTAAATGGAGTGGGGGACGGGGGGCGGGGGAAGCAATTCCTCCCCCTTGCTTCCTTGTCTGTGGAGTGCTGCTACCTCTATAGATCAAATGTTTGCCACTCTCATTGGGCAACTGGATCTGCTATTCCGGTTATTATCTCGCGATGGCAAAGTCTCTGTTCCCTGCACCTGCATCCCCAAGGCTGTGATTAACTCACAGTTCTGGTGAAGCTGGGATTGAGATCTGTCGTTGCTTCAATCCATTATGGCATGGTGCTTTTCACAGAGTGTGGCACCCATCAAAGTCTTAAAGCATAGGCCCTCTTTCTGTGCCTACTCATTCTCCCAGGACCTTTTCAGCACCAACTATGTATCTGACCGGTAAATGTGCAGAGACCTTCATGTGCACCTCCTAGCATTTCTATGCTGAGCAGAGAGATCTGTGATTTGGCATGCAGAATTTTAAGTACATTTTAGCTAGAGTGCCACCTACTAGTGCAGGTATGGAGAACCTGTGGCCCTCCAGACATTGCTGCTCTACAACTCCCATCATCCTTGGCCATTGACTATGCTTGTTGGAACAGATGCAAGTTATAGTTCAGTAACATCTGGAGAACCAAAAGTTCCCCACACCTGCCTTAGTGGGCCACTCTTGTCCTTCTGCTTAGCAATCATACTTCTCCAGCATTGGAAATGGTTGGTGCTTTGCTTGTTCTGGCCACTGGAATCTACCACATAGCGGATCATGGCATCTTCTGGTTGGTGACTGATGTAACGTTTTCCATAGGATATACAGAGAAACTGTCAGGGGAATGAATGACTTCCTGTTAGAGGGTCAATGAAGCCAGAAAGGGAGGGCAAGAGGGCATTTTCTATCCTACAAACTTATTTCCAATATTCTGGCTATGAGGCCTGTTGCTTATGTAGGCAAAAGAAAACCCACCCGTATGCACAAGAGACGTGCACATAGGGTTGTCATCCATCCTTAGAAAAACATGATTGTTCTTTCTCTTTTTTTGAGAAAAATGTCAAGTGTCCTGCTTAGACTTCAAATGGGACGCCTTTTTTCATGGGATGTGGGCAGAGGGTGGGGCCAGGAGGGGGGAGAGAGAGAGAGAGAGAGAGAGGGAGAGAGAGAGAGAGAGAGAGAGAGAGGAGAGAGAGAGAGAGAGAGAGAGAGAGAGATTTTGTGCAGGCAGGAGGGGTGGGTCACAGAGAGCAAAAAAAGGGGGGTTTGCAGCTCTGGTGCCAGTGAAGAGAGCTTTCTCTTTGTTCATGCAGAGGGGGGAGACCAAAGGTGGCAACCCTATATGCATACTTAGGGAGACTTCTCCCTCCTTGTGTGGTTCAGTTCACACATGGCTATAACAGCAGGGTACCCACCAAATAAAACTCCCCAGCCATGGCTTGGTTTTGTGGTGACGAGGGACATGAAGTGACCAGTCATCCTAGGCTGCTACTGCTAAACTCTGGTCAAAGGAAGGAAATACAGGCTGGCCAGACAGACCAGCAGAAAGAAACTTTTCAGCAACAATAAGGCAGCACAGGTCATGATCCTGACCTCCTTCCCATGAAAGCTGCTAGGTCAGGTGTCCTCATGAGCAATGGGGGGTGGGGTGGTTCTCCTGTTGTTTCCCCCAATTCAGATTCCCTTAACACCTTCCTCGTCCTACTGGCATAGAACAGTCAGGCTGAAATCCTGACCATGTCTACGCAGAAGCAGTCCCTACTGAATTTAGTGAAGCTTACTCCCAGATACGTGGGGTTAGGATTGTAACCTTATTCAGCAGGGGAAAGATCCCTGCGCGCACAGCTGCACATAAGAATGTCTCCCGATTGAGCTCCATACCATTCGGGAAATGATTTAATTGCCAAGCTATCCTCATAGCAAATGGCACTATCCAGCTTTAATTATGTGTACGGGTGAGCCGAATCCAATACCACTCTTTTAATTAAAAGAAGTTATTCAATCTGCAGAGCTGCCGGCCTAATATGTAAGGGTAACAATGGCAGGTTATTAAAAAGTATAGGAGGAGTAATACAAAACTAATGTGATCAAATCGGTGTCATGATTAGATCAGAATAACTATTGCTATTGATTAGATTACTAATATTCATGCCGCAACAAAAGATAAATATAGTGAATCAGAATGGGTAATTTGTTGCTTCAGCCATTTCCTGCTTTCTCAAAATCAATTGCCGGCAGCACAAAAACTAGTCACAGGTGTCTATTTTATACCTTCTCCCTTTTTTAAAATGTTCCTTCTGTCTCACCTTCTTACAACTCTCATATTCAATCCTTTTCTCTACTGTATTCAGTGCTTTTTTCTGGGGGGGGGGCGCAGGGGTATGCATACCCCTAAACATTTTGCGAATCTAAGTTTGGCCTCATTGAGGGGCAGTATTTCAACATGAGTAGGAAAATAAGAGTACCCCTAAACATTTTTTTAAAGAAAAAAAAAGCACTGGCTGTATTTAACACATATCTTTTATGCAGGGGTTGTGTGTGGTGGAGACTTTAGCCTTACAACATAACAAGTGGCACCCCCCCTTTCCCCCCTCCCATACTAAGACCAAAATTAAGGCTACTCAACAGAAGATGTTGGGTATTTCAAGGTGGAATTAGCTGTTGCGCTTGAATGGGCTGCCCCTGAAAATGGCAGCCTCGTGTCAGCTCCTTCTCCTCTCACCCATAATATTTCGGCCTACATCCATGTCACTGTACTCTCCGATGCACATGGTTAGTTTCTGCCGGGGGGCAAGGGGAGGGAGGGAAAAAGAGAGAGAGAGAACCTCATGCAGCATGGTGACATCATATGGCTAACTATCTAAACGTTACAGGAAATACAAAGAAGTCTGATACATGACTGCCATTTTCAAGTTCTTTTATTTGCACGAGTTGGCAACCGTTTTGACATTTCTTTTCATGTTTCATTGGAAACACTGGTTTTTATTTTATTTTACAAAAATGTATTGGTTAGCTTCTTTCTTTCTTTCTTTCTTTCTTTCTTTCTTTCTTTCTTTCTTTCTTTCTTTCTTTCTTGTCTCCACTCCTCCACATGCAGCTGCTGGGTGACCTTGGGTTTGTCACGCTTCTCTGAAGTCTCTCAGCCCCACTCACCTCACAGAGTGTTTGTTGTGGGGGAGGAAGGGAAAGGAGAATGTTAGCCGCTTTGAGACTCCTTCGGGTAGTGAAAAGCGGGATATCAAATCCAAACTCCTCTTCTTCTTCTTCTTCTTCTTCTTCTTCTTCTTCTTCTTCTTCTTCTTCTTCTTCTTCTATAGCTGCCCTATAACAAGAAAGCTCCGGGGAATTCACAAAACAAAACAAAAGTAATAATTAAAATTCAAAACAGTAAAAACAACAGCAGCCATAATGAATTAATTAAAGTTGCATTCCTAAGGGTGCGGAAAGGCAAGGTTAGAAGGTGAACTTGAGGGTCTGGAAACCAGGCCTTATGATAAACGGTTCAAGGAGCTAGATATGTTTAGCCTGTTAAAGAGGAGACTGAGAGGAGATATGATAGCCATCTTCAAATATCTCAAGGGCTGTCACAAGGAAGAAAGAACAAGTTTGTTTTCTCCTGCTCCAGAGGATAGGACTCAAACAAATGGCTTCAAGTTATAAGAAAGGAGATTACGACTAAATATCAGGAAGAACTTTCTGACAGGTTTTTGACAATGGAATAGACTCCCTCAGGAAGACATGGACTCTCCTTCCCGAGAGGTTTTAAAGCTGAGATTGGATGGCCCTTTGCATTGGATTCTTTAGTTGAGATTCCTGCACTGAAGGGCATTGGAATAGATGACCCCAGGGTCCCTTCCAGCTCTACAATGCTATGATTCTATGAGTGCTGTGTCCTTTTGCTGACTGATTGCTGTAGAGGTAGGGAAACCTCCTAAAGTGGATGGGTATGGAATGGAGAACCCTGGAAGAGGTCATCACAGGCTGGCTGGTACCCTAAACGGGAGCACTCCATATGGCAACATTTTGTTGCAGGCCCTTTTGCTATCATTCTGTTCCAGAATCGTGAGCCTGGTTGATATATCTTAAGCAAAGGAACTACAAAAGTAATGCAATGCATCATTTTTTAAACATATATAACCTCAGTACTCTTCTTGTAATTTAGTTTAAAACCATCCTGGTTGGTTGACCTGAGGGGGTGGCAGGTGGGGAGACTCAATGAAGCACATCAATTATAGATTGAAAAGGCCTACCTTACTGCCATAGCATGATTGTTCCCAGCCTAAAATTATTTTTTAAGATAAAGTTACGGTCGGGAATATATTAACCTTTAAAAGAGCCGTATTCAGATGTTATATAACTTTTAAAATTATCTAGAAGCTCAAAACTCGGAAAATTTGCAATTCAGCTCTCCATCTGGGAGAGTAGGCCCTCAGGAAATGTCTGCAAGTCTTACACAATGAAAGTCCTTCACTTTGGAAATCTAAGACTGCTATGTCAACTTTGGGTGGAGCCACACATAGTACATGTTGCTCGCCCAGGAAAACTGGTTGCAGACTCTTGTTTGAGGCCCGCCTACAAATTCAGAATTCCTGAGCATGAATTAATTGCCTCTTACCACAGTTTATGCCATCCTTACACTCACTCAGCAAAGGTGATCTGGAATACAGTAGATTCCCCCTTCTCAGTACTTGTTTACTAAACAGGGAGCCATAGCTGTTTCAGCACAGATGCTTCTTTTGTGGCGGGTCTTTGCGAACAGATGCCTCTCAACATTACTCAGCTTTCTCTTAGAAGTCGTTGTGAAAGCTGCCCTTGGATTTCTCAAAAAGCTCCTTGGATTTCTCAAAAAGTAGGAAGAGCAGTCAAGTTTCATTATTGTTCAAGTGGGACCTCTTGAAATGAGCTCCACTTTCCCCAGACACGTTTTCTTGGTGCCTAGCAAATCAAACCACCACCCCTCTCCACGAAAAGCCACCTCTTCTTTCAGATTGGTTTGGCTTCCCTCCACATGTTCAATGAATGTGCTCAGGGTGGGGAGCATCAAGCTGGCAAGTTCTGCCCTCTCTGCTATAGATTTGTTTGTTTGTTTGTTTGTTTGTTTGTTTATCACATGCATACCTCACTCCTCCAAGGAGCTCAAGATAGAGCATGCTGTTTTCTTCCTCCCCATTTTATCATCACAACAAAACTGCAAGGGAGATCAGGCTAAGAGACTGCAACTGGCCCAACCTCACCCAGTAAGTTTCACACTCTTTGGGCATGTTGTCAATAGCAGGGTTCTTGGTGTATAGGGGTGCAGATTTGCCAGCAAACATGGATGCAGCTGCATAATGCATTTCAGAGGAGTGGCCCAAGCATCCTCAAACAGTTCATGTTAACGCTGAAGCACCACAGCCCCGTCTCCTTTGCTGGCCCTGCATATGGAAGATGTTGCATTTCCTTTTCAAGGCTTCCTCGATGTTAGGATTCTTTCCCGTGCTTGCAGTCATGGGATTGGTTTTATCACATGACGGTGTATGTTTTCATTCCACATTGTGGGAAGTGACGGAGAAGACAAGATGTTTGTATTACTGTGTTCCGTGATGTAGGACGTTTGTTCCTTTGTTCTTTCTCTTTGCTGTCTGATGCTGAAGAGGAAGGAGCTGAGTTACGATGCTCCGGGTGTATTATATGTAAATAAAGTAGTTTAGCCAAAATGCTGCACTACTGAGTCTGTTACGTTGACTGCCAATACTCTGCAGAATCCTGAAGTGTGCTGATGCCTCTTGGTATCAGTTGCTGTGATGTTCGGGCTGCAGAAAGCTTTTGAAGCTCCCAAATGACTGACCAGGAGGGAGAGAACATGCCAGTCAGGCATATGTCTCTGCTGGATTCCTACTCTTGTGTAGGATGCTCCTGACACTCCCAGCCTGTGCTCCACATTTATATGGATGTCAGTATGGTTTTCAATTGATACTGGGCATGTAGAAACAGACATGTCAGAGCATGTCATGTTCTGACCAGGTTACATTATTCTACAATTTATTTATTTGTTTTTTAAAGTCCTCCCCCCCCCCCTCACCTCCATTACATTGAAGTACTGTCGCACCTTGGCTTTTGAACAGAAAGCATTCCGGAAGTCCGTTCAACTTCTGAAACGTTCCGAAACCAAGGTGCAGCTTCCGATTGGCTGCAGGAGCATCCTGCAGCCAATCAGAAGCCGCAGAAGTCACGCTGAATGTCCGACTTCTGAGGCAAAGTTCGCAAACCGGAACACCTACTTCTGGGTTTGCGACGTTTGGGTTCCAAGTTGTTCGTGAACTAGGCCGTTTGAAAGCCAATGTATGACTGTATACATTTTAAAATGAATTTTCTCTTAAAATGCACATTTTTGAGCAGACTTTAAAATTGCATTAAAAAAAAACAGCTGAGCATTGCATCAGAACATTCAGGAAGTGCAAAAATTGTTCAGTGGATAATTTTCAGTCTGCACATTAGTGCAGGAGGTGCACATTCAGTCAGTTGGTACCAGAATGTGCAACGATCCAATTCCTCAGGGATCCTCCTTACACACACAGGTATCATCAAGCTGGTTTGAGTCCATGAGCAAGTTGATGCTATGCACCTTCTTATGCCACTTTGTAGCATGGCATGGCTATTCCTTTTCAACTTATTCTACAAACTCAGAGACATGGAGATATACTGTTATTACTCCGTGTTGTTGCTGTTCATAAGGCTTTATTGATTTTAATAAAAGGAAAAATAGGCACAAGGCACCCATCTAGAAATGGTCACCCTAAAAACTGCATCATCAGGCTGGTGTATATATATCTCGAAACATATAGCAACATAGTTCTATTGTTTTGATTTACTGGATTGCTAGGCACACTTACTTGGGAGTAAGTCCCATTGGTGCAATGGGAGCCGGCAATGAGGAATTTCTTTGAGAGATCTAGGGCATTGACTTCATTTATAGAGGTGATCAAATATAACACCATAAAGAGTCTGTATTTATATATTATTACAGTTAGAATTGCCAGGTCAGGAGCATCTCAGACCCTGAGATTTCCAGGCCCAAACCTGAGGATTAGGATAGGCCCCTGGTGAAGGCACAGGGTGGAGGACAGAGACTCCATAGAGTCTATGCAATGGTTTGCAGCTGGCTCCTGCCAGGCTGAAGATTGCAAATTGCATGCACAGTCTTCTTCTTTTTTCTTTTTCTTTTTAAGGCACTCTCATCTATTTGGAGGGGGCCCTCCCATGCTACTTGGAGGGGGCCAGACAAACCTGGAGAGTTCAGGTCCGGCCTAGAGATCTGGCAACCATAGTTGCAGCGCACTGAAAGGAAATTAGATGAGGAGTTGCAAAGCTTTGCCAGATAGCAAGTTTTTGATACCCACAACTCAGGTGAAAATATTGGTATCTACCAATATTATTATTATTATTATTATTATTATTATTATTAGATTATTATTAATTAATTATTATACCCAGAGGTCTCAGGGCGGTTCACAGAATAAAATCAAAATATAAAACCACAAAATACATAATCAAAATAAAAACAACAACCCAATAACCCCCCCCCCCCAAAAAAAACTCCACATTTTAAAAGGGCATAGGATGTCAATCAAATCAACCAAAGGCCTGGTTAAAAAGACATGTTTTTGCCTGGTGCCTAAAGGTGTATAATGAAGGCGCCAGGCGAACTTTCCTGGGGAGAGCATTCCACAGATGGGGAATATAATGCACCGAGCATGCATTATGTAGTACAGAAATTAATGAAGTGGTTCCACTGTCAGCAAACATAGTTGAGCTGGTTTTCAACAGAACTATTTTGCTCCCCGAAAGTGTCCTCAAATCTATCCTCTATAAATGCCGGTGTCCAACCACTCCCACTTAATAGTGAAATCACGTGGTGAGTGCCAACCAAAACGCAGCCAAAATGGGACCACTGAAAAATAAGAGGGAGGTCATGCTCAGGGAAACCTTGTGGATTGTAGAAGTCAATCCTAAAAAAAATACCCCCCCCCCCAAATACCCCTTTCTATCCAAGGAATACAAAAAATGAGCCCAGTGAGGGTTGAGCATACTTAGAAGTCATGGAATGACCTGCATGAATTACTTACAGCCTGTATAGTACATTGGATGAAGGCATGGTGCTGAACACCAGGAATCCTTTCAGAAAGAAAAGGATACAATGCAACACTATGTTGTATGTTACACATATAATCTCTGAATTTTATACTGATGCAAAGAAAATGCCCTACCCCACGTTCCTTTTACATATAACTCATGACAAGTTAATCTGCTTGCATTGGTTTCCTTCCAAAGTTTAAATTTGGGGGCATGGAACCTGATCAGTTATTAAGCCCTATTAGACTTGGTCAAAATTAAAGTATGAAGTGCTCTGATTTAATGATTTTGCAAGACCTTTGCCCTGCAGATGGGGTTTGAATACGTTCAGATGAATGCCTGAGGCAGACAGTCAGCTCTGGACGTAGCTCCGGATTGATACGACACAATGTAAATTACCACCAGATCCCCTCGCTTTGTTATGATTGAAAGCTATAAAAGAGGTTATACCAGTTGACGACCATGAAGTTTCATTGTTGGTCTGATCTTTGCACAATGCTAGAAAGCGCCAGTTGCTTTGATCAAACGGGGACGGTTGGGTAAAATATTGAAAATACTCAAGATGAATGAATTAAATGGATCTAGAAAGACAGTGGCTGCAACTCTATGCACACTTATCTGGCTGTAAGCCCCACTACACACAATGGGGACAACTTCTGAATAAACATCCATTATGTGATCAGGCTAGAGGAATGGAATGAGCAGGCAGATATCCATGGGCATTACATAATGAGGTATTTAAACCTGCATTATCTAATACAATATGTCAGCTTGTATTATTTAAAAAACGATCTGAGCACTCACTTTCTCAGAAAATTTATACAATCTCTTTGTAAGATTGTGATTAAAGGAAGAAAACAAAAGCGGGGAGTAGGAGAAAGGTTTTCTGAACTACGGGATGGAATGAAAGAAACAATTCCTTAATAACTTTGTCTTTTTCGGGCTTAAGAGCCTTCCGTGGGCAAGCGAGACAGAGGATGAGTGCAAGGACCTCTTGCAATGCCTGCCTCAGGCATTGATGTAGCAGTTCATGGTGACAGAAGTACCAACCTAGCATATACAAATATTGAATTTATGTTTCTGAACCCCGGGAAGTTTAGATAGTCAACACTGGCAGATGCCTCAGGCATAGAAATAACCTGATCCATAAGCTTTGTGTTGCTCATGATTGACCCAAAAGAATGTGGTATTAGATGACAGAGTTCTGTAGAGATCATCTTTAGCTATATACTGAGGGAGATATACAGCTAGTGACATAACTTAACTCATTCAATAAATTCAGGAGGCACGGTTTGTCAGACAGATGTTTATTCCACAAATGTTTTTATCTCCTTGATAGACCCCAACAGTATTTCAAATGCTAAACTGCTGACAATGCTCATTTTCTCATCTCAAAACAAGGGAGGGAAAGGGATCATGTGCTCTTGGTACGCTTTCCTCTCACAAAGACCTGTGTGTCCGCAGTCGTGCGTTAGTTTGATGTGTGCAAAATGGCCACCGCCTGTACTTGGCAAATCCTGTTACAGAGTGGCTTCAGATTCAGTTCAACAAGCTGGGTGTCCTTATCCTTCCACCTGAATGGACATTGCAGGATAATATAGTGCTACATTAAGCACCATGCGGAATAACTGCTTTTATTGCACTTTCAACTGATTACAGAAAAGCAAGGTTGCAACAGCGCTAAAAGGCCCAAGTGCGGATGTAGCCTCAGATTAAAGGATTACCATTCATTAACATGCAGGCTCTGAGAAAGACCTGTCTGTCTTGCCACTGATATTGTGTCTTTTCATCGGCAAATTGGAGCATGGAAGGTCCAAATTCCCTACATTTCTGACCCATGAGCAGGA
The DNA here is from genome assembly GCF_009819535.1 of Lacerta agilis. Taxonomy (NCBI): domain Eukaryota; kingdom Metazoa; phylum Chordata; class Lepidosauria; order Squamata; family Lacertidae; genus Lacerta; species Lacerta agilis. Next base: position 27,664,451 of record NC_046316.1, read on the forward strand.
GACAGAGCATATGGGGTAGAAGTAATGATGGCAAACACATGGCTAGGGGAGAAAGATTTAAGAATACATTTGTTGGAAGGATGGAGAGAGAAAAAACAACAACCAGGGAAGTTAGCTGAGTCAGAGGCACAAAGAAGCAAAAGAATGGATGACCTTCTGTTAAGAAAGTCACATAGTATAAAAATATATGGAAGGACTTGGAGGAATCAGAAGTTTCAGACAGCAAAGACGTTATTACAATAAATACATTTTTAAAAGAGCTGGCACAACATTGACCATAGGAAACAAAAGGCATGAAATGAATTAGGCAAAACCTTTGGGGCGGGGGCGGGGGAAAATTTCAGTTGAGGAAAATGGACTCTTCTATGCCACACAGAACAAAAATTCAAATCACTGTCCACTTTATGTAGGGCAAGTTTGTTTAGTGATGCACACCAAATCATGCCCTGGTGGACTGATATTCTTTCAGGTTTGCATCTTTGTCTATGGTATAGCCATAGACAAGCTCAAGTCCAAAGCATACTGAATTGGAAGTAAGTCCCAGGGAGCTCAAATGTAGTTACTTATGAGTAAATATGATTGGGAGTGGACCATAAAACAGCAACATGTATGTATGCAAGAGGTGACATGATAGAAGTTTATAAAATGGAGAAAGTGGTTGCAGAATTTCTTTTCTTCCCCTCTCATAACATTAGAACTTAAGGTCACTCAGTGAAGGTCAAATGTTGAAAGATTCAAGAAAGAGGAAAGAACGTACTTATTCAAGCAGCATGTAGTTTAGCTATGAAACTCCCTCCCACAGGAGGCAGAAATGGGCACCAACTTGGATGGCTTTAAAAAGAAGATTAGACAAATTCATGGAGGACAAGGCCATCAAAGACAGTAGTGGCTTTGTTCTACCATTATGGCTGTGTTCTACCTCTACTCTTGGAGGCAGCATGACTGTGAAGACCAGTCACTGGGAAGTGCAGTTTGCAGGCTTCTCACAAGCAACTGGCTGGCCACTGTGAGAGAACAGGAAGCTGGATCAAATGGGCCATTGGCTTGATCCAGCAGGCTCTATCATCTGTCTATCTATCTATCTATCATCTATCTATCTATCTATCTATCTAACACACACACACACACACACACACACACACACACACACTAAAACATGCAATTCTAATTTGCAATAGCTCTTAGTACTATAGTACTCAGTACTGCAGATATTAAAAGAAATCATGCACCGAAAAATGACTAATGTACCCTATCAACTGCCATGATGAGAAAAGAGCTAGACAGCTAAATAACACACAGCTGGACCATGTGCAGTGTGGGAAGAGGCACTTGGAAGAGGACGAGTCTGATTAAGGGTCAGAGCACCAGATGGAATGTAAGCGAAGATGCTGAACTATTCATACCCTGTTTTTGAGCTTGGCCAATCCACATGCAGAGAGCCAAGGATGGAGAATTAGGGTTGGAGGCAGACTCTACAAATGTTAGAGACCTCTTGTGCTTGCTCAGAATTAGTCAGGGTAAAGCCTTCTTGAAATGTTTAATCAGCAGTTGGCAATTGCATCTGAGGCCTAGTACTGAGCTGTGAGGAGGATAATGTCTAACCTGCTAACACCTTACCTGATTTCAAGACATCCTGGTACAACTATCAGTTGTCACAGTCATGTCTCCTCTCACCAGCCGGAACCCCATCAGAGCTTCAGACTTTGGTGGAAAATGGACTCGGTTGATTAAAGATCAGAATTGACATTATAAAGTGATTTCTTTAGAACATTGTGCATTTGAACACTTTAAGTCTGGCATACTATGGGCTGGAAATGAAGAATATATATATGTAATTTGGAATTTAATAAATTTATCCAAAGGGGGGGGGGGTGTATTGTTCATTCTGGTAACCACTTTCCCAGTGTGCAAGACTGGATTGAAGGAAACTGAAGGTAAACAAAGCAACTGCTTTTGGAAAGCCTTAGCAATCCATTTAGCAAAAGAGTGGTGTTTGAAGAACCTACTGCATGTTTGCTTGAAGAAGTCCAACATGCAGATGGGATCACCAAGCACCATCCAACTTACAACTCAGCTCCAGATGGATATCACCTATACATTTCAAGAAGAACCTGCAACGAAAGAAGTCCACCAAATTTACCACGAGGGATAAATATTGCAAGGCTATTTTCTGTTCCTTCATATTCTGCCAGCATCAATCATGTTTGGCTGAGACATGGGCCATATAGTTTTCTACTAGAGCGTGGAGCTGCCTTCTAGAGGAAGTCAGCTGTGCCTCTTCCATAGTCACCCTTCTACCAGCTCAGAAACACTTTTCTCATCAAGTATTTGGCTAGCCAAACTGCTTTCTTTTGATCCCTTTTGATCTTTCATATTGTGGCCATATCTTGTCTTTTTCTTGTATTTAACTGTTGCTATAAGTTGCCTTGAGCATTTTAATAGTCAAGGCTGGGTGTAAAAAATAATAATTAAATAAACACACATAAAAGTTCATGAAAACCCAGCTATGGAAGAGTAAATAACATTGCTCCACAAATATATATATATATATATATATATATATATATATATATATATATATATATATATATATATATATATATATATATATATATATATATATATATATATATATATATATATATATATATATATATATCTCCTGCTGATAGAAGTGCTTTATTTACTTCTGCTAGAACAAATGTCAATATTCTTAAGTATTTACAATTAGCCGTAGGGTATAAAATAACTAGCTAATCTGAAAAGGAAGCACACTGCCTGTAATCATAGGGAAGGGGGGGATTATTAATTGTGCTGCTCCAATCATTTCTTTGTCCCAACATTGTAGTCATTAACTTGTGATATGCAGAATAAAAGGGAGGTGGGGATCAAAATTATGGATAAAGTTATCAGATTGTCGAACTGTGTGCAAAAAGAGAAGCTCAACCACTGTGCACCCAAAGGCTGAAGAAAAGAACCTGACTTTAAACAAGAACTAGTGTGTGTGTGTGTGTGTGTGTGTGTGTGTGTATATATATATATATATATATATATTGGGGGGGGAGGTTATGTCTATATCTGAATAAGCATTGGGCATAATTTATCAAAATGTCTGTCTCCTTAATTCCTTCCCTCCACCCTCTGCTTCTGGGTTTTTTTGTTTCAGAATATCTCGGACAATGTCATAGGTTGGCTCTTCAAGCAGAATTAATCAATGAAATTCCCACGCTACTCCCCTCCCTACACAACCCTGTAGGTTGGCGAAAACTGGAAGACCACAATATGCAATTATGAAACAGCAGCTATATAAGTAATGCAATTGCTCCGGTGTCGGGGTTTGGGTGCTGGAGCTCCTCGTGCACGGCCTTGGATTGGTTATGCACGAGGTACCAGTTGCGGGGAAAGTGGCCAGCGTTCCGCGTGCTTTTGAGCACGGTCGCCGGCCAAGCCTCACAGTCTGAAGGATGATGAGTAAGCCAATTGAAGACTCTGATAGTATGTGAGTTCCTAATCGCCTTCTTTAATGAAAAGTTGCCTCGTGAAATAAAATATATACCCTGACTCTGAATAGGCGGACCAAATTAAAGAAATAAATTTTTTTTACTTTACTCCCCCCTTTAACCCCAAAGGAAGACAGACACCGGTTGTATCTTTAGTGGCTTCGGCAGAACCCGCATAGGCTCGTCCCCTAAGCTAAGTTCCCCTAAGCTTAAAGACCCTGCGCGCCCAATCTTCCGCGAGGCTAACTAAATAAACTAAAACCGAAATATCTTCCGCAATTCTAGCCCTAGGCTAAACCTAAAGAAAACCTAACTAAGGCTGAACCGAATGATCTTCCGCGATCTAACTCTAACTAAAAGAAAAACCCATCCAACCCGTCCAGCCCGCTCCTAGTCCCTTAAACTAAACTTGACTTCAACTAAAACCCAACTAAAAGAACATAAGAAGAACGTGCCTAAACCCAAACTGAACGTGCCTAAGCGGGGTGCCTCTGCCTTTTATTAGGGAACAAACGTGACATCATCAATAATGCCTTAACCAATAAAATCACTGTTGCTGCCCTCCAAAAGGGCGGGAAGCAAGTTTAACGCTCATTAACAACTTTGAACATGACCGGATCTACAAAATAAAGGCGGATTAATCTTGTAAGTGAATCACACTATTCATTCATGCTTTCACTTTCACTTTTGCGCGCAATTATACCAAAAGTAGACCTTGAAAAACCCATAAAATAACCAATTAATATGAATCCATGGCGGATCCGTGAAACGTATTCCGACATATCATCTTTCTTTTTTTGTTTTAAATTAAATTAATTTTGTTTTAGTTATATAAAAAAAATTAGAGATATCATAAGCATTTATCTTGACACAAACATTACCATTTGCTTCGATATAAACCTCGACATGAAAAGGCAAAGCGTCAACAGTGCTGACAGCGTCCACATCAAGACTGTGATATAAACACCAGCAAAACTATCAACATCCACCCCTTTCATAGGAGGAAATACTTGTACAATAATGTAGCAATAAAGTCATGAAAATAACAAACCACTAGCCGAACATAAAAAATGATCGATCCGATACACTGTAAACCTTCTAGGCATATATAAATACTTCAATATGTAGTGTAACACAACAAATCACCTTATAAGCATGTATACTTTCGCGTGCAGCGTAAAACAACAAATTACTCCCCAAACACAAGAGAGGACCTGATGCAGGTCCAAAATTAAGAATAACGGATAACGATTGCCCAAACATAAGAGAGGTCCCGATCCGGGACCCAAAATTAAAGTATAACTAGAGCTGGGGCTACATGGCCTACCCAGACCCCTCCCCCATTTTTTTTAATTTTTTATTTGGAAACTAAGGAAAATGGATAAGGTAACAGAAAAGGGTTGTGGCTCTGAGGCTACAGAATCGAGGGAACTTTAGATTCTGGACTTACCACAGCGACCACAGGTAACGGGGAACTAGGGTCCGATTCCAGAGAGGGGATTTAAGGCACCTAAGTACAAGTGGTCTTTCGCCACAAGAGGGGATTTAAGCTACCTACATAAAGGTGTCCCAGCCAGGATGAGGATTTAAACCATCTACGCAAGGGTTTCCAGCGAAACGAGATGGGAATTAAACCAACTACATAAAGGTCTCCCATGAACAGCAGGAAACAAGGTGAAGGGAAAAGCTGGGAACCTGGTTTACTGCCAAAGGTAGCATATAAAGGGGTATTCTTCAAAGAAAATAGGGGTACCAAAAGGGTAGGACGCCACCAGACTTGACATATATATCTTGAACAAATCCGAGAATGACCAATTCTTTGACCAAAGGAAATATTTCAAATAAGGCATATAAGTGTTACCACATTTTGAACTACAACTTTTGCAAGCACAACGAGGAGATTTAGGATCATTGAAATAAAACATATATGCATGAATATGTCTATGACTAGAACTGCACAAAGACGATGCTTTGACCTTACATAAACATTTCCATATCATCAAAGTTGTGACGCTCTAAATGGAAACCATTGCAGAAAAGCTTTGCATATATAAACATCCATATCATTAATTACCAAGCTATATGGAAAACACATGTAATATGCGAGGCGGATATTTCAAGAAGCATACAAAGGTAAATATGCAATTTTACAAGTACAATATAAAGTACAAAACAGGTTTAGAACTGCAAAATGGTGTTGGAGAGGAGGATGAAGACGATGAATGAGTTGCCGGTCGTCTTCTTTTCCGATTACACACGACCATGTAGAAGAAATAGTCCTGGAACTCAGGAAAAGTTCATGGAGCTCAGGAAAGTACTGAAACATCGAGTTCTGAAGAAACAACGATACCTGTAGAAGAAAGGAGGTTAAGCAAGCAAATCAAGGTGATCTGCTAGTGAGTGCAGGTATGGGAATAACTGGAACAAATCTAGGCAGCCAGGAACCAAGGGGCTGCCCAGAGGCAAACAGAAGGCCTAGGCAGTAGGAGGGTAAGGCAAACTGCCCAGAACTCAACTGGTGCTGTTAGTTGAGCACTTTTGAAGAGTTGCTGCATTTGACACTGGAAACTGGTGCAGTCAAACAACGAGGTGGATATTCTTAACTTGGTTCCTTAGCTCTCCAAGGGCGCACGCACCTGGCAGGCACCCAAACAGCCTTTTCTTCAAGGGCAACGGCAGCATACCCACGACCCCAAGTGATGAGTGGAACTGGTCCTCGCCATTCAATGTCAGGCAAGAGGCGATAAGAGACCAAAGGTCGAGGAAGCTGTTCTTCTTTCTTGAAGTGGAGATCCACTGGGGAATGAGGCTTGTTATGTGGAAAGAGAAGAAAATTTAAGGTGAACAGCACCTTTGCAACTGCCAAAGGGATCTCCGAGGCTGGAAGGTGACGTCCTGCGGTCTGTTTGTGGAGCAGAGTTTTGAAAGTGAGGTGTGTCCTTTCAATGAGAGCTTGGCCTGTCGAATTAAACGGAATCCCGTGGGATAGGGAAATATTCCATTGCACACAAAAGTCATTAAAGGCCTGAGAAGCATAGGCCGGGCCATTATCTGTTTTAATGGCTTGAGGTTTTCCCATAACTGAAAAGGTTCTCATGCAGTGCTGTATGACGTGCCTCGTAGTTTCTCCCTTCAGTGCTGTAGCCCAAATGAAACCTGAAAAGGTGTCCACTGTGACATGCAACTTAGACATTGGAGCAAGGGCTGGGACATGTGTCACATCCATCTGCCACAGCTGATTCGCCTCCGTGCCTCGAGGATTTACAGCGTCAAATGGCAAGTAGATAGGAGACTTGGAGCACGAAGGGCAGCATGAAATAATGTCCCTTGCTTGTGACATTGGAATGTTGAAGGTCTTGTGTAGAACCTTTGCTGATTGGTGGAAAGTTTCATGGCTTGTCACAGGATTGTCGAACAAGGAGAAAGCTAGAGTCCTGAGGGCAGCGTCTGCTACTGCATTTCCTTCCACCAGGAATCCTGGAAGGTTAGAATGAGAGCGCAAGTGTGCAGCAAAAAAGGGAAATGAACGTCTCTGTAGTAGTTCTTGAAGCTGCGCGAACAAATTAAAGAGATTTTCGTCCATGGACGGAGACAGATAAGCAACTGGAAGCGATGATAACAGTCTATATACATACTGAGAATCTACAACGAGGTTGAATGCTTCTGTAGTGAAAGTTTGAAAAGCGAGAATCACTGCTGCCAGTTCCGATCTTTGTGCTGAAAGTTGTTTCTCTGTAAACACAGTTTTCCATTGTCCATCCTCCCGCCATGCAAGGACACCATAGGAAGAGGAGCCATCTGTGAACAGAGTTTTTGCAGTGGGAATGGGTTGAAGCACCAACATAGATGAAAGGTGATAGTTTACTTGTTGCAACAAAGTGAATCTTTTGTCCTTAGGAGGATTATACAAGAATGAACCGACAAAATCTGCAATAGCAATTTGGAAACTATCTGAAAACTGAATCAAAGTTAGTACTTGTTCTTGAGAGAAAGGAAGGTAGATGGAAAGCGGATCATTTCCACTCAGGCGAATTGCACGGCCTCTGCACTTAACAAGGAGATCAGCAACAGCGTCCATACTGGGGTACACATTCCTTTGAGGCGTGTGCGAAAGATGAATCCACTCCACGATTGCCACCTTTGAGGAAGTATCCGGAACGTATAAGGCTGCTGTCGGCAATCTTGGTGTAGTGAAGATAGCACATGAAAGAGCGCAGTTAGCTGTTGGCACACGATCTACAGCTATTTGGTGCAGTTTTGTGTTTACCCCTTGTAAAGCAAGACGCATCTCAGAAGTGCATGGAATAACATCTGAAGGAGATGTATGTCCCTTAAGAGCAGAAAACAATGGCGAGAGTTCAGATGTTGGAACTGCTAGAGACTTTCGAGCCCAGTTTATCTGTCCCAAGAGATGCTGCAATTGTGTTAAAGTAAAGGATTCTGGAATGACTATGCTCGGCATCTCTGGCAGGGCTGTATCTTGAAGCAGTCTGTGACCCAAGTAATGAAATGGAGCAGTGCGCTGTACCTTTTCTGGGGCAATACAAAGCCCAAAAGAGTTCAGGATGCGCGTAAGATGCTCAATATGATGCTCTGAGACCTTTTCTCCATGGATCAAGATGTCATCCATGTAATGACAAACTTCTAAGGCTGGATATTGTGCTCTGAAAGGCTGTAATGCTTTATCTACAAAGTTCTGGCAGAGAGTCGGCGAATTCACCATTCCTTGAGGGAGTACCTTCCAAGAGTATCTGGAAGCTGGTCTGGTGTTATTGAACACCGGTAGAGTGAAAGCGAACTTTTCTTGATCTGCAGGTGCCAGTGGAATGGTAAAGAAACAATCTTTAAGATCGATGATTGCAAGCTGATGGTTTCTAGGAATGAGGTTAGGGTTAGGAAGTCCACATTGAAGGGGACCCATTGGAACAATTCTTTCGTTGATCTTTCTCAGGTCTTGAAGCAAACGCCATTTTCCACTTTTCTTCTTGATGACGAAAATTGGAGTGTTCCAAGGGCTATTAGAGGGTTGCACACGATCCTGGTGTAGCAGCTCTTTGATTAGGGCCTCTGCTGCAGCGAGCTTTTCTGACGTCAGCGCCCATTGGTCGACCCATACAGGGGGTCCTTCCTTCCATGTGAGTGGAAGAGCATGTACTGGCGCTGATGCAAAGGCCCACATCAAAAATGTGTATGGACAACAGTTCTTGCTTTAGACAATAAGTCTCTACCCCAAAGGGTGATAGGTACATCCATAACAAGTGGACGGAGCTGCACCATGGAGCCTGAGTCTGACTGGAAGGTAATCGGATGCACGCTCTGGTGGGCGGGTTCGAAACCTCCGACTCCGAAGACTTCCTGGGTGACAGTCGTTGCCCACTGGTCAGGCCAATCTTTTCTGGCGATCACTGTAACATCTGCGCCTGTATCAAGAAGACCCTTGATCTTTCGTCCACCCATTTCTAAGACGAGATGAGGGCGTTCTTCTGTAATCTTGATTAGCGCCATTGCTGCCTGAGGAGGCAAAGAGTCTACAGGAGCTGTAGGCGTAGAAGTAAGCAAATAGAGTCTGGCAATTTCCAAGCCTTTTGTTAGGACACAAGGAACAGTTGAAAATCCTGGAATCAGCAACTGCGATGAATCTGTGATTCGAACTAGGCCTGCAGTCAATGTGACTGTGGCAGGGAGGCGATCCATCCTAGGCAGGATAAGGCAAATCGAAGTGTCTGGGAATGGACCACGAATGGATGTTGGCAATTGCTGAGCAAACCATGGATTTGAAAAGTAACAGTCCTCTGTTAAGAAGAGTGGTATACCTGGGACAGAAGATTCTTCTTGTTCTTCGTTGGCAGTGTTTGAAGATATCTTTTTGGCTTCGGGTTTTTTGCACTGCTGAAGTTGGCAACTCTGAAGCTGCTTGGCGTTGAGTTGGCAAACTTGAGGTTCTTCCGTTGGTAAGAGTTGCTGATGCTGTTGAACCTGCTGGCATTCAGTCAGTTGTGCATCAAACTGGCAGGATGGAACTTCTTCTTTGACACGAGGCAGTAGAAGTTGTTGTTCCTGATAGTTGTTTGGTTGTGGCGGGCTGAGCTTAAAAGCTGGAGGTGACACAAAGGTGTGGACATTGTTAACTGGAGTGATGTTTAAGCTTCCACAAGAGGGAGCTGGCTCACTCACTTGCATTCTTTGGCCACATGGAAAGTGATCATCAGCTGGGTTGCAACTTGGATATTGCTGTTTCATCAAGGGCAAATGTCCTTCAATGACAGATTGACCTTGACTCAAAGGTGAGTAAAGCTCAGGTGCTGCGAGGTTGACCTCAGTAGGATGTTTTCTCAACGTTGAAGGCAATTCTGCGATCAGAGACTTGACTGTGATTGCTTGCTGTGAAGCGGGGGTGACATCAGCTGGAACTGAAGGGCGGTCAGCAGAAGGTGAACTGAATGCTGTGTTCTCTACTGGAACCCTTTGAATAGGTAAGGCAGATGATGAAACCTCTGGAACCTGAATGCTTGATGAGGTCACATCTTTTCTCTGGACATCTGAAGAGTAGATATCTCTCTGGATCACTCTTTTTTCCTGATGACCTGGATAAGGAGTAGCGTTGTTCACCTTTCTGGGACGATTGACCTTCATGATGTTCTTGAACTTGCACCCTATTGTTTTACCGGGGCCGGGGCGCGGCCCGCAGAACCGTTTCCCTGAACTGGAGATGAGGTAGGTGATGTATTTTGTGGATTCAAACGACAATCGTTCGCCCAATGAAATCCTTTCTGACAGATGGGACATCTCTCTGGCGGCTTGGCAGAAGGCCTTGGCGTTGTTGTGCACTGCGACCGGAAATGCCCATCGCCTCCACACCCATAGCACTTCTTGACTGGCGTAGAGCTGTCTTGACGTGGCATCTGTACCGCAGCTGCCAAGAGCTGTGCTTTGTAGGAGTGGGTACCGACATTCTGGCAGACGCGTAGCATCTCAGTCAATGTGGCATCTGGACGAGCTGCAACTGCTGTTAGGGCATTCTTGCAGTCATCATTGGCATTTTCAAAGGCAAGTTGTTTTGTCAGCATGTTTCTGGCATGACGATCTTCTATCTGGCGTTCCACTGCAACAATCAGGCGATCCACGAAGTCCCCATAAGGTTCTTTTGGACCTTGCCTAACTGCAGCGAATCCTGATACTGAGCTAGCATCTGTGCGATTGGGTAGTCTGCGCCAAGCTTTGACTACAATGTCTGCTATGGTGACAAGTGCAGCATCAGGTATGGCTAGCTGTTGATTGAGATTGGTGTAATGTCCTGATCCTGTGAGCATATCTTCTGTGGCAAGTGGCGTTGCACGTCTGGCTGCTACTTCTTTCCACTCTTGCAGGCACAGAAGAGCATCTGTAGGCGACAGGAAGGTGCGAAGAATCAACTTCCAATCAGATGGCAGAAGTCTACTAGTGGACAGTCCTTCAAGTAAACTTCTAGTATAAGGAGCTTGAAGTCCATTTTCGCGGATGGCTTTTCGTAGTTCACGTAGTGTTTCAAAAGGAATGGCTTGATATCTTGCAGGTTGTCCTCCATTAGCACGAATCACTGGAAAGATGTGCATTGGATCAGCACTAAAGTCTATTTGTCCCAAAGCTGCTTCCAAAGCTTGGGTTCTGCAGATGGGCTGCATTGCTGTTGGATCTGTAGGTGGCATCAGTGAGTTTAAATCTTCTTGATGCTTTCCAAATGATGAGCCACTAGATGGTGCTAAAGAGTCTTTGACATCTGGATGCCTTGAAGATGGCTGACTATGAAGACAAGATGGCTGACTTGAAGTTGGATGAAGACAAGATGGCTGACTTGAAGTTGGATGAAGACAAGATGGCTGACTTGAAGTTGGAGCATAAGGTTGTTGGCTCTGTACTGCAAGTCCTGGCATCTGGATCATCATTGTTTGGCTTTGCTCTTGTCTTGGAATCTGCATTGGCATCGGAGGTGCTGAAGGGTTGGTAAATTGCTGTTGTGCTGCTTGCATTGAAGCTTGGATTGCTGTTGATTGGAAATCAGCTTGCTGCAAAACTGGAGCTGCTGGCTTGAGCGCGGCCTGCAGGGCAGCAGGGTTTGCTGGCAAAAAAGCTGCTTGCTGCTGCTGCTGCTGGATCGCTGGCAAAAGCGCGGCTTGCGATGGAGGAAGCGGGACCGTTGCTTGGAGCGAGGTCCGCGGCTGCTGCTGACTTGAAATCGCTGGCTGGTAAAAGGCCTGCGATGACTGCTGAGCGACTGGCGGTGGGGCAGTCCGCGGCGGGGCTTGAAAGGCCGACGGCGTCTGCTGCACCGGCACAGGCGGCAATGAATCTGGCAATGACAAATTGGACAAGGGCGAGTGCGTGTACGACAACGGGGCCTGAACTGGCTGCTGCGAGGGGGCCGAAAATGGCACAACCGCAAGCGGCAGCACAGGGGCACTATTAAAAGCAGTATTTCCTAAATTCACTGTTCCATTAAGCAAAACATTTCTTGGAGCGATTTGTTGAAAGCAGTTTCTTACTTTGCTCCATACTAATTGTACAGGAATTCCGATTTTCGGGTTGGCCATAAATTCTAACCCGATCCTTTCCCATGAGGCTAAATCTTTCGTTCCTTCCTTAGGGACCCAGGGACAAATTTCCCCAATGGTTTTAACTAAAAGCTCTACTTCTGATTCAGAGACAGGGTGACCATTTCTTTTCAAAAGGTACAATAAATCTTCACAAAATTTTACTTGAGCAGTTGAGAGTGAGGAGCCCATTTTTAACACTTTCCCAAACTTTTCCTCCCCCACCCGTAGGCTTCTACTAGGGGACACCGGTTCTACCCGTAGGCTTTAACCGAAAAACCTGGCACCCGTAGGCTTTAGCCAGAAAACCTCCGCCCCCACCCGTGGGCTTCTACTAGGGGCTACCGGCCCTACCCGTAGGCTTTGACCGAAAAACCTGGCACCCGTAGGCTTTAGCCAGAAAACCTTTCCCTCCCACCCGTAGGCTTTTTCGGGAGACACCGGCCCTACCCGTAGGCTTTGACCGAAAACCCTGGCACCCGTAGGCTTTTGCCAGACCCTGGCACCCGTAGGCTTTTGCCAGAACCCTTCCCACCCGTAGGCTTTAGGGAAGACCTTACTCTGCCCGTAGGCTTACACTAAACTCCTTGCCGCTCTACCCGGGGACCCCTTGGGGCAAAATACACGCGCGCAATTTCTATTTACACTATTTTTGGGCAAGCGGTGGATTCGCGCTACTGCAGCGAAATCCTGGATAAACCGGGCCGTTATACCTCACCTCTCAATGTCTGTTTCCGAGCCACTTCCGATATGTTGCCTTCAACCGGAGTCTTCGTGGAAGCGATTTTTGACTACGCTTTGCCTCACACGGGGCACCACTTGTCGGGGTTTGGGTACTGGAGCTCCTCGTGCACAGCCTTGGATTGGTTATGCACGAGGTACCAGTTGCGGGGAAAGTGGCCAGCGTTCCGCGTGCTTTTGAGCACGGTCGCCGGCCAAGCCTCACAGTCTGAAGGATGATGAGTAAGCCAATTGAAGACTCTGATAGTATGTGAGTTCCTAATCGCCTTCTTTAATGAAAAGTTGCCTCGTGAAATAAAATATATACCCTGACTCTGAATAGGCGGACCAAATTAAAGAAATAAAATTTTTTTACTTTACTCCCCCCTTTAACCCCAAAGGAAGACAGACACCGGTTGTATCTTTAGTGGCTTCGGCAGAACCCGCATAGGCTCGTCCCCTAAGCTAAGTTCCCCTAAGCTTAAAGACCCTGCGCGCCCAATCTTCCGCGAGGCTAACTAAATAAACTAAAACCGAAATATCTTCCGCAATTCTAGCCCTAGGCTAAACCTAAAGAAAACCTAACTAAGGCTGAACCGAATGATCTTCCGCGATCTAACTCTAACTAAAAGAAAAACCCATCCAACCCGTCCAGCCCGCTCCTAGTCCCTTAAACTAAACTTGACTTCAACTAAAACCCAACTAAAAGAACATAAGAAGAACGTGCCTAAACCCAAACTGAACGTGCCTAAGCGGGGTGCCTCTGCCTTTTATTAGGGAACAAACGTGACATCATCAATAATGCCTTAACCAATAAAATCACTGTTGCTGCCCTCCAAAAGGGCGGGAAGCAAGTTTAACGCTCATTAACAACTTTGAACATGACCGGATCTACAAAATAAAGGCGGATTAATCTTGTAAGTGAATCACACTATTCATTCATGCTTTCACTTTCACTTTTGCGCGCAATTATACCAAAAGTAGACCTTGAAAAACCCATAAAATAACCAATTAATATGAATCCATGGCGGATCCGTGAAACGTATTCCGACACTCCGGGATTTCTCTAATAGCACATTTATATATAAAGGACATGGCAGAAGCTAGGCATTCACCTGAATACTGGCAGTGATTTTTGGAGTCTACTCACGGTGCCTACGAAACCTTTGTGCCCTGCTGAAGATTATTCTTTGTATCTGGCATTGGTGTCTTGATTGGAAACCTGTGCCCCACATTATATGCAATTAAAAACCCAACAGTGCAGAATATTAAGTAGCAATCGTTCTCTCTTCCTCTCTGGGCTCGGTATCATTTCTGCAGTTTGATTGCAGTGTGGCTTACAGATTTCATTCATCCAAGCCCTGGTGCCGCCCACTTTGACCAAACCGATTAAGTGCTGCTGCTTCCAAGCCTAGAAATTGGGGGGGGGGGACACACACAGAGAGAGAGTGCATTGAACATGAATCAATCTGTATATTGGAAGAAATTCTGCTCCAATGACATTGTTGCCCCCAGCAGCACTTGTGCATGCTCTGAAGAACAGGGGTGTTATAATGGAAGCCATTATAGTTAGCTGTCAATATGGACATATCCTTTGGGTTCCAATAACGACATCATTGTTTGTCTGTTCCCTTCTGCAGAGTTTTCTCTTCAGCAGAGCTTGCTTGCAGGCTGTTAACTCCTGAGCACTTCAGATTTGACCTTCTGTCTTCATCATCATACTTTCATTTTATTGCTTCCATCACTTTGCACTTATACTTTGCAAAGATCCCACGTTTCTATTTTAGGACGAGTTAGGGACTATGTACCAGGAGGGGAAAAAATGACAACCTTTCTTGTGAATGCACGCAGTCATGACAGATTACAAATGTGATCATTTCTCAGAATGTGGCAAACTGCACATTTGACCACATATAGTTAACAGAGAGGAATTCTGATCAGTTATATGAACATCTTAAAACATATGTATGGTTGTACAATCTTTATTTTGATGTTTAATTTTAATTTATTTCCGGACGACTATATTTCCGGACCCTTGTACACAATATATATTTTTAAATTAAGTTTTTAGAATACAGAAGGAAAAAGGACAATACAAGAGTCCACAAATACAGTTGACCAGAAATAAATTAAAATTATTGTTATTTTTAACTTTATATTCCAGGAGGAGCAGGAGGAAGCTGAAGAGGTAACAGGGTTTCGTGAGCAGGAAGAGGCTGGGGCAGAGAGTAGACCAGAATCAGAGGCAGGAGAGGAGGAGGGCCAGGAGACAGAGATAAGGCAGGCTACTGAAGAATTCAGGGAATCTCATCCTCCTGCTGCAACCAGCTCCCCGTCCTTCTGGTCTTCCAGAACATAGCAGAGAAATGAAGAGGATGGAACAAAGAGAGACAAGATGATGGAGACTTAGGCTGCTGGGGAAATAACCCAGGGAGGAGTCTTAGAGATTGGTGGGAAGGCAGGGGCTTTCAGTCTTCGCAACTGCCTCATTGGGGCAAGACCTACTGGGAAGAGTTGCTGGGATCACTAGACTTCACTGTTTTCTTTTCTTTGAATAAACAGTTAACTTCATTGACTCCTGAAGGTTTTTTTTTTTAAAAAAAATTGCTGACTTACTCCTGACTCCAGCTCCTGACAGCAGCCCTGAATGTGTTACTGGGCTACTTCATTGAGCAAAATGTTCCATCCATTGTAGGGATGGACAAAAACCCTCATGGAGAATTTTGTTGGAATTACTGGAACAGTAATGTTCTGTTATTTTAAACTGCTGATCAGTTTAATACTGTTTTCTGTTAACTTATTGGAATGCTTCTTGGTTATGCTTTTAAGCTGCTGGGGTTATTTATTTATTCGGTAACTGTTGTGAGTTTTGTTTTAAGATTTTTAAAATGTGCTTCATTTATATTGTGTGTTGAGTTAGCTGTCTCAAGAGGGCTGGGTCCTAAAAGGCAGCCTAGAAATACTTGGCTAAATAATAATAATAATAATAATAATAATAATAATAATAATAATAATAATAATAAAGATATTTTGCCTGAGAAAGAACACCGATGTTCGATTTGTTGTTGTTGTTGTTGTTGTTGTTGTTGTTGTTGTTGTTTGTCCCCAGCCCTTCCTATCACCTGGTCCTCTCTGCTCTTTAAGAAGTGCCTCAAGACATCTATATTTTCTTTTGTCTTGCTGAATTAAGAGGGGTCTCTTCTTCGCATGTTTCATCTTCCTTCCCCTTTATTTTATTGTGTGTGTGTGTGTATCCTTATTTAGACTGCAAGCCTGTGGGCAAGGCATTTTTTTTTAATTCTGTCTTTTTGTAATACAAAGTACATTGCCACCACCCCAAGAAACTGACACACATCACAAAAAGAGGACATAAGAGGAAGCAGATCTGCATAAAATTTCAGGTGCTAATTTGTATGCATAAATGCAAATCTAGAAATAATTGCTGTGATTTAAATAGGAATAAATTTCACTCTAGTGGGGAAGAGTGTGGCCAGGTGACCTGCTCAGTTTGCTGTCCAACTGCTAACACTTAATGGGCGACTTCAAGGCCACTACTCCCCATTCTTATGGTTCTTTATCTTTAAACAGAGCTTGGACCAAACAGCCCTTCAAATAAGAGACCTTGTTTGAAAAGAGCACTGCATCATTCATTGTAGACGAGGACACACACACACGGCCATGTGCCACAGTGCTGTCAGACAAGAATGTTCAGAATCAACTCCTTATTGTCAAAGTACAATTACAAGGTAGGGAAAGATATGTCCATCCACTCTATGTCTCTCAGATACTTCTAGGTGTCCACTTGATGAGATAGTTGCTGCAACAGAGAGGCTCTACCCCATGGGTAGGCAAACTAAGGCCCGGGGGCCGGATCTGGCCGAATCATCTTCTAAATCCGGCCCACGGATGTTCCTGGAATCAGTGTGTTTTTACATGAGTAGTATGTGTGCTTTTATTTAAAATGCACCTCTGGGTTATTTGTGGGGCATAGGAATTTATTCATTTCCCCCACCCCCACCCCAAAATATAGTCCGCCCCTCCCACAAGTTCTGAGGGACAGTGGACCGGCCCCCTGCTGAAAAAGTTTGCTGACCCCCTGCTCTACCCCTTACCATGGCTTATGCCCCTCCTCCAACTGAGCTGCACACGAGCAGACAAAGACTTCACCTGGATGTAACCTTCTGCTCCTCCCTTCTGGTCCTGGGAGACAGTGGAGCAGGAGAGTTGGGGGAAGGAGGAGGAGGTGTAGAATACCGTGACTCTACACCAGCCTGATCTGTCTCTCCCTCCTCCTGCAGCTGTTCTTCACTCTCCAATCCTGCAGCTTCTCATGCTTCTGACTCTTGTCTCCTGGCTGTTCCAGATCACAATCTTCTTCCAAGCCAGTCTCCAACCCTGCTTCCCCCAGTGCCCACTCCTCAGTGTCCAGCACTGGTGGAAGGAGAGCTATTTAAGGTGAGATAAGACACAAAAGAACAGAGGTAGATCCTCATCATATGCATTTTCATGCAGATGAGGAAAGTGCTCACTTAGTATTGAGTTATAGTTGAGGAAACAGTAGACCTCTATGCATCTTATGGTGTAGTTTCATCACATTTCAGACATGGGGGCTTCACAACCATGGTGTGGTGGCAACTTCTTTTCCCTGAGCAAAAGTTGTTTGAAAATATGTCTTCAAAGCAAATGATTCACAGGTCTAGAAGAAACACGAATACAAAAGAACAGCAGCTTCCCATGAGCCTGATGAGTAATAAGAGCATTTAATTAACACTTCAAAGTATGTCTGAAAACATTATCTCCACAGCCTTGCAGCAAGCCCTATAAGGCGCATCAATATTATTATCCTTATATTGCAGGTGGGGGGAGTGAGGCAGAGAGATAGTGGTTTTCCCGCAGCCACCAAAACCATCATCTAGGAACATACAAAGAGCCCTAGTGGATAAGCCCAACTGCCTATCTAACACAGCAGTTTGTTCTCACAGTGGTTGACTAGATGCCTGCGGGAGGCATGCAAGTGGGACCTGAGCACAGGAGCTCTCTCCCATCCCGCAGTTCCCTGCAACTAGCATTCAGAGAACACTGCTTCTGATATTGGAGGTCTCACATAGTTCATCATGACCAGTAGCCACTGATACCATTATCCCCATGAATTTACATCCTTTAAAAAGCCATCCAAGATGGTGTCGCCCTTGTCATCCAGGTGGGGCAAATGAGTGCACTGTCAGGATGTCCTACACACGAGTAGGAACTTGGCAGAGACACATGCCCAACTGGCATGTTCCCTCCCTCCTGGGCGATCGTTCGGGAGCATTCCTCAGCCTGAACATTACTGCGACTGATGCCAGAAGACATCAGCACACTTAGGGGATCTGCAGAGGTTTGCGCAGTTGTATAACAGAACCTAGCAACTCAGCATTTAGGCTAATCTACTTTATTTACACATAAATACACACGGAGCGCTGTAACATGGCTCCCTCTGGCATCAGACAACAAAGAGAAAGAACAAAGGACAATAGTCCCACTTCAGGGAACACAGTAAGACAAACATCCTGTTTTCATTACATCCCATTCCTGTGGAATCAAAACACATACCCAGTCATGTGATAGACAACCAACCCATGACTGCATGCAGGGAATGAATCCCCAACATGCACTGCCCTTCCTAGAGTTGTGCTTTCCTCTCCCACCCCAGGCAGTAGTGTGCGGTCATTGGACTAAGAGGACTAGGCTAGCCCCCTAAATGTTCCTCCTTCCCAAAGCTCCAGAAAGCTTCTGTCTGGCTTAGGAATGGAGGTGTGAATCTCTGATGGGTCCAAGATGCATCCTGCCATCTTCCCAAAGCCCATCTGGCTTTTGCAAGGAGGCAGGAGGGCTCCAGAATCCTGCCAGAGCCCTGGCATCTCCTTTGCAAAGCCTGGGAAGCTTGTGACCTGCTTAGGGAGGCAGGTGTGATGCTCACATGTATGATGTTGGGATGTCACAATGTCACATGCATGACATCGCCCCCATCCCCCTCACAAGCTGGTACTTCTGCCGCTGTTTCCCTATGAAAAAAATCATCTTACACCACTGACCCCAGGATTTATTTATTTTGTAATGGTCTTTAAATTTGTGACATGACAGACAGTGGCAGTCTCCGCTGAAAGAATTGCAGCTTGATTTAAGAACAGGAGCAATTTAACAACAGGACTCTGAAAAAATCAGTGAGAAAGGCAAAGCGAGTGCACAACAAAAGCCTCATCCGGAAGAGTCCTCAAAACTCTGCTCACTCAAGACTTTCCCTGACTGTGGGTTGATTTTTCATGAACACAATCACCTTGTAATACACAAGTGATTCTTGAAACCCAGCCTGTAACATGACCCTTTGAAGAGTTAACTCTCAGAACTATCAGTATTATGGGCTAGAGTTAGACTCCATCTCTTGCCCTTTCCTTTGCTCTGCTTTGCTGTTTCAGGTGTGTTCTCATCCCAGCCAGCAATAAAGTAGTATGTGAGGGAAGTAAACATTTGTTTATTCTGCCGTTATTATGATGATGGGGTATTTACTGCTAAAGGGTGAAATAAAGAGAAAACTTTATTTTTTGGGGGGGGAACTACCCTAGGTTACCTTTACTCTTTTAAAGCAATCACTATACCCACAATCATAGTGGCTATTTATTCTTCCTTTTCTTGAGTACATGATGGCAAATAATGGAAACACGGCTGTGCACACAACAGGGGACTGACTGGTCACCTAGGCTGTAACTCAGGCATAATTTCTGATTTTCCCATGAGGTCTTTTCAGGGTTTCTGTGCAGAAAAAAATCAACCCGGCAACCAAAGAATAAAAATTGCTTCCCACAGTTAGTTTGCAATCACTTTGCTAGTCCTTGATTGTCCAACAAGAAGGAACAAGACTAAAGGTCAAGAACAAGACTAGAAGTTAACAAACACAACCTGAAGTATTTACCATTTTCTTTCAGCCGTTCCCTAAGCTTGTAGTAGGGCCAAGTTTGTTTTTCAGGTGGAATCTAAAACTGAATTACCTAACCTGGTAACTGGGTACAGTTGTACTTCGGAAGCTGAATGGAATCCGTTCCAGAAGTCTGTTTGACTTCCAAAACGTTCTGAAACCAAGGCACGGCTTCCAATTGGCTGCGGGAAGCTCCTGCAGCCAATCAGAACCCACAGATCCCACACGGAACAAAGAATGTTCACAAACTGGAACAATCACTTCTGGGTATGCAGCGTTCGGGAGCCAAAACGTTCGACTCGCAAGGCGTTCGACTTCCGAGGTATGACTGTATGTCTGAATGGCAGATATAGATCAGATTTAGCACAGAAAATGACCTGCCCCAATGGATTGTGTTAATGGCTTAAAAGAATGCTGCAGAACACTGGGATTCAGAAAATGCTTTCTTTTGAAACTCCCACTTTCTGTGGGGCCTTCCATCTACCACCGGGAAAATGAAGCCATGTCAGTTTCATTTTTTTCTTTAAAATTTAGGTAGACACTTTCACTGTACTTAAGGCGCAAGGTAAATACGGCATTAACTGGTTTCTGGCCACCTTTCTCTCCACCCAACTAGATGAATAAAACAATCAGAAACCTTTACTCAGGGGTCTGGGAGGTTCAGTTTTCTGAGTCATTTTGTTAATTCAATCCACGTTTTTGTAAAGAGAGCAGACCTAGGTCACAATCAGTATTCTATTTTAAATAGTAAGTATAAAGCACACATTACTTAATTTCCTCATTGTTTCATAATAGGCTCCCTTCCCCACTCCTCCATTTGTTTCTTTCCCGCTTCTTTGTTGCTATATAAGATCATGCAGAGAGATAGTTTTATGAATATAATCTTTTACCATTCCTGGACTCCTGAATCTCCTCCTTTGTAGATTGGTTAACAAAAGATCCCAGAGATTTCCAAGCAGTAAGAGGCAGGTTTAAAATACCTGACTTGGTCTCATTGCCCATAACATCCACCATTATAGGATTCATAACTATTTGTAATTATGTTTCATTTAAATCCAAATCCATTTGGATATAGACCAGCAGTAGGTAAATCAGATTTCATGGGGTTTGAAAAAGTCATAGCAACAGAGATTATGGGAAAGCATCTGAGGCGTCTCTTAGTTTAGAGGAAAAGGCAACTAAGGGTTGCGAGGACATATCAGAGATTTGTGAAATTAAAAACAGTGTGAAGAGAGAGACACTTCCACCTTCTGCAGGGTTACAGTGGATGATTCATGAAGCAAGGCTTATTCTTTCGTAGCAGGGACAATAATGTCTTCTCCAGGGGTGCTATTTGCCAATCCTTTGCATGGCAAAAAATAAGCTTTTCTCGGGGAGAAACCGACATTAGTATTCATGGCTAAGGTCGAAACTGCCACTTTTGTTTTGAAACATTTCAAAGTCTCTTTATTATGACCAACCCAAATGTCACAAAGTCATGAGCAAACGTCTGAGACTCCCAGAAGTCTTTATCAGACTTAATGTTAATCAAAGCAGTGGTGGGTGGAGGAGAAGACCAGCTGGTTTGGTACTGAAAGCAGAATATTTGCATTGGTCAAAAATTCATATTTGTTATTCGGTCTTAGAAGGCTATTCAGGGTTGTCATGAACAGCAGCTGCACTTCCGAACTGACCACTGCTCCACTGACCCTCACTCTCATAATACTAGAACTTGGGGAAAACAAGCCACTTCTTTAGCATCACATATAATTAACAGAATTAATTGCCACCAGATTGACCACTTCTTGCTTAAAAAATATGCAGATGTTACCATCAGTGGAGGTCGTGTGTGCATGATGAATTAGGCCAGTTTCACTTTTTTAGTATACCTGGCATCCATGTGCTAGGCATCAGTGAGATTTTGGGACTTCCCTTGTGTGCACCTTAAGATGCACATGCATTTCCTTAACATGGAATGCAGAGAGACATTATTTCAGTCCCAAACCAACCTATAAAGATCTGCAGGAAAGCACACACACACAAACACCTCGGTTAGTTTGTTGGCATGATGGTCCCTGGCCAAAAGAGATCCCCAGCACTGCATTGTGAATGTGAAATCCCCACCACGCCGCAATGTGAAATTCAAGGTAAATACTGAAACAAAGGGGATCCAGGGTGCATTTTTCTAGAAGCACACCAGCTAAAGAAATGTTACTGTTCCAAGACTGGTATGGACGCTATAAATATTCGGAGAGAGAAAGAGAAATTTGTAGGCATAGTTGCTCTTATTAAATAAATTTTCACTTTCCCCCAAATAGACAGCAGGCATGTTAGCTCAAGGCAACGTTTGCTTAAAATGATTATTAATGGTGGTGTACTTCGTAATGGGAATGAATGAGCCCCCTGTAACTCACGTACGTATCACTGCCATTCCTTTGGCTCCCTTTTCATATGCTTTGCAGCCTCTCCTTGCACATAGCCCTCAAGTTACATGCTATCCATCCTATAACTTTTAATGTTTCTTTTTTCCCCTGGAAATGAAATAATAATAATAATAATAATAATAATAATAATAATAATAATAACCCAAGCCATTCAACTGGAATGAAAAATAAGGGATTTAATGTAGAAAACGCAATGGTGGATCCAGTGGGAGAATTTCCCCCCCAATGTATGCTGTATTTAAACTAGACACAAACAATCCATCTACCTTAACAGCCCCCACCATTTTCCAATAAATTACATTCCTCACCATGGTGGAACCATGCGGCGATGCAGGAGAAGAAGCGCATAACTCAGGAGGAGGAGAAACTAAGAGGCACAGGAGGATGCAGGACCCAGGGGCACAGCAAGTTCTACTGCAAGGGCATATAAGAGATAGTTTTCTCCTTGGCCTTGTATGTGGGTGGTACCTGATGGTGGGCATGACTGGACAAATGGGCAGGTCATTCTCTGTGTTTACATGGCTGCTTTTCTCAAACTAGGGATGGGTGAATCTGTCAGGTTTGTTTTCTCCACGTTTCTCATTTTCCCAGTGTTCAGTTCTCCTCATTTCCACAGCAATTTGCAAAAAAAGAATTAAAACAAAAATACTCATGAAAGTTCACCACTTTAGTGCAAATTTCTCCTAATAAACATATTTCATACAATTTTTTTTCACCTTTAGACACACTTTGGAGAGCAATTACCCCTAATATAATGCATTTTGCATGGTTTTCTTAAAAACCAATATGTGCCTTATGATGCATATTTCCTCCTAATATATGCATTTTGCTACATATTGTTTGGTTGCGGAACTGCATTGCAAAATTCAGTAAAATGTGAGTGTAATAGTATGCCTGCATTTCAGTTTGCATATTGGTTTAAGACGTGCAGATTAAGTTTCTGATTTGTTCAAGTGCAAGCAAAACTGAATTTCTTCCCCATCCCTACCTACCTCACTCACACTGTTCCAAATCAGGCAAAGGATAGTATGGGCTCCTAAATTGCTATGACTAACTTGGTTATGCCAACCAAATGATTGATACCAGGCTAGGAACTGAAGCCATCATCTGCCTGAACTGGATGCTTGTGTAAAAGGATACCTGAAAAGCAGCAGTGTGAATTGGTCTTGCTATATTTAGTATCTGGGGGAATTGGCTAATGCTTCCGTCAGTCTTGTATAGTTTGTACTGCTTAATACAGTGCCAGATTTATGTACAGGCTGAGTAGGCTGAAGCCTAGGGCCTCTAAATCTAGGGGGCCTCACCAGCCTGCCCGCTCCCCAGCGGGCAGTCTCCCCTCTCCCAAAATTGCAAACCCAACACTTCATGCGAAGGCAGGGCAACTCGGGCCTAGCAACTATGAGACGCAGGGCTAGCCAGTAGGGCCCAATTTGAAGCAGTGGGGCACAACTTGCATTTTTTTGTAGGGCCCCAGTTCACAGTCAAAGTCTGCAAAATCTTATTGATATAAATAAAATCCATCTAGATTGCCCTCGTGTGGGGGGCCCCTTAGGAGCGGCCCGCGGGGCCCAATTTGGCTTGATTGCTCCAATTGCATTAAGGTCAGCCCTCATGAGACTGTGCAGGGGTTGGACTGACAAGCCCTGCACCTTCTAGGTCCCTGGTGTCACTATTCAGAGTACAGACTCGATGACCTGTTATGGAAATAAAGGGCGGGCACTTATTGGAAATCAGTTTTGTCACCTCTCCCACCAAACCCCGAGACAGTGAGCCCAGCCACCTTTTATTCACAGTCACATAAGCACTACACTACAGCATGACCATAAACGTGTACTTTCAACCACTGAAATATGCACCCAACATGTAGCAAGGGAGATTTATGTTACTGCTTTATGAATGAACACTGTGTTTTATGAATAGACTCTGTATTTTGTGAATTACCGAAGAGCCACCAATAGGGAGCTCTAGAATCTGACAGCTAACTAATTGTGTGTTACCAAACAGCGACCCCTATTGCTGAAAGCAGGTAACCAGCAGGAAACGCTTCAGCTCAGCCTTTGCACTGTTGACTGAACACCCCCGGCTGTGCAGATAATGGAGAAAGCTCATAAATTGTATCCCTTCTGGCATCCTATTATGCTGGTGTAAACCCCAGTGCACCAGAAGCCCAGAATACCAGCAAATAAAATCTGCTCATATGTCAGCGACAAATAAGACTTGTCAAACAGTTCTTCCAAATTCATCCTAAATTATAAAGCTCCAAAATACAGGCCAAAAGAGAGCAGGTCTGGGAAGAGCAAGGCATACAATGGGCACCACCAGTGAAAAGGCCCTGCTCTGTGTAACTCCTGCCCTGTCATTTGCTATGGTGTCCACTTCCCTTCTTCTTGACATGGAATGCTCTCTATTATCAACATATACAATCAGAAAAGTTGTTTTCCTTCATTTGCAAGGTATCGTACAAAACAAAGTGACACTAATAAAGAAAACATCCAGGGTGGCAAGAGAAAGCAAACTAAAAACGCTTTTGCAGTTCATCAAAACTATCCAGCAATATCAAATTATAGGAAAACGGGTGCTATTAACAGTAATCCTTCTAGTTGGTTAATTGGTTCGGCAACTTCCATGCACATGACGTGTGATGCTAATTATTTCCCCCAAGAGTTAAATGATAACTAATCAGAGGCAGCTACAGTTCCAAATGGCAACAAAATATCTGTGAAAGGAAGAGGAGCAGGTTTGCTCAAGTGTGTTGCAGGTAGAAATACTGTTTGTAATGAAGTGAGAGCAGTAGTTTACTTGCTCAAATTAACAAATAAGAAAGTTTTGAGAATTTAAATTCTAGATTAAAATTGATTACTTCATTGAGAAGGGGAGTGTAACAAAAACACTGGGGCCTAATTTGAATAGTAGAGTGCCTGGTATCCGGTGGGCAATCTCATCCTCTATTTCCACACTCGTCAGGAGAGCTATGAGATTCAGGTGAGGGTCAGATGCCTTGTCAATCCCAGCATGTATATAACAGGAAGATCTGGCAGGCCCAGGCCCTGCGAAAAGGTTTACAAAGTTCAGTTATTGCAAAAGTTTTTCAGTGTAATTTTATGCATTTTAAAAAATCACAATGGTATTTAACAATAATATCTTATGTCCTTTAGAGGAGAAATTGTGAATTGCAGAATTTTAAATACCCATAATCATCCCTGGCTTCACTCAATTTTGTTTATAACACTCTTCCATTTTCTTCTAGTTGTGAGGGTGAGGGATGGGGAGGGGCCTCACAAGTGGAGTAGCCTAGGGCCTTTCTTTATCTAAATACGGCCCTGGCTTAATACCTCTCCTCAGCCCGCACAATAGATAATGCCCCAAAATTCACTGAAAGTCTCTCACCAGTGCTTTCTTCTCCAAAGGAAACCAACAGTGTTAAGGCCATAACAACCCATCAACATACACTTTCTGGGAGCGGGGTGGGTGGGTGTGGATCACAAAACTGCATCTTCTGTGGTTTTGTTTGTTTGTTTGTTTTGTTTTACCATCTCTGTAGACAACAGATTGTGGGATTTTGGTAGATTTTATGCAGCTATTGCAAACAGGCCTACCTTGTGCAAAGTCAATTCTCAGTAACTCTTAGCAAACGACAGTGCCCTCAACTCTCTGAGGGAAGAAAGCGTTTTGGATGTGCTTCATAGTTATAGTGTGTACGCAGCCTGGGAGAAAAGGGTGGTGCTGCTGACTGGAAACCCAAACACTCTGGCAACCAGCCAATTCTGCCTTTTCTGCACACACAAAAATAGCAGCTGGTTTGAACTTTCATCTTACCTTAACTGCCAGCCGATAGACCAACACTTCACTTCAGTAGAGAAGCTGGCCTCTACTTTTGGCACATGAAGCGAAGTAATGGAAGAGGAGGGCAAGAGAGGTGAGTTATGTTGCATGTATTCCAATTTATAATCAGAACAGGGAAGGAGAGTACAAGCTTTGTACTCATTTGAATCCCACTGAATCATGGCACTTCTCTCGGCTGGGCCTGCCAGCAAAGGAGGATATCAATTGATACCATTGCTAATGGGGGATTTGGGGATCTGGGCTGCTGTCTGCCAAGAACAGGCAAAGAGGACCACTAATTCCCTTACAAGGATTGCTGAACAGTTGTCAGATAGCAGCAGCATCGTTTAGGAGCTGGGCAAGATAAATCCAAATCAATCCAAGCACGAAAATGACCATCGCCAGATAAAAGTTTGCACAAACCGTAGGATGAACCCCGAGCTTGAGCAAAGGAGGAAGAGCAAGTAAGGCAATCTGATTTTAAGTAGGGGTGAGTGAATTTGATGATTCACTTCTCAGCATTTCTCATTTTTCCAATCGTGAATTCATTTCTCCAGATTTCTGCAGCTATTTTCATTAAATAAGAAACCCTCTTGAAAAATTCATTAGCATTTTAGTGGGAATTTCTCCCAATAATCACATTTTTTATATGAAATATATGTACATTTTGCAATCAATTCCTCCTATTTTCAATACTATTTATTTTCACTGCAGTGGTAACTCTGGTTATGAACTTAATTTGTTCCAGAGGGCCATTCTTAACCTGAAACCGTTCTTAACCTGAGGTACCACTTTAGCTAAGGGGGCCTCCCGCTGCCGCCGCACCACCAACACACAATTTCTGTTCTCATCCTGAGGTAAAGTTCTTAACCCGAGGTACTACTTCCGGGTTAGCGGAGACTGTAACCCAAAGTGTTTGTAACCCGAGGTGTTTGTAACCTGAGGTACCAGTGTATTGTTGTTGTTGTTGTTGTTTAGTCGTTCAGTCATGCCCAACTCTTTGTGACCCCATGGACTAGAGCATGCCAGGCACTCCTGTCTTCCACTGCCTCCCACAGTTTGGTCAAACTCACTATTATCTGTTTTCAATTCTATTTGTATGCTTACACATGCTTTCTTTTAACATACACATTTTGGTGCACATTGTCTGGACAGAGAACTGCATGGCAAGTTCTGGAGATGCGCACATGTCAAAAGGATAGCAGTATTCCGGTCAGTTTGTTGGCTCAAGAAGTGCAAATTTGGTAGCTTCTTATGAAAGTGAAAACAAAATTGAATTGCTTCCCTATCCTAATCTTCCAGATATGGCAAATGATGGTTGTGTGTGTACACGCATGGGAGACCCAGGATTTGCTGCTGCCTTCCGTGTCATTCCTCTCCCTGCTAGCTCAAATGATGACTCAGGTGAGCCTCAAGAAATGGCAGCAGCTGTGGAGCATTGCCCAGATGTTCACAGCAGCTGCACAAAAGGCAGGATGCTGGGGAGATGTCCCAGGGATAAAGACAGAGAGAGAGAAATGAGAACAAATGGATAGCTGAAGGGGTACAGACCTCAGACAGGCTACAGAGCATGGAAAATTAGATAGAAAAACTCAGAGAGAAAGAATGGGATTACAGGGAGAGAGAAAGGTTTTCCTGAAGGGTTGGGAGATCCTCAGAAGCATATTTTATAGGAATGTGCAGATAGAGGAGATGAAGTTGCACGGTGTGAGTGGAACTCTGTGCCTGCAGGGTTGGGTATGACTTCAGGTAACAGATTTTTAGCAATGGATAAAATACTAAAAGGGTGTGAAGAAACAAAGTATAAAGAGAAGGCAAAGGTGGTACAGAATTATTCAAACCCTCTAATTGCAAACGTTGCCTATGCAATTTAATGTATTTACCTGTGCAGCTGAATTTAACTGTAGGAGACCAACAGCTGAGAAAAGTGAAGTGAATATGATCAAGGGCTTGGGGAGAAAATGGGCAGGAGTCTGTGTTCCTCACATCATGCCAGAACTTAGTATCATTCATAAAATTGACCAGGAAGGTTCAGAACAGACCACGAAAAGAACTTTTTCAGGCAATGCGTAATTAATTTATGGAATTCCCCATTACAAGGTGTAATAAGGGCTACTAGCTTGGAGGCTTTGAAAGGAGATTTCACAAATTTGTGGAGATGGAGGCAGAGGAGAGGTCCACCTATGAACATTATCCACGACAACTATATAGAACCTGCAGCTTCAGAGGCCACAAACCACTGAATACCACTTAGGGCAGGGAAGGGATATTTCATACATCAAGACCACTGGAGAGTGAAGGCTTTAGCCTCCCCACTCTAATGATCCCAACGCAGCCAAGATTAGTGCTCCAATCAAGGATACACTCACAAAACAGAAGCAAAAGAAATTCTACTTACACTTTTAACATTTTCCAGCTTCTCTTCTCAGTCTCACCAACACAAATACATATGTGTGTTTATTTATTTTCTCTCTTGCACACAAACTCACTCTCTCCTATATATATCCTGCCTCACACAATATATCCTGCCTCACACAATATCCTGCCTCTCTCTAGCGCCTTCACACTCATACCTCTGACTACCTGACTTCTATGCAACCAGCAAGTGATGCCAAAAAGTGTTAGGTGTCAAAGGATCCAACCACCTCAGTAGGTTGCCAGGAATGGACAAGACAAGGAAAGTTCTTACCAACTGCTTTTTATTCAATATTCACAGAGAGAGGCTTAGAAATGCAGCCTCTTGGAATAATGGCGTTGCCACAAGTAAATCTCTTCTTCCCTTCTCTCCCACTTCCTCATTTGTCATACCATCTCTGGGTGGTACTGAGGGCCCCTAGCTTCTGAGCCTTTGGTCTCCTACTTTAAATACTCACCAGGTTCTGGGAGATGGTGGGTTAGGAATGCTTTCTAGTGGTAACGTGTCAGCCAGCTGCTCTGGCTCTGCATCCTCCTCCTCTCCCATTATTTCCCAACCTCTCCCCTCATCTTCCTCTGAGCTCAAACCCCTGTTGTAATTCTGAACTGTCTTCTTCTTCTCTGGAAGGGTCAGGCTGGGGATGCGGTCTCCACAATTCCTCCTCTGCCCAGTCCCTGACACAAAGGGGGCCATGTAATTGTTACTTTGACAACCAACCTACCTTTGTTCCTCTTGAGTCCAGAAGTTCTACACCCCCCCCCCAAACATTGAAGTGCCTGCTCTTTTTTTCTACCAAGTTGCTTAAACAACTCTCTTGATTTACATTTCTCCATTTAGGGTGACCATCCTAACCTCCTTTTAAAGACGGTAGAAAAGTCGGAACTCCCTGTACGTTGCCTTTTATCCAAAGGCAAGCAATCATCTTCTTCACATGACCCGAGGAGCCATTCCTTTATTTAACATACAATATAAAAAAAGGCTTTTAAAAAATAATAATGCAAGTAGAAAAATTCTGAATATAAAGGGAGGGAAACTTCCTAGTACTTACAATAAAGTCATCGGCAGTACAATGTGACCTGCCCCGATGCTCAGTGAAAGAGACTTTTTTATATAATTAGTTTTTTCATATTGTATAATAAAAAAAAAACTTTAATAAAAATTATGCAAAAAGAATGAAAAGGTGAACTGGGGCTGCACGACATTCCTCTTATGAGGCATACACTGTGGCACGCACAGTTCAGGCATGTACACTAAGAGAAAAGCATGCTGCTGAATTTTACACAAAATAAGCTCCAAATACTGAGCTTTCTGCAGGCACAAATTTTGCTACTTGCCTAGGGGCCAGAATTCCTGTCAAGTTTGGCTGGAAACTTTCATCCTAACCACCAACCAATAGGCAAATACTTTTCATCAGGAGATAAGCTGACTGCGTAGTTTGACATAGGAAGCTAAGTATTAAAAGAGGGCAATTGAGGTTTGGATGTGTGTTGCTGTTTGGACTCCTGTATATAATCTAGGCAGGGAGGAAAGTACAAGCTTTGTACCAATCAAATCACCTTTAATTAAGATGTGAAGCCAATTGATTTATCCCTCAGCCCTACGTGTGTGTGTGTGTGTGTATTCTCAGCTCTGCAGCATTTCAGAGCCAATCCATGCCAAGAACAGGGCCATTTTCATCAATGCCAAACATAGTAGCCGTGCACCCCTTGGAG
This sequence comes from Lacerta agilis, assembly GCF_009819535.1. NCBI lineage: Eukaryota > Metazoa > Chordata > Lepidosauria > Squamata > Lacertidae > Lacerta > Lacerta agilis. Next base: position 27,694,563 of record NC_046316.1, read on the forward strand.
AACCATGAAGTTGAGATGTTGCTTCAAGAAATTTATAGAGCCATCAGATGCCCAAGCATGGTGCACTTCATCATAATTGCAAAAGTCAATAGCTTGCAACTCCAAACATTTGTAAATGTAACACACTGTTGTGGGAGTATAGCAAACTGTAGAGTTTCTTTTCTACTCCTCAAAAGAGAGTCCTCTGCATACAGAAAATCCCATAAAGAGGGATACCCAGTATAACCAGAGCAAATCCTTTCTGCGCTATGAACGCTGTGTACCCCCTCTTGCTGGTGTTGGGAATTTCTGGCACACCCATTCCCTTGCAGGGGCCTACTATCAGATTAGGAACAACCCCTCAATAAACTGCTGGCCATAAAGTTCATTCTTCCATTGATGGCTGGACTGAGGCACGAGTTTGTTACAGAATAAAAACAATATGCCAGCACTCAATATGCCAGCAAGTTTGGAAAACTCAGCAGTGGCCAGAGGATTGGAGAAGATCAGTATACATCCCAATCCCAAAGAAGGGCAGTGCCAAAGAGTTATGCTTAAAATTCTACAAGGCAGGCTTAAGCAGTATGTGGACCGAGAACTCCCAGAAGTGCAAGCTGGATTTCGAAGGGGCAGAGGAACCAGAGACCAAATTGCAAACATGCGCTGGATTATGGAGAAAGCCAGAGAGTTCCAGAAAAACATCTACTTCTGCTTCATTGATTATGCAAAAGCATTTGACTGTGTCGACCACAGCAAACTATGGCAAGTTCTTAAAGAAATGGGAGTGCCGGATCACCTCATTTGTCTCCTGAGAAATCTCTATGTGGGACAAGAAGCTACAGTTAGAACTGGATATGGAACAACTGATTGGTTCAAAATTGGGAAAGGAGTACGACAAGGCTTTATATTGTCTCCCTGCTTATTTAACTTATATGCAGAATTCATCATGCGAAAGGCTGGACTGGATGAATCCCCAACCGGAATTAAGATTGCCGGAAAAAATATCAACAACCTCAGATATGCTGATGATACTACCTTGATGGCAGAAAGTGAGGAAGAATTAAAGAACCTTTTAATGAGGGTGAAAGAGGAGAGCGCAAAATATGGTCTGAAGCTCAACATCAAAAAAACTAAGATCATGGCCACTGGTCCCATCACCTCCTGGCAAATAGAAGGGGAAGAAATGGAGGCAGTGAGAGATTTCACTTTCTTGGGTTCCATGATCACTGCAGATGGTGACAGCAGTCACGAAATTAGAAGACGCCTGCTTCTTGGGAGAAAAGCAATGACAAACCTAGACAGCATCTTAAAAAGCAAAGACATCACCTTGCCGACAAAGGTCCGTATAGTTAAAGCTATGGTTTTCCCAGTAGTAATGTACGGAAGTGAGAGCTGGACCATAAAGAAGGCTGATCGCCGTAGAATTGATGCTTTTGAATTATGGTGCTGGAGGAGACTCTTGAGAGTCCCATGGACTGCAAGAAGATCAAACCTATCCATTCTCAAAGAAATCAGCCCTGAGTACTCACTAGAAGGACAGATCCTGAAGTTGAGGCTCCAGTACTTTGGCCACCTCATGAGAAGAGAAGAATCCCTAGAAAAGACCCTGATGCTGGGAAAGATGGAGGGCACAAGGAGAAGGGGACGACAGAGGATGAGATGGTTGGACAGTGTTCTTGAAGCTACTAACATGAGTTTGGCCAAACTGCGAGAGGCAGTGAAGGATAGGCGTGCCTGGCGTGCTCTGGTCCATGGGGTCACGAAGAGTCGGACACGACTGAACGACTGAACAACAACAACAAAAACAATAATACCCATCACTATTTTTTCAGGTTAGGTGAGCGTCTGCACAACATCTCAACAATTCCCATTGATTCCTAAGGGGAAACTTCCAGTGCATTCCTGAAGATGAAATTCAACCCCCCCAAAACAAAACAACCCCCCCCCCACGATATCAGAAAATCTAAGGGGGAAATGCTCTTTGATTTCTCTGATTGCCTTTTGCTGGTTGGCTGAGGAACAGAGGGGGAGGGGAGCAAACAATGGCATTAAAAATGCTCTCTGTTCAGATATCTGAATCTGCAGTGTGCATAGTATGGTTTGGGTACTAATTCATCGTGTTTGGATAAGCGAATTTTTGCATAGCGAACGTTCATAAAGTAAGACCTGCATGTACTTCAAACAGTAGCATACCTAAAAGTTCAGTGAAGGCCTCAACAGAGCGATCCTTTTTAACTTTTCTAATAAGAGGCTTGAATCCTCTTGTCTTTTACAGATTAATCTATGAGTGCTCCTATGGTGCTGGTGTGTGTACGTGTGTGGGATCCTAGCTCCTTTTTTTCAGAGCACAATGCATATTTTCAGTCAAATTACAAATGTCCCATCGATTAACATTAGTAGAGTTTTTCCTTTTGCTGCAGGCTGGGCTGGCTGACGACAGGGTGGCTATTTCAGCATCACCAGAAAAGTTGTTGTTGTTCAGTCTTTCAGTTTTTTTGCAAAAAAAAGGGGGGGGCAACAGGGTACAGATTTGCATAGAATCTGCAAATGCCAATTAATATGTACAGATGCACATTTAGAAAGAATTGCAATAATTCAAACAGAAGTCCATCAGCCACAAAAACATATCTCAGCATTGTGGGGAGGCCTGGGAGCAGGGGACATGGGTGTCTATGTGGATTTCATTGAAAAGCCTACTCTATCCTGTTTCAGTGTGAATTCTTTTTATCCGTAGGTTATTTTTTTTTTTAAACAAACAAACAAACAAACAAACAGAGATGGTTTGAGAGCTGACCCTGACACACACACACACACTTGTATTTTCTTTTCTTTTTCGCAGTTACTAACCACCTGAAGCAGTGAGAAAGTGTGACTCGTGATGTGCCTGTTGAAAACAAGGCTGCATTTCCCCCCTAGGAGCAACAGGATGTGGTGATGCTCTGTCACTCTCAGGGAGTCTGTGCCTATGGGGAGAGGCATTTTCCCTCAGTGCCGCCGCCACCCCATGCAATTTCCCTGGGAGTGGTGGCATGTTATCACATCACCTCACTCCTAAGGGAACTGCTGCCACAATTTCAGTGCGAGCAAAAGGAGCCATGCGTAATTGCGTATGCCAACCGCTCCAAGATGCTAGCACCTATACATAAAAAGAAAGAAGAGCCGAATCAACCCTCTTGCCCTACCTAGCCAGCAGGATAATGGATTGGGAAGTAGGTCAGGCACATGCCCGATCCTCACATTTATATGGGAGTTATGTGAAACAGGCCTATTGTCACATTAGTCCAGGAGATTCAAATCTGGTGAGTCTGTTTTGCAAGTCAAACTCACTGAGGCATCTCTAGGTGCAACCTCGTCTAAATCGTGCTTCTTATCCCCCACGTTCAAGCCCACCGCCAGTTACTACACACGAATAGTTGCTCACAACTATTAGTTCACTTCACCGTCGCGAGCCCTGGGCTAAAGTGTTATCTGTATATTCAGTAGAATGCACGACTCCTACGATTTAAAATTTATTAAGTTCCAACAGCGGGCTGTGGGCTGCAAGATGCAAATGAAAGGCAGCAAAACTTTAAACATTTCAGTAAAAATAAAATAAAACCCAGCAACAATTAATATTATCTGGCTTGGGTCTCTGCAGTACTCCACAAAGAGATACGGGCAGAAGCAATAATGAGGCAACTCCTGTCTTGTAAGCACTGTGTCCAAAATATCCTCCTATTTAATCAGATACAGTTTAGATCTGCTTTTGTTTGGCCACCCCTGTTTGCGGCAATCATTTTCAGATCACCAAGGGAAAGGAGTCCTGGCAGGCAGAATCCCTGACTCGGTTTAATACACTCCTTTATAGAAGCATTTGGTCTGGTTCCAATGTGACTGGCCTTATGGAAGTGTCACTGGAAAGCTGTTCGTGGTGGTGGCAACCAAGGCAAGAAATGGACTTGAGAACCAGCAACCTGCAGGGCTTCCTGTCAGGACTCGATCTCCCTTTATTAGCCCTCATCCAGCCTATTACGTTGCTGTTAAATTTATATACCACTTACTTGCCAAAATGCCTTCTACTGGTTCAGCTCCTGCATTGCCTCACCTGACTCTGATGACAAAGAGAAGTAGGGCTTACTGCTGACACCTTGCTCCAAATACTGTGATGGCCTCATCCAGTGGCTTCATAAAGATTGGGGTGGGGAAGTGGATCCAGTCGGTGGATCAGATCCTTATTTCCCCCCACCCCCATGGGTCAAATTTGACAGGTGAGCAGGATCACCCACCTGTCAATTACCTGATGTGGCAATGAACTAGGTGTCAGGTTTTTGTCCACACAAGCCCTGAAAATCAACTGCTTTTCCAAAGAACTAAGCATGGCAGATATTAATAGACAAGATGGGCAAGGGTAGACAGGTAGTTTTCTCTGTCACCGATCCCACACAACCTGACAAGACGCTGCTGTGTACATGTCCCTAGGATCTGTAGTAATAGCAGCATCAAATTCAGTGCAAATTCGAGAAATTTAGTCTTCAAAGTGCCTTGCAAACTTGTCACAACAAGCTTCCGAGGGTTCTATCACTTCCACTCCTGGGTCAGATTTAATAGCCCTTGCAGCATCCGGAAAAACTCTGTTGGACGTCTATTTGAGGACTCGGTTGCAAAGTGAGCTTTATTTGCTGCTGTCACTGCCACATACTAGGCATGATAATGTGCTCTTACCCATCTTTGGTTGCAGTCACTTTGACACTTTTGTCACTTGCACTCAAGCTGTTGCCCTGCTTGTTTCATTGCCTGGAGAGTTCCTCAGAATACCAGAGATTTGAATGGATTTCACCATGCTAGAGAGGGCACTTGGGGGTTAATTGTGTTTAGCTCACTGTCCCAAAGTGATAGACCAGGGCTTCACATCTGCACCACATTCTAGGGGGCAGACCATATTAATTGGTCCCCTGCCCCTGCAGGGGTCAACCCAAATCTTACCAGAAGGTAGTCTGGCTATGACAACAGAGTTACTGCACCACTCTAATTCCAGACCACCAGTTCCTTCCCCAGTTGCAAAGACCCAGTGCAAAGCATGACCCGTCAAACATGCTGGGCCACTGAAGTACTGAGACAGCTTCATGGTTGTCTTGGTGACCATGAAGTCCTGAGCTGCCAGCCGTGGCATGAATGTTGAAGTCCCTCAGGACAAGTTCCCATGGGTTCTCCAGCATGACACACTGGACAGCACCTCTGCCAGCTTGGTCAGAGCTATTGCAGTGCAGAAGAGGTTGTGGTAGATGAGCAGCCCCTATCCTCTCTCTCTAACCCAGTATCAGCTGCAATGCTTCAAATCCAGTCCCTGAGCAGACAGGTCTGCTGACAAGGGGGACTGAATCTCAATGGATTATTGTGCCTCCTACAAACTTTCTAGCTTATGCTGGTGCTGAAGTGACTACCAGGATGGACAAAGCTGTGAAAAATCAATGCCACCCCACTCACCATTCCAGGTCTTAGTAATATAGAAGAGGTCAGTCCTCTCATTAACGAAAAGATCGTGGATGATGTGAGTCACATTACTGACCAGCTCAGTAATAGCACCAACAAGCTAAAGGGCTGGTTGATACAACCATGAAGTTGGTTGGTGGTGTGGCTAGAAGAGGCGGTACCTGAAAGATGTCTTTCCTCTCTCTTCCTCCTCCTCAACACTCTCTGACCTCCCATGCTGTTTCTTCCTCTGCAGACCAGTTTTTTTAATCGCCTCCCTCTCTCCTGCTGCCCTGACACATATCTTCTATGTAATGAATACTCGCCCTTCACTGATGCACCCACAAACAATACCCCATAGCAATAATATAACTTACAAAAATATAATTCAGTAATGTACAAGTGCAACAACATTAACAGTATCATGACCATCAATATAAATAAGTGCGAGGACATAAATAGCAGTGGCAATTTATCTTATATGCACCGGTCTTTGATCGTACAAAGTGCTGTGCAGAAAGAGCAATTGATCATTCATATATATATATATATATATATCCTTGATCTTATAAGAATTTTCTGAGAGACTTACATTTGTGATCCTCATTTGGATATACTTTGCTTGTTGGCGTTTTATGTTACTGCTTACTGGAAAATAATTTAAAAACCTCTTTCAAAGAAAAGAACCATCTAGCCTGGCTTTCTAACCTCCAACAGTTGCCTTGACAGATGACTTTGGGAACTCAAAAGCAGGGCATGAAGGCAACAGCTTTCCAATGCTCCCTGGCAAATGATATTCAGAAGTATTCTGCATGCAGGTTCCATTTAGCCATAAATGGATAGCCCACTACAAAGCAGCCCAATAAGGATTGAGCAGGCTCAGTGGTCACAGGTTCACTGTTGAGGATGGGATGGAAAAATGGGGGATGGGGAATGGAATGGAATCATATATCCTGAATAAAGGCTTGGCTGGGTAGCTAAAACTTTGCACTGCAACTTTTGTTGCAGGCCCCACTCATCATAGCTCATCATTTTTATTGACAGGCTATCCTGCATGTATTTGTTCTGTCCTTAAGTGGGGGGGAAAGATAGCTATTGGTCTTCACTGCATCCTATGGTGGTGCTTTTTCAGTAGTGCTCACACACAGGACAATAATGTTTCACCTGACCTTTAACACTCTCTACTATTTTGGGCTGAGAGAGAAGGTGGCACCTCTTTGATTCTCTCACCTTGCACTGTTTAAAGATGTCAAGGCCCCCTATTATTGTTTGCATTCATTTAGCAGGAAATGCAATGCACATCCATTTAGAACACCCAAAGTCAACAACAGGGGGAAGCGTGGACCCTCTTTTCCAAGTTAGTTGAATATCTGCCAAATTTTATACAGTGCTGAGTGATGCATTTTGTGCTTGAGCATCCCTAACATGCACCCAAAATGTGAAGTAAGGGACCAAACTAGATGGAGATCCACAATCAGACCTCCCACTTATTTACATTTTAGAACCCCCCCCCCCCGTTTATGCTGTTTCCCCAGTAATAATTACTACTCTTATATACCCCACCATGGTAGCATGACCCCTCTCTGCCCCCGCTGGTGCTGTCACTCCAACCCAAACTTCCCCATGGATTCAATTTTACAAAAATGTAACTAGAAGCAGAATCCAATCATGAATCTCCATAATCTCATCTAGTTTGCTATCTATCAACCCTTAGAGTGATCAGGCAGGCATAAATTCACATATCTTCCTAGGCTGGGTGCACCTAGAACAGCTCCCTCAAGATCTCAGCAAAAGAGGTCCATGTGCTGCCATAAATCATTAAAAAGAAGTGCAAGTCACTACAGACCCACAGACGAATTACATCATCTTAATTCAGTCACCTCTTTTTTAAGTTGTGTTGATATATTGTCATGAAGCCAAACAATCTGTCTGATGCCTTTAATACACACACACACATCCACCCCTTTGTACTCGCAAACAGAGAGGGTGCATTATTCAGTATGACATATGGCTATAAAAATCAACTACTCAATCTCCATCTCCATCCCTTTCCAGGGACACTGGTTTATTGTGTGACCGAGACGGCATCATGAATTGCAAAAATCTGGCTTTCAGCACAGAATCAGGAGCATCCATCAGACACCTTGGGAGCCACACTTTCATTTGTTAACAACAACAACAACAACAATGGGTTTCTAGCCCTCATGGTAAATGGGAAAGACACAGAAGGTTAAGAGAGTCTTTGCTATTGTTTTTGGGAGTAGAAGTGTTCTCTGAATAGTGTACTAGGGACTAGGAAAGGGTTTACATAATAATAATAATAATAATAATAATAATAATAATAATAATAATAATAATAATAATAATAATATCAGAAGTTGAAACCATCTTAATAAAGTTAAGCAAGCCTGGGTCTGCTCAGTACCTATGAACACCATTTACCCAACATTGAACTTCATGATAGAAGACAGGTGAGATAGAAATCAGAATATAATTTGTCTATCTGCAACAGGTGTAGGGAACCTTTGGCACTCCAGAGGTTGCTGAACTCCAATTTCCATCATCCATGACCGCTGGCCATGATTGCTGAGACTGATAGAAGTTGTAGTTCAGCAACCTCTGGAGGGCCAAAGGGTTCCCCACAACTGATCTACGATCTGATAGAACCGATCACAAACATTTGATTGATCAGATCAAACCATTAAACATAATTTAATTGAGATTTGCATAGTGCTCTATGAACTCCCCTCCACCTCTCTGCATAGTGAATTTGCTGAATATCACTTTTTTTAGTTGATTGACTAGCAGCACACCAGTTTGCTTCTCCATCGCCAGGAGTATTTCTTGAACATTTTAGATGGTTCTATGTCTTCCTGACCCATTCTTGCACATCACATTTCAAACCTATAAAAGCCTTGCATGCGCATGTGTGGTTCTCATATCTGCATGGTCGAAAGCCCAAGTGGAAGCATTTCCATTGTTTAACATTTTTGCCATCCTTCTGTCTCAGGAGACAACAGAGGAGTGCACCTTTGTAGAAGACATCTGAAGGCAGCCCTGCATTGGGAAGTTTTTAATGGTTGATGCTTTATATACAGTATGCTGTAAGCCACCCAGAGTGACTGGGGGAACCCATTCAGATGGGCAGGGTATAAATAATAAAAGTATTATTATTATTATTATTATTATTATTATTATTATTAGTGAGGTTGGAAGGTTACCACACCTTCTGTGGCTATAGAGACCAATTTGGAAGAGACAAGTTTTGTTGCAGCTGGGGCAGATGAAGGCATCTGGTTGTGTTGATGCAGATGCTCCATGGCGTTTCTTCTCCCTGTGCTACTCCCAGCGGTCATTCCTCCTCTGGTCACTGCTAGGAATACATGACCTGGTTGTACCTATGTATTAAAATTAGGGAAATCTATGTTTTATGCTGTCAAATTCATTGTTGCAATCATGAGAGCTAGAAACTTTGAAAAATAAAATAATAAGGTAAAGGTAAAGGACCCTTGGATGGTTAAGTCCAGTCAAAGGCGACTATGGGGTTGGGGCACTCATCTCACTTTCAGGCCGAGGGAGCTGGTGTTTGTCCACAGACAGCTTTCCGGGTCATGTGGCCAGCATGACTAAACCGCTTCTGGCACAATGGAACACCGTGGTGGAAGCCAGAGCACACAGAAACACCGTTTACCTTCCCGCCGCAGCAATACCTATTTATCTACTTGCACTGGTGTGCTTTCAAACTGCTAGGTTGGCAGGAGCTGGGACAGAGCAATGGGAACTCACTCTGTTGTGGGGATTCGAACTGCCGACCTTCTGATTGGCAAGCTGAGGAGGCTCTGTGGTTTAGACCACAGCACGACCCGCGTCCCTTTTACCAACCTTAATCAAATAATGGAAACTGGTAATTCATATAATTCTAATAACCTGAGTTTGTAAACCTCATAAAGGTGCTTGGGAAACGCATCATGGGGAGACGTTTGCTGCTTATGCTATAACATTTTCCACATTTCTTGTGCATTCATGACAAGAAAATTGGTCTTTCAAACACATGTTAAATGCTTGTACCAATACACATAAACATTCAAATATTTTGCAGTCATTAAACTGAAGTGTTCGTCATTCTAAACATGCTCTGTGCCTTCCTTTTACATCCTGCCATGAGCCTCTGTTTAGAACAACTCTCTATAGACAACAAATGTTATGTCTTACCCAAGATGTCCAGATCACTAATATTTTAGTGTGCCTCTGAGTATTAAATATGCATAGCCAATTCTGAACACATCATGCTTGATGTGGGCACCCAGATAGTTCTTCTTACATAATGATCCTGTGTGTTTGTGCAGCAAATTGATTAGATGCTTACAACTTAAAATGATTTATTTCTGAACAATGTAGTTAAGCCTGTGGATAATCTGTCTCGCAGAGACAGGTTCTTTCCCTGAAGGGGTCTCAGTCGCAAATTAGACAGTCGCATTGCATTACTTCCACCGAGTTAGCAGCCAAAGCCTCTCTCCTGTCCCACCAAGTGGATGGGACAGCAGACACACTGACCTATGTAGCACGATCTGGATTGTCCCAAGAGCTGGGTCCTAAATCTCCCAAATCAAAATGGCCCGAGGTGGGAAGTGGTTAAGGGAGCAAGGAAGAAGCAGCAAGCAGACAGTGAAACAAGGCCATTCTGAATGGTCCAAAGTAGTGGAAATTCGTCACTCTGATAAGCTCTCTTTCTCCCCCTCCTCTTTTTGAGCTTCACCATAGAAATTCCCTAGAGAAATTTCACCATGTTCAAGCTAATCTTCTTACAAACGTTGTTATTTATTTATTTTATTTTATCTGACATGTGTCAAGCAGGCCTCCTAAGCCTATTAGATCTCTAGGGAGGCTGGGGTCCCCCTCCCCCGCTCCCCGCTCTGCAGAACTGCCTTAAAACTGCCTGTCTTCGTGGTTGGCTGCTTTGGACATTTCTCCATCACTGAGAACATACCAATTTTCTTATAATTAGAACTGGGCCTTACTGGCCTTAGACGTTAAAGATGGAATAAACACCCACAACTGTAGTTGCTCCTCCGGATGGTTTGAGTGGAATGAGTGACTCACACAGTGCAATCCTAAACATGTTTAATTAATTAATTAGCATTCTGTCCTAGCTAGCTGGCAATAATGAGATCCACCAGACAGCTTACAACACACCTCAAAATGCTAGAATTTTGTAGAAGAATATACAGAACTAAGAGGATGTGTTCATCATGATGTGTGTATACTACAACTCCTTCCTTCCTTCCTTCCTTCCTTCCTTCCTTCCTTCCTTCCTTCCTTCCTTTGAAAAAGGTGGCGTTACTCACCTCAGAATTGTTATAATAAGTGCCACACTTTTAACATTTTTTAAAAAGGTGCTGGTACTGCATAACCTCGAGTACTCCCAGAAAAAAACACTGCTTCTACTGATTTGAAGGTTCTTATGCTCCTGCCAACCTAGCAGTTCAAAAGCACATCAAAGTGCAAGTAGATAAATAGGTACTGCTCCGGCGGGAAGGTAAACGGCGTTTCTGTGCGCTGCTCTGGTTCGCCAGAAGCGGCTTAGTCATGCTGGCCACATGACCTGGAAGCTGTACACCGGCTCCCTTGGCCAATAAAGCGAGATGAGCATTGCAACCCCAGATTCGTCTGCGACTGGACCTAATGGTCAGGGGTCCCCTTTACCTTTACCTATACTCGTGATTGTGTAGCCACAAGCCCTCAACTCAAGTGCAAGAGTCAAGGACCAGCAGACATGGGGCAATCCTAGGGTATGCACAGTACAGTAACCGAAAGAATCATCTATTTGTATAGGTCACTTCTAGGTTTCCACTGAAATGCTTTGTTTTAATGAAGATGTGTCCTTACACATCAATAGGGATGCCCAAGATTTTAACACAGCTGGGATTGTGTCTCCAACCCCACCCCAGCCACCCAAAACAAAAAATTTAGTGGCACAAAGAACAGATCCTGTCCTTTGTAATTTGGTTATTCGTGTGAAACATTACGAAAACTCATCTAATGCAAATTCTGAAGGAAATGCAGCATCCACCTTTCACAATTCAAAATGGAGGAGGAGAAACAACAACGAATCAGGCCAATGAAGACTAAGCATGCAAGCTGAGTGTTGAACACTGAGTGACTACAGAAGGGGTGGAGGTGTAGGAAACCCTTTGGAGAGAAGGCATGGAATGGAGAGGTTTGAATCTTGAACTGAAGCACTCAGCATGGCAGTGCTTTGTTACAAGGCCTCAATTGTTCTAATACAAAAGTGAAAAACTCACAGCCCACTTGATAGCATTCAGTGGCCCACTGGTGGCAGAAATCTGCTCCTGCCACCTTTTTTGCACTTCAGTGGCATCTCAGTGAGAAGTACATACAGAGTAGCAGTCCTTGATAAAATAGCTCTATGACCGACACTCTTTCAAAATACTTTATGACAGTTTAAGAGGTGGCATGAGAGGAAGCAGAATTAATGTAGAACATACCATAATGTAGCATTTGTCAACCATGTATGCTGTAGACAGTGGAAGACTTTGGGCTCTCAAATTTCAATTGTGCCCTGTGCCTCACACGCTCCATTCCACAGCATTGTTTTGGTGCCCCATGCAGCACAGCGTCCAGTTCAACTTGCCCTTGCCTGATCTCTTAAGTGGGCATGGCTACCAGAAAATATCTGCATGTCCAGAAGTACTGAAATGTGTTATTGCTTTGTTGTTGTTGTTTTTGAAATATCCTTACCCTTTAGTGCTGTACTGAGTAAGAGGAGATGAAAAAAATGTAGAGTCAAGTGTTAAAAAACCCATTGACACCAGTTCTTGTAGGTTCATCTTTCATAACGGCTCTGTGATTAGATGTGGGAAGATAGATGGGGAGATGGTTGGACAAGTGAGCAACATTGTGCTCCTGTGCCAGGGACCTTTGTTTTCTTATTAGTGTGTGCACAGGGTGTGGATGAAGAGATAAATTGTTCATTCTGGACAGAATCATCTTGGACAGAACGGAATTTATCACTGACCAGAGGAAGGGACAAGATGGAGAAGACGATTCTTTAAGTGGTCATCTTGCAGAGGAAATGTCAGGCGATCACCCTTTAATGGAAGATTAGAAATACAGAAAGAGTTAATGATAGATGCACTTGCATGTAGACACACACACACACACGGCTTTGTACAAAAAAAAATCAGTAGGAGCTTATCGGGCTGCAGCAGAGTTGGGACAATTAAACACATGCCACACAGCCTCGCAGTTATTGAATTTAATTTGGGAGTTGTTCTGATCACTGCATGGAATAAGGAGACAAGGATCTCTCTCAGTTCGAGTTCCCTTATGGATGAAACAAGCAAGCAACAATAAAACACTAACCATCTATTGCCAGAGTAAAACCTTTCTACCTTTTCTATTTGCTGCTGTGCCTCCACTGCCACCTAAATGCCTGCCAGAGTCCATTATTAATTACGGATACATTTTCGAGCCAGGTCTGAGCCTGCCTGCATCCTTTGTTTAATGTTTATGAATTATGTTCAATGATGCTGATGATTTGGGAACTCTTCTTTTTAAATGTTTGCTAAGCTATTATAGCCTTAGTCAATCTTTTAGAACTTGGTCTTATGGGCAATTGCTTCTTTTCAGTTATGTAGGGACTTCTGTGATTCTGAACCAACTATGTACGTACTTAGTTGGGGGAGCTATGAGTACTTTACAGAGGACAGTCTTCTGTTTGAAAGTGTCCTCTGAAGAGCTCTCCAGTCCTAGTCCCGTTTAATGAACCCTAGGAAGTGAGAGCAGGGACCTTGAAGTTGCTCGTCAACAGTTTGCATCAGCGATTGCCTGCTGACGATCTTTCCCGTTACATATTTCTGTTTGGTGTGTTTCTGTTTGAATCATCACAATCCCTTCTAAATCCACACCCATCCATATAAATTAGCATATGCCAATTCTATGCAAATCTGCAATATCCTTTTTGGTGATGTGTAAGTAGCCGTCCTAGGCTTAGCTGAGGGCAGCTGCAATCTTTGTGGTCACCGCAGCCAGCACCAGTTACCTGCACTGACAGGTAGGGAGCCTGAATTCACTCTCCCCCTGCCCCACCCCACCCCACCCTTCCCCACCAACACTGACAGCAGCAGTCAGTCTTGACTGGCTGCACCTGCAGGTCTTCATTCTGTGGTGGGAGTTGCATTTGTAGTACAGGTTTTCGCAACTGGTTCCTGCTCCAGTAAAGCATATGCACGAGAAAGCCAGTGTCTGCCCACAGCTTGCCCAAGCTCAGGGGTAGCTACCATGGTGCCCTGCAGATGTTGCTGAACAATAACTCCCATCAGCCCCAGCCAGCATGGCCAAAGGGCATGGATAATGGGAGTTGTAGTCCAAAGTCTGCATTATTTATCGCTAATGCTTCTGGGTCTCACCTGCAGCCCACACTACGTGGTTAAGGAAGCACTGGGTAGCTGGAAATGTAATGTTTTCAGCACTACTGCCTGTTCCTGTTGTTGTCTGCCACCACCACACATCACTTCAGAAACAACCACAATGAATGGCCTCCCTACTTTCCTGTGCTTACAGAAAAGTCCAGTCAAGGACATAATTGGTTTTTTAAAAGAAGCATGGGCAGCTGGGAAAGCTGCAGAATGTAGACCACCAGAAAAATTGACTTGCAAAACTCTTCAACCACCTCAAAAGTAAGGAAAGCACAACAAAACTCCTACACCCTACCCATGAGCATTTCATTGAAATCTTCCCTCCCCTTTAATTACTTCTGCATGCACTTTGTTTTGTCATTAGCTGATGGAGAATGGTTAAAGAAATGCAGCAGAAAATTTTGGCAGGGCACTAATATTTATGTATGTAGCCTATTTAAATAAAGGGAGGAATAGAAGTCAACGTTTGCTCCTTTTTGTTTCAGGTAATTCAGCTGACATTATTATTGTAATACAATATTATAATTGTAATACAATCAGAAACACCCATTCCAAATGATATACCTTTACATGGAGCAAAAGAAAAGAAAAGAAAAAACCGCAAAGAAGCATTTTGCCTCTTGTGAGCATAGCTTACAGCATCTCTGGAGCTGGCTGAGCCATCAGCCAAAGCCAAGGAAACTGAAAAGATGTAAAAAGAAACCTTTACAAACAAAGACTGGCCATTGCTAACCCCACTTGTGCCTCTATTGAGCAGCTGTAACAGAAAAGGCTGAGAAAATCTGATCAATACTTGGCAAAAGTGTGTTAGAATTAGAGAGGCTCACAAATGCCCACTCACCCTGATTTTCTCCATGGGAAGCAGACTCGAGCAGCCCATCTTCCCCTGGTAATAATACAACCCCATAAATAAGTGGCACTTAGTTGCAGAGTAGCAAGAAGCCAAATGGCCCAGCTCTGTCCCTGCACTTAATCTCGTAGTGTTTTTGTATTGCCTGTAATAACTCCTTCTGGGGGGAAAAGCCTGTCTCTCTTGACTCACTCCTTTTTTGTGCCTATTCACTGCTCTTTCCCCACTTTGGGCAGAGTTCAAAACACTTTGGAGTCACAATCAAGAACACTTTGCATTGCCAAAGCACTGGAAAGGCATTAAGCAACTAGTCATAATGGACATCAGTCCAAATCAGGGTAATTTTTTGCTTTATCGCCTGCAAGCAAATCTGGGTGTTGGGGTTTTGGTTTAAAACCACAACTCAGCTAGGAATGCTAACTGGATAGGCTTGGTCAAGCGACTGGCTCTCTCATTTAATTCCACAAAATGCGTCAAGATATCTGATTAAACCATGTTGATTAACTAGGAAGAGGGAACTCATACAAGAACTGCTTCTTTTCCTACTTGCGCTCTGAAAATGTATGCAGCCAACCTTTGCTCATTTCCTGGTTACTGCAAAGCACTTTATATACAACAGTACTGTAAAAATGCCCATCTTCGTTCTAGAACTGTTCTCTAAAAGCTACAGCCCTTCAGCCAGACCTTACCTAGTTTTAGGGGTTGGGATCCCCTCCTGTACAGCACAGGAAATACTTCCAGCAGCATCTGTGGACCACAGAGTTTGGGCCCTCCAGCAGTATCTTGTAAATAGCCAATTGTAGAATAAGGGTGGCTCTCCCTGCTCCCAGTTCCCCCAATCCTCTCAGATGGGGAGAATTCATTACCATTCAGTCTAGATGCAAACAAATACTAATTGTAGCCTACCATTGTTTCCTACAGACCAAAAATAGTTTCCTCCTCCTTTCCTCTACTAACTAGTCATGATACTCTAAATGTTGAGAGAGGCCTCCATCCTTCCTTGCTGTTTCTGAGGAACTCTCAGAAATGGTAGTATTGCAAAATGGCCTTTTTCATTTTGCCACATCACCTTGGATGCATCTCTGACCATCTCCACGTTACAAAGCTGCATCCATTTTCTGGCTGGTTCTCTACTGGCATTCCCCAGAACTTGAGTTAAGATAAATTAAGGTCACAGCCAGCTCTTTAAAAGCCATTTAAATGTGGACTTGGGGGGGGGGGGCGAAGAGAGAGAGAGTGTGTAAGCTTAAAATCTAATTTATCTAATTGCCTGGGATGCGGAGGAGGAGAAGCTGCGCTATTTCCCTGTGTCCTGATCTAAATAATAAATTATGGTGGCAACAGGCCAAGCAAGAGCGCTGTAATTCCCTGGAAAGGGGCATGATGAAACGTCTGGGTGTGAGGAAACTCCCCTGGGAAGAAGCTGAGTTGTTATCTCTTGTCACTGTGCAAAGTCAGCCCAGCCAGTTCCCAGCTTGACCCTGCCTCCTCCCTCGTCACAGGGTGGCTTTAATCAGGGAGGGCAAGAATGCCAGCAGATAAAATGTGTGCTCAGAGGCCTGATTTCAGCAACTCATTAAAGGCTTGGGTCTCAGGGTGCGACCAGGGTAAGACTAAAGATGGGAGGCCATGAGGGTGGGGGGAGGAGATAAGAGCAGGCAGGCTTTCCCTTAATTAACCACAGCCCAGTTATCAAGGATTTAATGCAGGGGGCAGGGGGGAGAAGGGGGGGCAGAGGTGCTGGAGGAGGCAGGTGCGAGCATTATCACTGGGGAACAGTCTTAAAGATATGATTGGAAAATCATTGGCTGGGTTAACTCTCTTCTTCTTCTTTTTTTATAAAAAAATCTGTTTTCCTGAGCAAGCAAGGATCCTTTAGGGCCTTAATGGAAAAAAAGAGAAAGAAATGAGGAAGAGCAACATCATCTTTGATTGGTTGGGAGGTAATGAGTTCTCGTTGTTACTTTACTAAAACTCAGTGGGAGGGATCTAGAGCACCAGTCCTTTGTCTGCCATTCTCCATTCTTCTGTCTGTCATCAAGGCCATTTCAAATTGGCTACCCCACTCTTTCCCTGTTGTTGTCCTCCTGCTGGCAGGTGAAGATTTTCTTATTCCAACAGGCTTCCGGGAATTTATTGTGTTTAAGGAAAAGGCTGGTGTTGTGGTGTGTTATGTACTGAGCTGAATCCTAGAACAATAGGATCCAGAATGCAGCAGTATGATTGGTCCGCAGGAGCCACCCAATCCAGCTCCAGGTGGAAGTGAATCAGCAACCTGATCGGCCTACAGGAGTAGCCCGGAATTAGCCAATCACGTGGGGCACATTGTGTAAATAATGCATATATAGCAGACATTTTGGGGAAAGATTCATTCATTACTACTATGAGCTGAATAAAGAGCATGAAAGGCACACTTGACTCCAAGTATATTTCATGGTGCTTATGTGCTCTCTCTCTCTCTCTCTCTCTCTCTCTCTCTCTCTCTCTCTCTCTCTGTGTGTGTGTGTGTGTGTATAGATATGACTTCTCCCGCATGCAAAGACAGGTTCCTGTGGATTGGGCAGATGTGGCCAACAGAGGGTCCAATGGTCAAGAAGGAGGTTTCTTCACATGCTGTAAAGGGAAGTGAAGGGCAGATGCAGCTCGTCAACCTAGGAACCTAGGAAGGTAGCCCATCTCAGAGAAGGAAAACTCTCATCCTAAACCTCTGCTGTCTTGTGGCTCCCTTTTTCATTTGTGAAAAAGGCTTCGAGAGTAAATTGCAAGGAAAAATCCATACCCTCTGCATTGCGGGACATCTTTGGGAGAAGAAAAGACTAAAGAGTAAACCCTACACGAATCCAGGGTGGAGTTCCTAAGACGGTGGGATGGCACCCTGTATGCCTCCTTCCAACAACTCCTGCAGCCAAGCAGGTGCCAAATGTATTGCTTGTTGGCAATTTACCAGGGAAACAGGAGCATCTGGCAGGTCCCCAGCTGGCTCATGCCCTACCGGCCATACAGCCGAGTGATGTCTGATCTCTGGAGCAGCCGAATTCAGCGACTGGGATTCAAAAGGCCAGGCACGCAATCTGCAGAGTCCATTGCATAACAAAAGTGGCGCGAGAGGCTTGTGTGAGCGTATTTACAAGTATTTTATTAAGCATACATCAGGACAAAGAGAAAACATGTCTGATCTCCTTCATGTCCAAAGCAAAAGGCAAAAACGAACACTATACACAAAACGGAAGTTTCCAGCAAGCAGTGCTGGGACTTTACGCAGACATGTGACATGCAACTCTTAAGATTTAGTGTCAGGAAATAACGTAGTCCTGGACACAGCAGAGTTAACCGCAGGTTTTCTTGAAGCTTCTGGCTGCAGAACATTAACTGGACAGCACAACGCAGGAACTCAGCAACTCACTTGGATAACTATATACTGTACAGTATTTATTGAAGCAACTAGTATCCATAAGTTACTATGTACAGACTTTACAAATAAAAGAAACAAAACATAAAATCTCTCCTCTCTGTCTCTCTCTCTCAACCTTCAGTACACCACACCACTAACAACCACAACCAGCTCTCACACAGAGCTCATTCTTTAGGAACTCATTGACCAATCACAGGTCGTTGCTAAGGGTCTGGAGAGAGAGCAGATCTTGGCTTTCTGCCAACTGGTAATTGCTACAGAGGTGATAAGCTGACTTTCTGCACGTAGGCACTTTGAAATCTCTAACAGCAACAGTCTCATGTCTGCCCTTAAGGTGGAATGGAATATCATAGCATTGCTCTGCTTTCCTTTGGATCGCATAAGTGAGGCCGAGAGAGGGGTCTTGTTGTCTGGGCAGCCCAGGATCTCCATTGCCCAGGCTTTGCCCCGGACAGCAGCTTGATTTCTCCACTGGAGGCACACTCCATTGTCTCTCAAGAAAGATGGATGCCAACAACGTGTGTGTGTGTGTGTGTGTGTGTGTGTTTACATTCTATTAGTTTAATTGTTGTTGTTTTTTATCCCTCCCCTTCCATATTTTCAGTTGTTTCTATTTTATCTGTTGAATTCCTGTCTGGAGAAAAGGTGGAATATAAACAACAACAACAGCCATTTTAAAACATGGTGGTCATAGGAAATGCCTGCTGACCTCTATCAACTCATGGAAAGACAAGTGAGATTCCAACACCATGAGATGCAGCTTTTGGCCAGGTCACCACAAATACTGAAAAAGCAGCAGCTGGTGGACGGGTCTAAAGGTAAAACAAAACAACCCTGAGAGGAAATAGTATAGACAGGCTATTAAATAAATAATATCTAGCGCTGTCATTAAGACATTTGAAAGGTCACATCCCTCAGAATGGATGAAGACCTGGTTGTTAATCTGTTAACAATAGCAAAGGTGGCTATTGTGCAACCCTGGAAAAGTCCTGACCTTATTTCCTTGAATAAATGGCTTTCTAAAATCTGGGAAAGGGCAAAGATGATGATGTTTGAGTAACTCTGAACTATTTGAGTACCTAGCAAAGGACTAGATCCTTCTTTTGAGTCAGCACCCCCTCCTGCACCAAGAGTGGTGAGTCTTAGGCTTGCTCTTTGCACTCCTTACAGCACAATCATAGGCATGTCTACCCAGAACTATTTCACAGAACAGTAGAGTTGGGAGGAACAGAGTTGATCTAGTCCAACTCCCAGCTCAAAGCAGAATCTGCAAGGCAGGGTGCAACTAAAATTCAAATAATGCAATTGTTTTCCTTCAGAATTCAACATCTGTGCAACTTTGTCATCTGAAGTAATGGAAGTTGTATCTAGGACTCATTTGGAAGTTTGTTCTGTGCAGATTGGCTGCATTTCCTAAATGCAAATACTTAGACATTTGCTTTACTATTGTCTGGCAATATTTGTCCAGCTCTGCTCTTGTCAAATAATCCTTCCCTCATTTCCCTCTTCAGTTCTGCTTCCCCTGTACCTTCTCCTGCACCTCAGCCGAAATGTAGCCTTTGAGAACTGCTACTGTATCGTTGGTCTCACGCTGATCATAGAGATGATACATTAAATGTCAACACTCATTGTTTCATATCTTCTACACTCCTAATTAGATAATTAGCAGAACCCTCTATTTAAAACCCTCAGAATCATCTACCCTATTATTTCCATTGTCAGCTGTTTCAAATTGCTTAAACTGATAATGGTTTTATCTTGGGGGGGGGGGTGAACAAAAGGACTGGGATGGAATAGGTAAGGGAAACCATGACTGCTATGTCTCTTACTTCATCTAGGAGTTTAAAGTTCTTAGAGTGCAGATGGAATCTCCACATTGTGGTGTAGTGCCAACCTTACCTAAGAAGAGCTGAGAAGAGAGCAAGTGTGGTGTAATGGTTTGAGTGTTGGACTAGGACCAGGGAGAGCAGGGTTCAAATCTCCACTCAGCCATGAAGCTCCCTGGGTGACCTTGGCCTGTCCCTGCATCTCAGCCTAACCCACTTCGCAGGTTTGTTTTGAGGATATAATGGAGGGGGAAGAGAACCATGTATGCCATCTCAAGCTCAATGGAGGAAAGACAGGATATCAATTAAGATAGGCATGCCTGGCGTGCTCTGGTCCATGGGGTCATGAAGAGTCGGACACGACTGAACGACTGAACAACAACAAGAAGAAGATGTGTGGGTTTTTGTGTCTCCCCTTAACCATTTCAAGTCATGCCTGTCTGGATGTGGGAATTGAAGGCTGAAGGCTCAGAACCAAACTAGGCAGGATGCTGAGAGGCATTTAACAAGGGTTTGTTTTGTTAAAAAAAACAACAACCTGAAATGAAGCAATAACAGGCAGCAAATCTGATCAGCAGTGAAAGGGGTGCTTAACCCTTTCTCCTTGAGCCTTTTCACCAATGAAAATGTCTCTTGTGCATCCCACTCCAAACTGCTTCCCTGTTTTCAAAGAAAAATTAATATGGGGTCTTCCTGGCCCTGTGTAAATTGGTGCACACAACCTAAACTTAGCAGCTCCAATAAAGGATGATGGAATTGTGTAGCTATGGATATGTGTGTGTGTGGTCAGAAACTTGGTGCCTTGTTTGTGTATCTCGCTTGCTGCCCTGCCAACCTCCCTCTCATGCCAGAATAACTGAGCCCCCCCCCTCTTCTGCTGTTTATCAAGTGTCACTAATTAGACCTGATGTAATTCAGAGGGGAACTTTTTCTCTACATGTGGTTTAAACCCACATGTGGCTGTGGGAATGGAGGCTGAGAAACTGGCATATCTTGGCTGTGTATCAAGGGAGCCGATTAATTATAGGAGCTAAAGATGAAGCAGACGAGAGTATGGGGAAGAGAGGGAGGGCGAAACTGGAGGAGGAGGAGGAAGAGTGGGACTTGGCATTGATATATGACCCTAATGCATTGACCCATTGCATGCTGGTGTAGAGAGAGCTATTGATTCACCACTGCAGTCTGTGTGCTTTTTGTTTCCTCCCAATTCCAGTCCGACACTTTTAATTTTATATATATATATATATATATATATATATATATATATATATATATATATATATATATATAAAAGAAAGTGGCTATTGATTTCATGTAATTGATACGGTAGCAGCTCATCTTATTCTAATCAGCGTCAAGGGTATTAGATGAAGATATAAGTTGTGTGTGCTTGCAGAGGGGGGGGGGGAAGCAACGGAGTGATGTAAAATGGTTAATCTTGGTGTCATCCTTGTAATTCAGAAATTGGGTTTCCATTAGCATCTGTGCGGTTTTGCACTTGGGAAGAAAAGGCCCCAGCGAGCAGCCTCTGACCACCCATCTCCCTGTCGTGAGTGGGACAGAGCACCCTAGAAGGGCAGAGACCACTTAAGAGGTCCTCAGGCTGGACTCATAATTAAAAGCATGAAAGCTGGAGACGTTCATCAAAGGCTGTATTCGGATGGCACCCCCCCTAATCTTCATGGTGTTTCCTTACCTATTCATCATTGCACTTTATCAGCTCTTTTGCAATATATAAAAGCCACTTCTGGAAATCTCATGGAATCTTCCGGATGTTTAGCCCCCCCCCCATTTCCATAGTGTTTGGAAGGGGGAGGGAGTATGTTTGCAACCCTGTTAACTTGGAAAACCATGCGAGTTTTGCATTGATGAAATTTGGATGTTTGTGCTTTCGGATGAACCTTTCTATGATATTGCATACAGACCGCGTTTTTAACAAGCTCCTGTGATTTTTTAGTATTGTGTTTTTAGTAAACCAGTTTAGAACCTTCACACATGAGTACAAAACTGCAATACTGAGTTACTACAGATCAGAGATTCTAGAGCATGGGTAGGCAAACTAAGGCCCGGGAGCCGGAGCCGGCCCAATCGCCTTCTAAATCCAGCCCACGGATGGTCCGGGAATCAGCGTGTTTTTACATGAGTAGAAGGTGTCCTTTTATTTAAAATGCATCTCTGGGTTATTGGTGGGGCCTGTCTGGTGTTTTTACATGAGTAGAATGTGTGCTTTTATTTAAAATGCATCTCTGGGTTATTTGTGAGGCATAGGAATTCGTTCAACCCCCCCCCCAAAAAAATATAGTCCGGCCCCCCACAAGGTCTGAGGGACAGTGGTTCGGCCCCCTGCTGATAAAGTTTGCTGACCCCTGTTCTAGAGCCTTATTTGGGGTGGGAGGAAGCAGGACCGGTGCTGGGGTTTCTTGCGCCCTAGGCGAGACCACCTTCTGGCGCCCCCCGCCACCCGCCAAAGCCTGCTTTAGCAGGAGGTGGGGGTGGTGGAGAGGCAAGCAGCAGTTTCTCCGCTGTAGAGGAGAAGCTGCTGCTCGCCCGTCCCTCCCCCTGCCCCCCGCCAAAGCCTGCTTTAGCAGGAGCCGGGGGGTGGTGTAGGGGGCACGCATCACCTCTCCACTACAGCAGAGAAGCTGCTGCTCGCCCGTCCCACCACCCCGCCCAAGCCTGGCCAGCGCCCCCTCCATTTTGGCGCCCTAGGCAATTGCTTGGTTCACCTTAATGGACATGCCAGCCCTGGGAGGAAGAGAGCCTTTTTGTTACACAGTAGAATAGTGATCAATTGTATGTTGTCCAGAGATCTGCCAGTAGATCCCACATGTAGATATCCACTTCTGACAAAGGAAGTTCACCATCCTTCAGCAACGTGTTGAAAGAAGAGATGGCTTTACCTAGCAGAATCTGGACAAAGATTTCACTAGCCATTTGTGGGGTGTTTAAAGTGTTCAGAACGTGTGTACTAGCCACAGGCAGTCTGTCACTGAAAACTCACTGCCAAACACAAGCCCTGTTCAAACCCAATTCATATCATTGCAAAATAGAAGGGGCGGCATGTGAATGAGATCAGAATCCATTTGCTTTTATCAGAGGAACTGTGGAGGTGTGAGCATTAACCAGAGATTCCAGATGGTCTCTGATGCTTGTGACTTTGTCAAGAGCGAATTTGTTTAATTATTATTTGCTGGTGTTTTGAGAGTTAATTTTATTGCATACTGTTATATTCCAATAGATTGTTGAATATGACTTTATTTGGTATAAGTCGTTCCGTTTTAAAGTTATGTTTGATTGTGGCTTTTTGTATTGGATAAGCCATGTTCTTTGTTGCATATTTTGTATAGTAATATAGAAAGGCAGTACAGAAATGAAAATTATTTATTTGTTTATTGATTGATTGATTGATTGATTGATTGATTGATACCCCACCCATTTGGCTGGGTTTCCCAAGTCACTCTGGGCAGCTTCCAGAAAAATATTAAAATACAATACAAAATGAAATGAAATAAATGTATTTTACAAGATGTATGCAATAGGGAGAGGGTGGCCCCTGCTTCCCCCCCCCCAAGCGGTACTCCTGACATGCGTCTGACGGCGCCTTTACAAAGGACGATGCCAGAAGCATACAGGAGTGTGTGAAATAAGCTTCCTGCTTCCCCAAAGTTCAAAGGTGATCCAATATTATTCAGAACGGCGCCTGCTGCCCTTTAGCTGTTTTTGCCACCCAGCATGTTGGCATAGCATTTCTTTCCACCAGCTGCCTGACGGGGAGCCTTACTTTGATGGCTAAGCTATTCCCAAAATATGACATGACAAGGTAGGAGAACAATCTTCTCTTTGGGAGGCAATATCGCAGTTCAATATGTTCTCTGTTTAAGACCTTTAAAACCAATAATTTCTCCTGTGGAATATGGAAGCAGCAACACAAGGGCAGTCGTTTCTGTTATTGTACACTCTGGCTTATGGAATATGAGATTGCCATATAGACATGGTTTCCTTTTCTAGCCTCTTAAGGACAAGTTCTTGCACAGAGCCAGTGAATGTGTTGGGGTGGGGGGTAGTGCTGGACACAGGGCCAAGTTCCCACGCTGCACATTAATCACTCTGCAAACCCCAAGTCCACAATGCGCACCTTATGTTGAAAGTACTCTTTACACCACACTGAACAGTCAAGGCTTCCCCCCAAATAATCTTGGGAGTGGTAGTTCATTATGGGTGCCAAGAGACCCCCTGTTCTCCTCACAAAGCTACAATTCCCAGAAGAGGAGGGATTGACTGTTAAGCCACTCTACAAATTGTATCTCTGTGTGGGTAATAGGGGTTGTCTAACAACTGTCAGCATCCCTAACAAACTACAGTTCTAAGATTCTTTTGGGAGAAGCCATGACTGGTATAGTAGTGCATTAAATGTAAGGGACACATGTGGCCCAAGTGATGACTTGTTGGATGTAGTAAAAAAAAAAAAAAAGTAGTATAAAAACTGACAACTGGGAAACACTGGCCTGCGAGTGCTCCAATTGGAGAACAGCCTTTACCAAAGGTGTCATGGGCGTTGAAGATGCTGAACTCAGGATGAAAGGGAGAAACGTGCTAAGAGGAAGGCATGCTTGGCAAACCCTCACCATGTTCAACTGCCACCCGGAAACCTATGTCCCCACTATGGAAAGACGTGGGGATCCAGAATTGGCCTCCACAGTCACTTACGGACTCCCTGTTAAAACCATGTTTGGAAGGCAATCTTACTCAGCTACTAGTGATTGCCGAAGAAGAATGTGAAATACCATCTCATGTTAAACTGCCAGTGGCTTGTACCACACTATCCTGCCTTGGCCAGACCACACATGGAGTACTGTGTCCAATTCTGGGCACCAGAAGGACATTAACAAGCTGGAATGTGTGCAGAGGAGGGGAACCAAGATGATAAAGGGTCTGGAAATCAGGTCTTATGAGGAACGGTTGAGGGAGTTGGGTATGTTTAGCCTGGAAAAGAGGAGACTGATAGGAGATATGATAGCCATCTTCCAATATCTCATGAGCTGTCACATGGAAGATGGAGCAAGCTTGTTTTCTCCTGCTCTGGAGGGTAGGACCTGAACCAATGGCTTCAAGTTACAAGAAAGGAGATTCCGATTAAACATCAGGAAGAACTTTCTGATGGTAAGAGCTGCTTGACAGTGGAATGATCTCCCTCAGAAGGTGGTGGACTCTCCTTTTTTGGAGGTTTTTAAGCACAGGTTGGATGGTGATCTGTCATGGATACTTTAGTTGAGATTCCTGCATTGCAGGGGTTGGACTAGACAACCCTTGGGGTCTTTTCCAACTCTAAAATTCTATGAATCTATGAAAGGAAGAAGTGGCATCTCCCACTGCTGGTGCTGTGCTCTTCATGAAAAAAATGGGGTTCTGTTGGAAGACCTCTGGGGTTGTGGTGGCCTTGCATATGCACCTCACCATTACTGCCTTGCCCTGTCCTATCCCCATCCTCTGAATACAGTGGCACAGGGAAGATGCTATTGCCTCTGTCCCCCCATACAAGTCATCACTGCATTACACCAGAAGTGGCTAACCTTTGGCCCTCCAGATATTCCTGATCTACATCTCCCAACAACCTCTAGCCATTGTCCATGAAGACTGGGCTTGAGGAGAGTTGGAGTCCAGCATTTGGATGCCCACGGTTTATCTCCCCCCACATTAAAAAATGCAAATGAAATCACCACAAACCTAATGATTTTGTTTGGAGCTGGTCATCAAGTGGTGATTGTGTTTAGGGAAATGTTAACTCTCATCTTCAATAAAATATTCAAACAGTGGGAGCAACGACGTAATAAATAAACCAATAGTTTTATAAAATAGCACTGTCCAAAAATGAACAGTAAATATTGGGGGGGGGGGTGACTGTGAACAGCCGTGGCAAACAGTTATTGCAATTCTAGTTGGGATATGATCCAGCAGTTGAAAGCTAATTGCAATGAAAAGGCTTTCATGTTCACTTAGGTGGACTAAGCTTCTGGATCTGTCAGATTTCATGTGGGACATGGTTCTACCATCTTGGGGCCATAAAAGGTATGTACTGTCCTGGAGAACTGGCATCAAATGCTCTCCCTAACCAGCTTTGGTGCTGGTGGAGGTACCCAGTTATGCAATGGTAAAGTTTGAATTTTTTGTACAGTGGTACCTTGGTTCCCGAACTCAATCCATTCTGGAAATCCGTTCAACTTCCAAAATGTTCGCAAACCAAGGCATGGCTTCTGATCAGTCCCGGAAACAATGCCAGCAGCCAAAATGGACATCCGGCTTCCAAAAAATGTTTGCAAACCGGAACACTTACTTCTGGGTTTGCGATGTTCGGGAGCCACTTTGTTCGGGAGCCAATTTGTTTGACAACCAAGCTACCACTGTAGTCTTCATGACAGCCTCCATGTCCATGCTCCAAGAGTAAGAAAATGCAGACCTCTGTCTGTCTGTCTGTGTAATTCCTACACGTGGCAATTAGCAGTTCATGGCATAATACCTGGTTTGTTTGGGAATCCTGTACGTCATTGACTAGGGTATGTGACTGCAACTATGCATAGTTACCTTGGAGTATGTTTCATTGAACTCAGTCATGCTTGCTTCTTGTTGCAAAGGTTCAGCTTTAACAAAAGGCCTTCAGCCACCTGAAATGCCACCTTTCCCTTCTAGAGGCCTTCCCTGATGCCCACATGTTCCCATCCCCTGCTGAAATTAGGCTGGGAAAAGGGATTACGTTATATGAAATAGAATATGCTGTGTAGTGTGCTTGCTTGCAGTGTGCAAGTAGTGCGCACAAGTTTTCCCAGCTTACAAATGTACACACAGGCCCCAAAAGTTGACAATTGTTGTTTTAAACTTTCCTTCTAAGCATGTCAGCTCTTTTCTTTCTTTCCTGATTCAAGAACTGCAAACGTTTTCTTTAATTTCGCAGGTGAATTTTTGGTGGCAATGCTCGAATTACAGATGCAGGAATACACACACACACACAGCCCTTTAAGTATCACTTACAAAAATGGCCTAAACATATTTTATTCAGTGACACCCTTTGATCCTTCAGAAAGGTTGCATTAAAATAAAGGGAACATGGATTCTCCATTAACAATTCCTCAAAGCCAGAAGGGAAGAAAAGAGTTTATTAACGGCTAAAGAAAAGGTTTCCCTTCATAATGAGCCTTCCTCTCGTATTGAAGAAAAGCCATCTCTTTCCTCTCCTTTTCTAATAAATGGCTTCTTCGGGGTTTAATTAACTTCTCTCCACTCTCCCTTTGTGGAGAAATGTCACCCTAACCACAAGACAAACTCTGTTTGCTCCTGCACCTTGGAGAGCTGCAATGTCAGATAACTGGTAGCTGTGCTGGAGCCTTCCTATCTAAACACAAATGATGATTAGGGATACAGGGTGTTTAAAACCAATAGCAAGGTCCAAGCCAAGATTTTTCTTCCCCTGGTTATTGTTTTTTAAATGCTGGGGGCTGTAGGACCTTCGCCTCCTGCTTTCATGTGCAGCAGGAAGCCTATTCCATCCCTTGCCATTGGGATTTTGGCAGAAATAGTGACTGTGGGGCAATCGAGGAGATAGATTTGGATATTTATGTATCACGTTCCTCCTCAAAGCTTAAGGGCAGGGCAGGTTGGTTCTATTAAATCCTCACAACACTTGTTAGGTAGGTTAAGCCGAAACTAGTATTAATGTCCCCCAGTGCTCTTTTTCTAGAAAAAGAGGTGCTGGAACTCACTATGAACGCCTTCCTTGTTCTCTTAGAATGGCAATGGCACCCACCTGAGAGGCACTGGAACTGAGTTCCTGTGAGTTCCACCTGTAAAAAAGTCCTGATGTTCCCCATCTGTAAAATGGGTCAAGGTTTTTGAAAATTCACCAAATGCTTCTTAAGTTGGCTAGGCAAGCACATTATATATTTGATGGGACATGTACTCTGCACCTGGGCACAGCTGCCTCTGCAATGTGCTCTGCACGCAGTTTTTGTTCTTGTTTTGTGCTTGTGGCACAGTTTTAGTTTGGATCGTATTAGATTAATCAATAGTGCTTGTACAGTATATCATCTGTAGGGCTCGGCAGCAGGGGACTTGTAAGCACAGGCAATAATTGTACACTTTTAGATTAAAAGTGCATTTTCTTCAGGCTCTAAGCCCAGATCCACCAGGCTTATGTTCAGAGGGTAGTCTGCAGCCCAAACCCTTTATTGAAGGAGGTGGAGGTCTCCCTCTACTTCCTAGACCCAGCCCCAAACAGTTCTGCTGCCTTTCTCCCATGGAGTGATGCTGGGGTCACTCCTCAGGGGCAAGGCTCCTCATTCCACCCACAGAAAGTGCAGTAGGGTGGAAGCACTTCCATGGGAATTCCCACTGTTGGTAGTCCATGGCCCTCAAATGGGTGGTGGAGGTACCAAGACAGGGAGGGTCTGAGGCAGCCCCCTTGACAATAATGCATCCAATCCAGGTCTGACTGCTGCACC
This sequence comes from Lacerta agilis, assembly GCF_009819535.1. Classification (NCBI taxonomy): domain Eukaryota; kingdom Metazoa; phylum Chordata; class Lepidosauria; order Squamata; family Lacertidae; genus Lacerta; species Lacerta agilis. Next base: position 27,723,005 of record NC_046316.1, read on the forward strand.
AGCTCTAGGTTTGAAGGGCAGAGCAGTGGATTGCTCAGCCAGGGTTGCTCCAACCTTGCACCCTGGATGTGACATGAACCCCATGGTTAGCCCTGGAGACATACAGTCAGGTTGTGTATCCATAGCAGTGACCACAGGAAAAGCAATGACCGCTGGGAGGAGCTTAGAGAGAAGAAATGCCATGGTGCATCTGCAGCAGAACAACTGGACGCTTTCATCTGCCTCAGCTGCAACAAAACATGTCTGTCCCATATTGGTCTCTACAGCCACACCAGGAGCTGTAGTTCTCCAACGGTTTGTCTTTAACCCCGATAGGCACATTCCTCTATTGTCTCCAAAGACAGACAGATGCATACATGCTAGTGCAGGGGACCCTGATCTGGATCATGGCTATGGCATGGGAGGAGGAGGATTCTTAAACCCATCCCCCTGAATGGAATAAGGCCTTCCCAATCTAGCTCCCCCACCATCCCCACTCAATGCTGCCTGCTTATGTTTTTGAAAACCATGCACACCAGGACTAGCTCCATGCCTAGCTTGGTGCTTACCTGCATAAGGGTGTTGAGTCAAAAACCTAGGTTGATATTACGCGGTTCACTTTGGCCTGGATCAGGCCGAAATCTACTACTTCTTTTTTTCAAAGTCCCCCCCCCCCACCTTCCCTTGGAAAATATATTTTCTGTGCTTTCAGGAGTTGAGGCTGTTGCTGTTTGGGGTTTTTTTTTTTTTTAAAAAAAATCCTTCTATAAAGAAACAATCAATATAAGTAAAATTGGGTCATTGCATTACTGAGGAGTGAATTGCAGGCAACAAAGCTAACATCACCTGCACTTTATTGTCGCTGCTGCTGTCATCCAAAGGCAGCAGGGAAATGGGCAGTGGGGAGGTGTCCTGCTGTCTGGTTCACAGAGGGACTTTGTGCCTCTGGTATACAGGATAAAGTCCCATTCATATTCCACAGTAAGAGAAAATTAGCTAAATGCAAGAAAATGTGTCAGCCTATTGCACAGCAGGTCTGCATATTTTACCATTCTCAAGCTAGAGAAAAAGTGCCAGCCAGCCAGCACTGGGAGTTCCTAACGAATTACCTGATTTTGCCTCATTCTAAGTGCAAACGAAATGGCATGCAGATTGAGCAAGGCAGTAAACTTGCACACCAAAGGTCATGCATGAACTACGTACAATGTTCTTGGGGTATGAGACCAAGTTTGTCCATTACAGGCTTGCCAGGTTAATGTCTGTGTAGTGTCTGAGGCATATTATCCTCTATCACACACCCCATGTGCATATGGGCAGGGGCGTTCTTAGCCCCTTGGCTGCTGGGGGCAGGAAGCCAAGAGGCACCCCTGGGGGTGGGGCATCGCGGTGCATGCGTGCATCATGACGTCATGATGCACGCGACACCCCACCACAGGGGTGCTGGGCAGCGGATTCGGGAGACTCCCGAAGCCTCCGCCCGGCGGCGGCAGCCCTTCGTGTCACGGCTGCATGTGGCTGCGTGAGCAGCCGCTGCATGAAGGGGTGCTGGGCGGCGGATTCCTGTCTTTGCGGGCTGCAAAGACTCCCGAATCCGCTGCCTGGGCTCCCTTGGCGGAGTGCAAGTCAGGGCAGGGAGAGGGACGGGCCAGCGAGGAGGGGTGTCCCTCCTCGCTGGCCCGCCCCTCTCCATGCCCCGGCTCCGCAAGCCAGCCAGCAGCGGAGCTCAGCAAAGAGGCAAGGGGTGGGCCAGCGAGGAGAGGGTGGCACCCCACCTCGCTGGCCCGCCCCTTGCCTCCATGCCGAGCTGCGCTGCTGGAAGGGGGGGCTATTTTCGGCGCTGCTGGGGCGGAGCCGCAGGGGCGATGACACCCCTCCTCGCTGACCGCCTCTACGGCTCCACCCCGGCAGTGCCGAAAATAGCCTAAAAAGAATTTAAAAAATTTTTTAAAAAGTGAAAAAAAAAGCCCAGTGGGCGGGGCCTCCCCCAATGTGTCACCCCCAGCAGGGGTGCTGCCCGGGCCCCCCCCCCCCCCCGCCCCCCCTGCGACGCCCCTGCATATGGGTGTGTGTCTTGGCACCCCTTTCAAAGCCTAGGAACATTTGGTGAAACCACAGCCTGCTCCCCTTCAACCTGCTTGAATTCATTTGGCCCATGTGTTCCTTGTGGGGGACAGCACAAGCACAGACTCATTCTGTTGGTGTAAGCACAACTGAGTTCAGCTGGAATTTCATATTTTGTGCGCTTAAAAACTCCAGCAACCGAAGGAAGAAATTCCCAGAAACTCTGGACTGTCCCCAAAACAGGTGAATTGGCTCTGAGTTTTGATAAGAATATTTCTTGTTGGTGAAACGAAAAGAAAAGAAACAAAAGTGACAAATGCCGGGTGGACAACCTGCAAGGACAATGGCATTATTAGCATCCCAGAGCAGCAGGCTCAATAAGATTTTGTCCACGTGTCCATTCAGCTTCAGTCAGTGGGGTTTTCAGCAGCGTTTTAGCAACTGGCTGGAGGAAGCCCGAGGCAGATTCTAATCTCCAGCAGTTAGCAAGAGGGCTTGTTTACTCTGTTCCCTGCTAGAGTTATCGACTGCACAATGACTGATCGATGGCCGGCATTGCTGGGTGCAATTCTCAAGCGTTCCTTAGTGGACTTGGCACCATTACTTTGGAAAAAATAAAAAAATAAAACAGCACCGAGGATTGCGGAATGCTAAAGCTAACAGAATGGGCCTCTTTGAAGAATAAATTCTCTCCTGCTCTAAAAGGGAGTAGCACGGACCTGAAAACCCTGTCTGCTTTTGGTGCTTATTAGATGCCTGCCAGAGGGAGAGAAGTATCGAGGTCGGGCAAGGTTTGCACATCAGAAATACCACTAAGAGAATTATCGGTAAGTTCATGTAGGGGTACCGCCTTATTTGCACTTAGAGGATATATGGTGGTGAACCTGTCTAGACTGCTGCAGACGAGGGCTCATGCAACTGTGTGCTTCTTGATATGGAGGGGAAATATCTGCATATAGGAAACTATCATGTCTTGCAGAAGGCTAAATTCATACAGCTGGAGAGAACCTTGCATCCTATAAAGTCTAACCCCCTGCTAAAGAAATGCCTGGCCTGCCTTGAAGACCTTCAGTGAAGGAGAGGCAACCCCCTCTTTAGGTAATAGGTTCCATTGTCCAACAGCTCTTGCTGTCAAGGTAATGTCCAGTCAATCTCTACCTTCCTGTAGCTGGAACTTATTCAATCTACCGCTTTGTAGCAGCAGTGAACTAGCTTTAGTCCTCTCCTATGCAGCAGTCCTTCAGGCATTTGAACCATGCTATCGTGCTGCTACTGCCTGTCTTCTCTTTTCCATTGTCAGTTCCTTCTGCTTCTCCTCACAAGGCTTCTGTTCCACACACTTGACCATTTTATTACCCTCCTCAGAACCCAGTCCAGTTTGCCTACACTACTTTGTAAAGTGTGGCTCTAAGACAAGTTGTTCTAAATGACTCACGGGCAATAAAGTGGAACGCTCTCAGTGGAATTTGTGATGGGCATAAGTCCCCCATCCTTGGCTTCTCTCCGTCTTTAACAAGCATAGAAAGGTTTGTCTGAAGCAGGAAAGAACTTTCTTTAACCTTGTCCAGCCTATATATACACTGTAAATAATAGTTCTGTACATGAGTGGAAGGAATCATATTGGTTCACTGTAAGCATGTACCGGCATGCTTACACGCCTGATAAATGAAGCTTTCACACCAATCTATTGTGCTTTGAGAAATAATGGGAAACTAAAAACCATCTATCTAATACTGTATTTAAGGCTAGCATTTAAAATAGAAGTGTCTCAGGGGAGGGGGAGAAACCAACAGTTTAGCTGGGTAGCTTGATAAAAATTCATTCTGTTGTGGAATCTTTGGTTTGCAAAAAGTGTTCCAGCAGAAGACTCCATCGTGCCACTGAGAGTGTCACATCTTGGTAGGGCACAATCAAAGAAACCTCCCTACACAATTGCCCCAGCTGTGTTTCTTTGACTAAGATGAAAAAACTATACAGTCCTGTTGGACTAAGTGCTCATGCTGCAATAATTTCCAGTCAATCCAATATGAAGTGCCAATATCCTATTCTATAGCTATTGTGACAACAGCTTTTCTCTCTAATATATAACATTGTAAGGGTGTTGTCACGCTTCAGTCCATCTGACCATAGGCAGGTGGAGTTGTGAACTACAGTGTGGCAAGCTGCTGGGTTGTTGGGCGGTGAGTTTTCTGGACCAAGTGAGGAGCGGAGGAGGGATCTGGAGGACAAAGATGCAGGCCCAGGTGAGGTGAAGAAGTGGGAATTAGAGGATGAAGAAGTGGGGCAGTGGTGCTCTCCTGACCTGAGAGAGGGGTGAGGAGGTCAGCATGCTGCAAATGCACCAGCAGAGCCAATATGGTACCACTGGCAGAGGAAGAGGAGTGTGGGGGAGTGCACCGCCTCCGGCAGCACATTCCCGGTGGGGTGCCATCGCGGCTGCCCCCCGTCCTCGCCGGGTGCCACGCCCCCACAGGTGGTGCATCACACCCCCTGGACAGTGTCAAGCCCCTGCGGGCAGTGTGCCATTCCCCCTGGACACTCGCCAGCCTGCCCCCGCCTGCTCTCCATCCCCTGGTGCCGGAGCATGAAGCTCCGCCACTTTCTGGTACTCCCTGCCACTTCACCACTCTCTCCTGGAAAGCAGCAGAGACTCAGCTGTCAGGTGCTAACTAATTGCACTGATCCCATGCAGTTTCATTTCCCGAAACACTGAGAGGTTGTTATTCTGTCAATCTGCTATATGGCATTGGCAGGGCAGTGGCTTTGTAGGAGTGCATGGTCTTATGTACAGAAAAGTCTGGCAACAATGGAAGAAGAAACTCTGAAAAAGTAGTGCCAAACTGTTTTGGAACAAATGTGGGGTCTTTTGGCAGCCCTAACATGACTTGACATGAGCTTGATTTCCTTGTTTGAGTGATGTAAACTCTTGGCTTCAATTAGAAGTCCATATATCCACTACACTCCTAGCTCTCTGGTCTAAACAAAGCATCAAGCCACCCGGCTTCCTATTTTTCACATTTTTTTCAAAGCCATTTCTTCGGCACTTGACAAAGTGCTTGCCTTAAGTTAGTCAATATCAATTAGCATACTTATTAAATGCAAGTATTTGTTAGCAATGGCTTTCTAATTGCCCTTGCAAATGCGACAGTGGTCTTTGCAAATGGCGCAGGCATTGCTTTCAAGCAGTAAATTGAACTCTGGTGATTGTTAAGGGTGAGGAGCCAAAGAGACAGATTTATTAAGTAAGATGCGTTTATTCAAATTTTGCTGTAGTTTTATTATGTTTGGGAAGCTGTAAAGAGCATCAGTTAGCCTTACTCCATAAAGGTCTGCAGGAGGAGATAGACAGAGGAACCTGTCACTAAGGGCAGTTCCAGAGACCCCATTTCTCTCTCATTTTGCCTTCCCCAAAAATAAGTGTTCCCATTTCTCACATAACATCAGAAAAACAAAAAGAGGAAATCCACACACTTGTGTACCCTTCTCTCCTACCAGATGCAACCTGGCTCTTAGGAAGTTGTACTTTTAAAGAGAAGTAGTTAGCCATATACAGATATAGATATAGATAGATATAGATGAGATAGATAGATAGAGATAGAGATTGTTGTTGTTGTTGTTCAGTCGTTCAGTCGTGTCCGACTCTTCGTGACCCCATGGACCAGAGCACGCCAGGCACGCCTATACTTCACTGCCTCCCGCAGTTTGGCCAAACTCATGTTAGTAGCTTCGAGAACACTGTCCAAACATCTCATCCTCTGCCGTCCCCTTCTCCTTGTGCCCTCTATCTTTCCCAACATCAGGGTCTTTTCCAGGGAGTCTTCTCTTCTCATGAGGTGGCCAAAGTACTAGAGCCTCAACTTCAGGATCTGTCCTTCCAGTGAGCATTCAGGGCTGATTTTTTTAAAAGAATGGATAGCTTTGATCTTCTTGCAGTCCATGGGACTCTCAAGAGTCTCCTCCAGCACCATAATTCAAAAGCATCAATTCTTCGGCAATCAGCCTTCTTTATGGTTCTTTATGAGATAGAGATAGATAGAGATATTTGCTTCTGTCCCACGTACAGAACAACATGAGATGCCTAAATTGTTGTACTTCCATAAATATGAATATTTATATCTCTCTCCTGCTTTAAAAAGGATTGCTGGTACTTGCCCTTCTGGGTATGAAATCAATTAATCTCTTATTAGTCAAGTAAGGCAATTGAGGTCTGCACCTTCCCTTACCACTTTCACTTTTTTAATGACTGCATAATGTCATGGACTCTGCTTCCAATAAGTGTGGTCAATGAGCTGCTTAACATTCTGAGCCGTTATCGCTGTTCCATGTGCTTGTATTATACCCAGCAAATGTTGTTAAATAGATCCACACACGGTGTGTGGCAAAACTGGTTGAGCTGGGTTGTAGGAACGTAAGTCTTAATAACTTTTGAATGCTACCCACTGCGCCTACCTGTGGCTAGTGAATTCCCCCCCTGCCCCCAAAACCAAAGCCTAACACACCAACCAGCTATTACTATTCTGTGTATTTGGGATATTCCGTGTGGTATGGTGCTCCTTTGCCTTCAAACACCGCATGTTATCAGGGACAGCTAAACTGTGGCCTTTCAGGTGTTGTTGGACTACAAATCCCATAATGCCTGACCATTGGCCATCCTGGCTGGGGCTGATGGGAGCCCAGCAACATCTGGAGTGCCACCAACATAGACGGAAACATTTCAGCCAAAGCACTAGGACTGGAAAAGGTGCAGCCAATGAAAATTATTGCTCCACCAAAAAGAGAGCCCCTAAGCAGGAGAAGGATAGTAATTTTAATTGGCTGTCTGGATTTGGGTAGTTAAGCTTATTCTTATTGCGCCCTTAAAAAAAAAATGTTGTTACCCCTCAGAAGTTCCAGGATGGGTAGACATTTAAGTAAGAAAAAAAATTGAATGAATGAATGAACACAGATCCAGGGAAGGGGTTGGAGCAGCCATTATTCATCTTTCTGAGCTTAATGAAGCCTCTGCCAATATATGTGGTTAAGCATAAATGAGAGTTAATCAATAGAGTAAGTTAATTAAAGGTATCTGCATTTTGTAGATGCCTATATGTAAGGGGTGGTTGGGGAAGGGAGAGAGGTTAATGTGTCTTTAACGGAAAGGCTCCATAAAATACGGCAGAAAGAGAGGCTGCAGGAGAGTAATGAACCTTTTGCTGTCCCCAGCCCCACCGTTCGTCTATCTGACAGAGCTCGTGACAACAGGCACGGCTGCCTTTCCTCCTGGCTTCAATAGGGGATTTAAAGGGCAATGTCAATGAGGAGATGGCACCCATAGTAGTTGGAGACAGGGGAGAAATTCAGTTATGTTCTCACTGTACAGTGGCACCTCGGGTTACAAACACTTCGGGTTACAGACTCCGCTAACCCGGAAGTAGTACCTCGGGTTAAGAACTTTACCTAAGAATGAGAACAGAAATCATGTGCTGGCAGCACGGCAGCAGCGGGAGGCCCCATTAGCTAAAGTGGTACCTCAGGTTACGAACAGTTTCAGGTTAAGAATGGACCTCCAGAACGAATTAATTTCGTAACCAGAGGCACCACTGTAATTCAAACCTATCGAATCTGCACTTCCTCAAATGGTAGGCAAACTCCAAAATTCGCACTTCTATGAATTTTGCAACGCACGTCTCCAACCAAAAAATGTGTGCAAAAATATTGGGGGAGGCATATTCTATTATATGTGCTATATTAGGAGAAACTGAGCCAGATTGGGCCCATTTGGAGGTAGCTAGGTTCAGTCCTGGATCAGGGTGATCTGGGGCTGTCGGGGAGTTGGAGTGTGAGTCAGGAAGGAGAGATACAGCATAAGTGAGAAGAAGGCTAAGGAACCACAAAAAGTTCCTCTGTTTGAATCTCTCCTCTGCCATGAACTCACTAGGTGGCTTAGACAAACCTCTCCATCTCTCTCTCTCTCCCTCTCTCCCTCTCTCTCTCTCCCTCTCTCTCTCTCCAGCTTAGTCCTCCAATATTTAGGGTAATAATACTGACTTATCAGAAGTGCTTCCTAGATATTTTGAAGTGGGATCTGTCTGCAAACCTACTGAGCCTTTCAGGATCCACTTGAAAACTAATTTCTATCCAACCTCTGCTTAAAAACCTCCAAGGAAGGAGAGTCCACAACCTCTCAAGGGAGACCGTTCCACTGTTAGACAGTTCTTACTGTCAGAAAGTTCTTCTGTATGTTTAGTTGGAATCTCCTTTTTTGTAACTTGAATAGATATTCAGCTATATATCTGAATAGAATTTAAGCATGATATAACTTCAGAAATACTGGCCAAATTTGCATTTTTCCTTTTCCCTCCCAATCACCATTCCTTTAATGTCATGTAGTTTTACATTATAAGATGGCAGGGACTGTCTTAACAATGACATGTGCAAGCCACTTTGGGACTCTGAGCCTTTTTAAGCCATAGTGGGATAATAAGAGGAGGAAACTGTTCTCTTAAAGGGGCCATGCAACATTAATGGTGGTTTATCTATTGGATGAAAGGGGGGGGACCTCTGTAAATGGTGGGTGGGTGAGGAAACCTCTCGTTGTGCAACTCACTCAGAAACCCTTTGGGGCCTCCCTATAGATTGTGACCCCCTCACTTCTTACAATGTTCTCGTAAAGGTTTATATCAAGACTATGAATGTAAAACACTTGGAACCCTTGAAAGTGAATTTTATTAAAAGAAGGCATCTATTTGTGGTGTCTGATTAAATGTGTAAAAATTACCACATTAAAGTTCAATAGTGCACTTTTCATCCAAGGAATGAAGGACGTTTCCTGCAGTGAAAGCAAATGTGTTAAAATTCCGTAGTGTTGGCTCAAACAAAAAGATATTGTTTGAGCCAAGCTTAAAGGCCACATTTTGACATGTTCTTTTTCAGCATAGGAAATGTCACTCCGTTTGTGTTTTGTACCTGTACTGTCCAAAGGGATGTCTTGAATTATTCATCCCCTGCATTAATTCTACTCCACATCAAGTCAAATTTAACTTATGGGGAAATTATCTAAACATTTGCACATCTATATGAAAACATTTAAACTAAGCTCTGTAGCCAGGAGTGGGAATGGCAGGCTTGTGAAGTAACCATGTCATCATTTGCTGATACAGAGCTCACTTCTCATAGATTAGCTAAAAGTGAAAGCTATGCCTGTTTACTCGGAAGTAAGTCCCATTCAGTCCCAAGTAAGGGAGTGTGGGATTTTGTCTGAGAGAATTATGGGTTAGCTGCACCAGTGCTTATTTCACTCAGACTAATGAGCAATAAAAGTCATTCCGCAGGAGCAGGATCATGTCCAGCATGCACATCTACACTGAAGATGGATACAATAATGGTGCAGATGTTTGTGAGCATATCTGAAGGCCAGATGTGCATGGAAGTATATATTATTTACTTACTGCAGTCGAAATACAGGCATCTCCCCACTTATGTACTGCACGTATACATGAAATTGCATATAGTGGGGGACACCATGTGAAACATGTAAACACCCTCTAAACCTTTGGGAACCCTTGGGAAAAAAACCTTTAAAAAACAAGCAGCACTTACCAGACAGAATCATAGAATCATAGAGTTGGAAGAGACCACAAGGGCCATCCAGTCCAACCCCCTGCCAAGCAGGAAACACCATCAAAGCATTCCTGACAGATGGCTGTCAAGCCTCTGCTTAAAGACCTTCAGAGAAGGAGACTCCACCACACTCCTTGGCAGCAAATTCCACTGCCGAACAGCTCTCACTGGCATGAATGGTTGCAATGGCGGCTCATCGCTAGAGGATGTTGTGGAAACTCTGCCAAACTCCGCCAAAAATTCACAAAAATCCTCCCAACCCCACCTGGATTGCTCCCACCGAACCTCCTTTCTCTGACATCTCCCGGCCTCAAAGGCCCCTGGTATTGCTAGCCATTTCCCCGCTCTTGTTGCGCCATTTTCTTTTCAGTTTTTCCACTCTTTCTGGGCCATTTTTGCCCCTTTCCTGCCTTTTTGAAGTTTAAATTGATTTAATTAATTATTTCCTGGTGCTGCGCATATACGCAAGCGCGAGTCGAACGCACGTAACTGGAGAGACCCCCAACAACAATTTAATAGACCATATAAAAATCAAACCACAATATCAATCAATCAATCAATCAATCAAAGCCACAACCCTGTGCAAATGAACACTCACCAAACGGAAATATTTTAACCACCTTAGGAACATAAGAAGCTGCCTTATACTGAGTCAGACCATTGGTCCAGCTAGCTGACTGCTAGTGATATTCCAGGATTTCAGAGAAGTGTCTCCCATCCCTATCTGGAAACAGGAAAGCAGGAGCTGAACCTGGATGCTCTGCTCCTTGCTATGGACCTTGCTCAACTTTTTGAGAGTGCCCCTGGTGGGGTAAGTAAGACAGCCCTTTAAGGAGAAGGGAGAATCTAGCACAGAGAATGGTCAGCTGCCTGTTCTAATTTAGGGGACTGTGATTTTGTACAAACTTACACAGGAAGCGCAACATGCAAGAAGCCCTTAAAAAAAAAAAAAGATGTTATGGTGTCTCCTTGGTTTATCTCTTGCATGGAAGCCCTTCAAACTTCTGATCACATTTCAATCAAATATATATTTGGCTGCGCAATCTACACATCCAGACTCTCTCAACAGTTTATTTTATTTTATTTTTGCTTTTCGGTTTTCTACATTTCACTAATTTTACAAACATTTTAACATTTCAAAACTTGACTTCCTTCCCCCTTTTTCTGCGGTTCCTTAAATTTATTTTTTAAGTTACAGGTGGGTAGCCGTGTTGGTCTGCCATAGTCAAAACAAAATCGAAAATTCTTTCTAGTAGCACCTTAGAGACCAACTGAGTTTGTTCCTGGTATGAGCTTTCGTGTGCATGCACGAAACTGGTATGAGCTTTCGTGTGCATGCAGAACTTCAGAAGTTCTGAAGAAGTGTGCATGCACACGAAAGCTCATACCAGGAACAAACTCAGTTGGTCTCTAAGGTGCTACTAGAAAGAATTTTCGATTTTGTTTTATTTTTTAATACTTTCTGCATATCCAAATTAACTTGATTTGCTCATTTATTCATCTACTTTAAATATATACTCTTATTAAACTGCAGGTTATTACAACAATCCTGCCAGTGTTCTTATCTGTTTACAATTTGTCTGTAAATATTCAATAAACCACTTCCATTCTTTTATAAAGAATTACCTTGATTTCTTCTTCTTCCGGTAATTTTTTTTGCCATTTCTGCATATTCCCCAAGTTTTTGTATCCATTCTTCCTTTGCTGGGACTTCTGCTTCTTCCCATTTTGGGCCGAGTAACATTCTTGCCGCTTTACATGAATAAGTTTCTATACAGTTTCGGAAGAATGGATAGTGAAATTGATGGAATATGCAGAACTGGACAAAATGACGGGAAGAATCCGAGAACAGCGGGACCAGAAATTCATCAAAGACTGGTCTAAATTTACGAACTATTTGAAAGATAATGATACTCAACTGAATACATTTATAGGACTTCAAGAAGCTTTGAAGATAAATGAAGAAATATTATTGTAATTACGAAATTTAACAGTGATTACTATGTATATGATAGTTTAAGCAATGATAGATTAAAGATGCATAGATTAAAAAGATAGAAATCTGAAAGCCATGTGGAAGGTCTGAGGGAAGTCACGGCTATGAAAGCCAGAAAGGCAGAAAATATGAATGATTATATGTGAATTAATCTTTTTTATTTTGTAGTAGTTATGTATTAAAACAATAAAAATTATTATTATTTTAAAAAAAGTTTCTATACAGTTTCGGTAGTTCTGTCCCTATAATTCCCAAAAGAAAAGCTTCTGGGTTTGTTTGTTTTTTTTACAAACGTTATTTTAAACATCCTTTTCCATTCATTATATATCATTTCCCAGACTCTCTCAACAGTTAATGGGTTTCTACTTAGGCTATTTTATTTTAGTGTCCCACAAGCTTATCTATTAACAGACTTAAGACTGCTGCAGTTGGTGACTTTTCTTTTTTCCTTTATTACGAACTTGTTGTACAGTTATTTGTGTTTTTCCTTTTTTAAAAAACAAAAACAGAAACAGCCCCCCTATTTTAACTTTATTTCAAAAATAGGACCCCATGTTTAAGAGAGAGAGAGAGAGAGCTATTCTTCATCATCAACTATTTCTGACACTTGGGGGAGAAGCATAGGATGCTGTCCACCTGGTTATAGGTGGCTATAAAGAGTGGTTCAATATAATGCCCTTTTCTGTCACTTGGAATATATTTCCGCTTGCTTGAGATGACCTATTAACCTGCTTGTGTCTCTGTTTCACTTAATAGCCACTTAATCGGGTCAATGCTAACCTGTGTAAGTGTATGTTTTTGTGGGTTTTTTTTTTGAAAGAGAGGTCATTTATTTGTTCTTTTGTTTTTGAGCTTGGAAACAAATGCAGCCCGTGGAAGTTGATACTGATTTATTTTTATTATTTTTTTGCTACAGAAGAGCATTTAAGTGTAAGAGCAGAGTGCATTCCCGTGTTTTCAGGAGGCAAAGCCTCAATACGTAAATATTTCCAACTTTTTGTGAGTCTACATATTGGTATGTTTTAGGAGAGAAAGGGGTGGGAGGGGAAGAGCCAAATAGATCTCCCAGATCTGTCTTATACTCACGTAGCTTGGAGTAAGCTCCATTGAATTTAGTGGGCCTTGGAGGAGAGATTTTGACACAGCACTCAATACAATGCTGTGGATGTAGAATCATAGAATCATAGAGTTGGAAGAGACCACAAGGGCCATCCAGTCCAACCCCCTGCCAAGCAGGAAACACCATCAAAGCATTCCTGACAGATGGCTGCCAAGCCTCTGCTTAAAGACCTCCAAAGAAGGAGACTCCACCACACTCCTTGGCAGCAAATTCCACTGTCGAACAGCTCTTACTGTCAGGAAGTTCTTCCTAATGTTTAGGTGGAATCTTCTTTCTTGTAGTTTGAATCCATTGCCCCGTGTCTGCTTCTCTGGAGCAGCAGAAAACAACCTTTCACCCTCCTCTATATGACATCCTTTTATATATTTGAACATGGCTATCATATCACCCCTTAACCTTCTCTTCTCCAGGCTAAACATACCCAGCTCCCTAAGCCGTTCCTCATAAGGCATCATTTCCAGGCCTTTGACCATTTTGGTTGCTCTCTTCTGGACACGTTCCAGCTTGTCAGTATCCTTCTTGAACTGTGGTGCCCAGAACTGGACACAGTATTCCAGGTGAGGTCTGACCAGATGTAGCATATCATGACTTCAGTAAGGCTTTTGACAAAGTCCCCCATGATATTCTTGCAGCAATACTGGTAAAATGTGGGCTGGATGAGGTTACTGATAGGTGAAGTTGTAGCTGGTTCACTTTCTGAACCCAAAGAGTGCTCAGTAACAGTTTCTTGTCATACTGGGGGAAAGTGATAAGTGGGGTGCACAGAGTTCTGTCCTGAGCCCATTGTTGTTCAGCACCTTTATAAGCAAATTGGATGAAGGAATTATGGGGGTGCTCATTCAATTTGCAGATGACACCAAACTGTGAGGGGTAGCTAATGCCGCAGAAGACAGAATCAGGGCTCAAGATGACCTTAACAGTTTGAAGAACTGGGCCAAAATTAACAAAATGAATTGCAATAGGGACTACTGTAAGGTTCTGCACTTAGGCAGGGAGAACAAGCTGCACAAATATAACATGGGTGACATCTGGCTTGCCAGTAGTACATGTGGAAAAGATATAGGGGTCTGAGTAGACCAAAATGAGTCAATAGTGTAATGCAACAGCAAAAAAGATAATGCTATTCTAAGCTGCATCAACAGAATTATAGTGTTCAGATCGAGGTAAGTCATAGTACTGCATTATCCTGCCTTGGTCAGACCACACCTGGTGTATTGTGCCCAATTCTGGGCACCACAATTTAAGAAGGATATTGACAAGTTGGGATGTGTGCAGAGGAGGGTGACCAAGATGATTAAGGGCCTGGTAACCAAGCCTTATGAGGAATGGTTGAGTGAGCTGGAAAAGAGGAGACTGGGAGGAGATATGATAGCCATCTTCAAATATCTGAAGGGCTGTCACATGGAAGATGGAGCAAGTTAGATTTCTCCTGCTCTGGAAGGTAGGATCTGAACCAATGGCTTCAAGTTACAAGAAAGGAGATTCTGACTAAACATCCAGAAGAACTTTCTGATGGTAAGGGCTGTTTGGCAGTGGAACAAATTCCCCCGGGAGGTGGTGGACTCTCCTTCCCTGGAGGTTTTTAAGCAGAGGTTGGATGGCCCTCTGTGCTTTAGATGAGATTTCTATATTGCATGGAATTGGACCTCAGGGTTCCTTCCAACTCTATGATTCTATGATTCTACAAAATTCAAAACTGGTTTTAATTTGCAATTCATGTGTGGTTAAACTGGAAAAATGAGTGGTGCTCCCATTGTATACATTTGAAGAGTAGTTGTGCTCAGACAGAAGAGCTCCTTAATCAAAACTAACTGAACGTCCTCATGAGATAATTATTGCCAGATCAGTTCCTTCCTCTTTTAGTTTGCTAATACGCAGATCCCACCCCTGTCACTCATATGGAAACAAATGGGGAAACTTGGTCAGGTGACCAAACCCCTCAGATGCAGGTTTGTGCTCAGAAGCATTTGCATTTCGAGTTTTCTGCGTGACAGATTTGATTTAATATGAACACAGGATTGATAGACTTGATTAATATTAATTAAGAGAGGCTTGTTAGCCTGTCCATGATTGATTAAAATCCACATGTAGGCTTCCAGTGGGAGATTAAAGGAAGATCGGCAGATCCATCCTCCCCTCTTGAAGCCTCATTTGTAAACAAGACAGCACAGAGCCTGCTATGGACCTGGGCCAGTGCTTGAATTACTCTTCTCTGCTCTTCATATGATCAAGAATGCCCCGGGGCAATGTAAAGATGAAAACATGCCCAAGCCTCCTCACTGCCCTGCTCAAACCAAGTGCTTGATATAACTGATCTTGAATGACCTTAACTGATTTTCCCAAGGATCCTCAGTGGCCAGCTGGCTATTCAGTGCATACCCCAGACAAGGGGCGAGGTTAAAAAAAAAGTAAAAGTAAAGGACCCCTGGACAGTTAAGTCCAGTCAAAAGTGACTATGGGGTTGTGGCACTCATCTTGCTTTCAGGCCGAGGGAGCCGGTGTTTGTCCACAGACAGCTTTCCAGGCCATGTGACCAGCATGACTAAATAGCTTCTTGTGCAACAGAACACCGTGACTGAAACAAGAGCGCACGGAAACGCTGTTTATCTTCCTGCCACAGCGGTACCTATTTATCTACTTGCACTGGTGTGATTCTGAACTGCTAGGTTGCCAAGGGTTGAGGAACCCTTTTTCAGCCCAAGAGGCACATTCCCACCCAGACCATCTTCCTGGGGGCCATATGCCAGTGGCTGGGGGGGGGGGGCAGGGTGGAGGATGTGACTGTGCAGCAGACTATATTCCACCTATGCAAAACCCAGAGGTTTCTGCACACTCTCCCATGCCTCCATCCAGGCAAGCCCAATCCACAATAAAATGCTGACAAACCTTCACAAAGAAAAAAGAGGAAACCACAGATTCCTGCAGAAATGTGGAGAACTAAATTTAGGTTTTCAAAACACAGAGAACTGACATCAACAGATTTCTCCATCCCTGGATTGGAGAGTGGGAAAAGGTTCAGAGAGGGGCAACCAAAAAAATCGAAGGGATGGAGAAACTCCCTCATGAGGAAAGTTGGCAGCATTAGGGACTTTTTAGCGTAGAGGAAAGGCGAGTAACAGGTGACATGGTGGGAGTTTATAAAATTATGTGTGGCATGGAGAAAGTGGATAGAATGAAGCTGGATGCTGGAAGATCCAGGACAGACAAAATGAAGTATTTATTCATGCATTGCATAGTTAAACTATGGTACTCCCTCCTATTGGAGGCAGTGATGGCCACCAACCTGGTTGGCTTTAAAAGTGGATTGAACAAATGCATGGAGGATGAGGTTAGCAATGGCCACTGGCTCTGGTGGCTATGCTTTGTCTTCGTGGTCAGAGGCAGAAATGTTTCTGAACAGCAGTTTCTGGCAAGTACAGGAGGGGAGAGTGCTTTTGCGCTCCACTCTCATCTGAGAGTTTCCCACAGTCATCTCGGTGGCTAACTTTGAAGACAGGATGTGGAACCAAGATGGGCCATTGGCCTGATCCAGCAAGCTCTTCATGTATACTTATAGAGTAAGTGGATCTGTTCCATCAGTATTTGGACTTGATGAAAATAAGTCTGGAAAGGGCATAATTAGCAACCTCAAGGTATAAAAAAACCACATTTTTCTCCTAGCTTAGAAGCTGCCACTGCAGAGCTCACATTTCCATCTCATTTGGAGGGTTTTCCTCTCAGCAGAAAAATGCTTTATTTTATTTTATTTTATTTTATTTTATTTATTTAAAAAATGAAGGGTGAGATTCTGTAGAATCTAAATATGCCATGTGGGTCCCATAAATGCACCAAGCAGGCTGGATCCAGCCGATGTGGGAGGTATTTGTCACCTTTGGTATGGAGCTTTTAACTGAATGGCCCCCTTGGATTATTAAAAGGTCACCAGAGGCAGCTGAGGTCTTTCTTTTCCTATTACAAAGTGTGGCACAAAAACACATTTGTAATAAATTCTTGACAGGTGCTGCTATGCATAGAGATCAAATAACAGGCAGCTGTGAATTATGAGGCTATAATTTCTATAGAAGGGTTCGAGTGACATCATAAGTGAAGCTGAAGCCACCTTGGAATAGAGCTGGAGATCAACCTCATCCTTCAAAATGCACCTGACCTTAAACAATATTTAATATATTGGGCATGACTCCAGTAGATGGAGAACGAGAAACACTTCCTGCTCTGTTGTGGCTTTAATTTTCAGTCCTCCTGGAGCACCACAATAGCCAGACCATTGGAGAAGAGTCTGGGTAGGTACTTAGCACTGCAGATTTGTTTTTGAAAACCAAATACAGGAGTATGCGATAGCACATGCTGAGACTACAATTGGACTAGGTGGTATCAGCAGGCAACACTTGAAGCCATACAGAGGACGAATACTGTAGAGAGTTGCACTTCTGTGGAAAGAACCACAGGACACATGGAAGTCCACAGGGCTTGGTGGTGTCTTATGGAAGCAAGGAAAGGCTAGAAAAGAGTTTCTTGCAGCAGGTGGGCAGGCAAGGATTCAAGTAGTCCTGGAAGAGTAAGCAGCAGCAAACTCCTGAAATCCAGAGGACACTCCATTGTCCACCAGCCTTTTGGGGCCCAAGGGCACATTTGTCAGCTGAATAAAGTGTCATGTGGACACATAACCATGCATATGCCACAACCTGTTCTGTTGAGTACAGTACAGTGGAAAGCTTCCTTGAAGCTGAATTTCAGCAGAGCAGGACCAAGGATTCTGCAAGTTCCAGGGAGAGCGTTTGTGGCTGGATGTACATCTGAGGTGCTGCACTGGCAACTCCTGGTTTGGGATACTGATCAGGGATGGGATACTCAAGTAAAATATACTTTCAACCAGAGAGCTGTCCTCTGTGAAGTAGGACATATGGGCACTCCTATGGGTTGGGCTTTCCAGAGCAGCCAGATGAAGTGTGTGTGTGTGTGTGTGTGTGTGTTTTCCTCCTCATCACTATTCATTTAGCTCTATGACAGAGCATCCTGTTCATGGGCAACACTTGTGTTTATCCAAATGCTTTAAGTGTGCCAGCTTGTCAGTTCCATAGATGCAGCTGCATATTGCATTCATTTCTCTTCCGTCTGCCCATTTCGCTGAGGCCTGTGAGCTGACCTTTGAAGTTTCACTTCCTAGAAGCGTTCTGTAATAGCCATAGCTGGCTAGCACCCTATCATCTCAGCAATTTAAAACACACAGTAGCATCCATGAATAAAATGTATATATGCTTGCTTGGTTTGCGACGAATAGTCTCGCCATGACATAATTAGGAAAGAAATGCTCTGAGTCTTGACGATCTTTTCCAAAGGCAGGCCTGAGGCTCCTGCCCTTTCTTACCCAGGAGAGATGGGCGTCTCCTTATGGATGAGTGTCCGGAGATGGGGGGGCTGATGGATCGTATTGCATTGTGCCGCATTACGTTCTCATGGCCCCCTTAGCCTGCCTTGCTTTGTGATGTAGCCTAACATGATGTGACACCTGATAATCAGCATAATGTGATGCCGCTCACTGGAAATTTAAAACAATAACAAAACAAAAGAGGACTTGATTGGATCTCGAAGATGAGCTGCAGCTGGAGTTGAATGCACTGTGGCATAGATTACAAGGAGCAAGGGCTGATGAACCAGACATGCTTTCATAACATGAAAAAGGGGGAAATTTGCTTCCTTGCTTTTCTCATATTTTTTTTAAAGACTTCAGTACATTTCCACTCCTTGAGGAGCATGGGATATAATTTACATGCCGAGACAGCTTTTTGTCTGTTAGTGGACCAACCCCCCCTCCCAACCTTCACAAAGGCAACAGCTCCAGTCTAGCTGATCATGAGTGAGCCCCATTGAAAGCAATGGCACCTATGTTCCTCACACCAAAATTGGTTTACATGGCATGTGGACTCCAAAGATATGTATGTTTTCTCAAAAGTAAAGTTTCTTCATGCTGGATGAAGGTTACTCTGCCCCCAAGTGAGGTTGCAGCCTTACAGTATAAGCCTAACCATGTCTACTCCCAAGTAAGTGCTACTGAATCAAATCAGGCTTACTTATAGGTAAGCAGGGTTAGAATGGCAGCCTTTGCCATGGTTAACTTTTGCTGGGTTAGGTCCAATGTCATTGAATAGAACTTGAACTGACACAACAAGGCATCAAAGCTCAACCTGCCAAGAACAACATGTTCTGAAACCATGAGCACTGCCAGTTTTTGTTTGATTCTGTGTTGGTGTCAACAGAAGAATGGATGAGGCCCAGCTCTTTCTTCACGCACCATATTATCCATTCAGGACCAACAATGGTCACAGCCTACCACATGCAGGTTTTCAATGATCTTGGCATTTGCTGTTGTGGGACAATAGCTGGACCACCTTGAGCTGTGCTGCCTCCACAATCTTGGGAAACAGTGGCAGGAGACTCGTGATAAAGTCAACTGAGCACAAATGAGAGGTCACACAGAAACCTTCTCCATGGTGACGGTGATGAAGAAAGCATACACTACCACTGTTATGGTCATTATGCCTGGGGCAAAGGCACTGTGTTAACTACCCCAACCTCTAGGGCAAATCTGTAGGGGTCAAATTCCACGGTACCAATAAGGATTTCTCTGTTTCACCTCTATTCATTGCAAATCAAGTCCTTCGCAGATCTGAAAATTGCAGTCCCTGAATTGCCATTGAGTCATGCTTCAGATATCATACATTTTGGTGGGCACCTCATTAGTAAATAGTAATGAAGATGTAAAATGCCGAAAAGCATTTGTAGTTCTGAAAGCCTAATTAGGTGTCTTCATTAATTACCCTCTCTTTGGTAGCTAGAGTAGAGAGGACCATCAGAATATCCTCTCTCTTTACTTCCACATCCTTGCAGAATCAAAGAAACCAACTTTACATCATTCCCATGAGGACTTACCTGGGTAGTGACTGCCACTACTTTATCGAAGTGCTTGTGTTATAGCTGCTTGATTAGAGCAATTGCTGAAATGTCACAATGAATGCATATTACGGATGAGGAGCCCTTGCTAGGAACCCCATGCTCTCCTCCTCCTACTGCAAGGGATTGGGAGGGTCGGGCTGCGAGGAGTCACAGTATATCAAACTAATCAAAAAGCATGTCTAATCTGCTGGAGATGCCACTGACCTGTTCATTGCTTAGAACAAAACATATTCATTGGTACAATATAAAGGGACTGCAGTTACATGAATGAGAGAATGTGCAAAGAGTCAGAGGCTGACTCTTTGAGGTATGGCCACCATGCACCTAATAGTTCCAAGACTTCTTTGGATCACAAGACATTGCAAGAAGGCTGGAGATACCAATACATTTCAAGCCATGCACTTAAACCATACAAATTAACTTGCGCAAATAATTCCTACCGCCGAATTTCAGCTTCCAGTTTTCAGATTTATTTATTTCATTTCTGATTTAGTATGGGATCCATAAAAGTATGAATAACTCCCGCAGACACCTCGAGATAATACACATACTTTGTCCTCCTGTGTAATAATAATACAGGCAACCCAGGGTTCACTGAATACATATGGCACAGGCAACAACACAAATAACCCAGGAAGGAACTAGGCTTGGAAATTAATCTGCTTTCCCTCCTGTCCATGCAAATACCTGATATGCACATACTCTATCTGCAAAATTAAGAGCGTACAGCTGTGCACACACACAAAATGCACATGGCTCTTAGTCTTCAGCATGCTGATGCTCCATCCCTTAGAAATGCAAACATTAATTATACAGTTGCATGGCCTTTTAAGCTCTATCAGTCTTGGGGCCATAGGTCTTATTTAGAGAATAAGTTGACCTATCTTAGAGCCAGAATTTCTTTTCTTTCTCTGCCAGAGCTGAATGCTGTCGTATAGAAAGGTATACCAAACAAGAAAAGCCTTGCAGATCAGATGGGACCAGGTTGAACTGGCTCTGCCCACAATATCAAGCTGGACATCTGAAAATGCTAGCTGCAGCTCAGTTTACTCAATTTGCATTTCACTTTCCACTAAAAAGTCCAGAAGTTATTTATAAACAGGGGGGGGGGGTGGAACACAGGGCTGAATCCAACAAAGTTCCACTCAGAGGAGACCCACTGATTATGAATGGACCTAAGTTAACTATATCTATTCATTTCAATAGGTCTTATGCTGGATCCAACCTAATATAATAAAATTTCAAAATAACAACAGCCCATCTGGCTGGGTTTCCCCAGGCACTCTGGGCGGCTTCCAACACATATAAAAACATAATAACATCAAACATTAAAAACTTCCCAACACAGGGCTGCCTGTCTTCTAAAAGTTGTATCCTAGTTCTTTGTCTCCTTGACATCTGATGGGATGGCGTTCCACATGGAGGGCACCACTACCGAGAAGGCCCTCTGCCTGGTTCCCTGTAACTTCACTTCTCTCAGTGAAGTTAAAACAGATTATGATGTGATGATATGCTATGATATTATATGATGATATGATATTTGATGATATGATGTGGCTGTGTGTAGAACTATGAGTCACTATCTGAAGTGATGCTCTGTGTGCCACCTCTTTCAGAAGCTAGGGACAGAAACTTAAGGAACTACCTTATATCAAGTCAGACCAGTGGTCCATATAGCTCAGTACTGTCCGCATTGAGGAGCAATGACTTGGATGATTTTCAAATGCAATTTCTTTTCTCGTTAGTTGATGGAAGCTGGTTAAAAACAACACCCGCCCCACAAAGCAAAATCCTGGCACTGTACTACTGCAGGACAGATTTCAATGTTGGGTTTTGAGAATTTTGTTTTTCTCAGTTATGGAAGGAAAGACAGCTGGAAAGTCCCCCATTTATCTTGAACAGTGTTATTCGGGGTCAAGATGCCATGACAAAGCCTCATAAAAATCACACTATGATGGAGAGCGACAATACAGCATCTTAATATGCTGCTGGAGGCCTGAGTATCGAGCTCCTAATAGCAACTTGACATTATTATTTCATCCTGCATTATAAATAAATGGGAAGCCAGTAGCTGTGTGTGTGTGTGTGTGTGTGTGTATATAAAATTGTTCTCTGATCACCACATTACTTGGGAGCTACATCAACCCCCCTACCTCTGCAGGATGTAAAAGCATTGAGTTTGGAAAGCTGGCAGCTTCACAGTATTGCCTTAAGATTTTTCAACAGGGTTTTGCACAAGTATCCCTCAGTGTCAAACCTCAAGAGCAAAAAATGGAAAAACCGGAAACTAAAAATTCTTAAAATTTGGCTGTGTCAGAAAAACTAACAAAAGAGGTTGCATTCATTGAATAATGCAAATGATCTACCGTATTTTCCGGCGTATAAGACGACTGGGCATATAAGACGACCCCCAACTTTTCCAGTTAAAATATAGAGTTCGAGATATACTTGACCGCAGATTCTCCACCCAGCGTATAAGACGACCCCTGACTTTTGAGAAGATTTTCCTGGATTAAAAAGTAGTCTTATACACCAGAATATACAGTAGATGATTTTGCTGAAATGTGGCATCCTCTTATAAAAACACTTTACTAATAGCTCTGAAGAATGGCAACCACTGAAATCACAGGCTGGATTTTGGCAAACTTAAGTAGACTGATCTGTCTTGGAGAGGGGAAGGGGTATGTTGGGATATAACTTGGGATTTTGTATTTGTGTGTTTTTCTTTTTTTGTAATTGTTATATATTGGAAATCAATAATTCTATATTTTTTTTAAAAAAAAGAAAAGTTGAACAAAGCTTGAAGAAAAAACAAAAACAAAAATTCATTTTCTGACAAAGTTGGATACAGTTTGCTCCCATGGTCACACCTTCTGATGCAATAGGCCTTTACAAATTTCAGAATGATACCTCCAATTGTTCTTCCACAAGAGCAGACTTTACTGTTTAGGGGTAAATTCCATAACTCAGGGGTGGATGGAAAAAGCTCATATCCCCAGGAAAGACTGAGATAGTGATTCCCCTACCATCTCAAAGGTCTTTGATGGTGGCGGACTTCTGTTCCCCATAGATTTTAGGAGATACAGACTGTTCTCCCTGGGAGAGAGAGATCTCCCCATTGACTTGCATAGGGGAGGACATAGGTCTATGTGAACAAAACATTTTTAATCCCTCCCCCTAATCACTGTGATCTCAATGCCCTGGGGAAATAATTCACTGTGAATAAAAACTAGACCTCTCTGTCAGAATGAAAGAACTCCCCACCTCTTCCTTCCCTCCCTTCTCAAGCTCTGGGTGTTTCTACAGCCAGTTTTGTTTTGTTTCTCAGAGTTTTTTTAAAAAAATGGCTGTGTGCTTTTCCGACAGCTGCAGTCTCTCAGAAGCTCAGCAATTCCTTGAGAGACACCGTGTTAAACGATGCAACCTGACTTGGAAACATGTGTACCTTCCCCCAAATCAATCTGATTTGTCTCATAATTTGGGGTACGGACAGAACTGGCAAATAAAAGGAAGACAAAAATGGCTAAAGCATATTGAGGGTGGGACAAAAAAGCTCCTCACCCCCACCTCGAATCTACCAATACTCTTTACAGATGTAAAATAGGCAAGTCCAACCTTTAACGTTGTGAGGATAAACTACTCTGAGAGTACTCTTTAACTCTCTGTTCTTCCAAGCCCCCCTCTTGTCTAACTTGTCGATAATTCTCAGTGGGACGTGGCCTTTTCTTTAATCCTCAAGGCAAGGGGGGTGAGGGAAGATGAACCATCAATTGATCCACATCACTGTTAGCTGCAAGTTTGGGTTTGGACAACAGCCACTCGCGCTGAGCCTGACATGTTCGGAGCAGCTGTGCGTCAGGCGAGGTGAGGAAATGAAATAATGTTATCAGACAAGCATGTGGGCCAACAGCCAAGTAAGGCAGACAAGATGTAGGGGGGAAATCCATATCCCATTCCACCTCATCTCTTCATTTACTGATGGCTTCCCAGGTTGGTGCTTGCAATGGGGGAGAAGTGTGTAGACATTGGGCTTGTTAGGTGTTTGGTTTGTTTTCGTCCATAGCGGAGGGGGAGAAATGAGTTCCCATTGACTGTAATCAAGATTGGCTGATTGACATCCAATGCCCTTTTAAAATGTGTTGGTTTTTTGTGGGGGGGGGTTATTGAGCTGTTTTTGTTTTGATTATGTGTTTTGTGTTTTTATATTGTGATTTTATCTTGTGAACTGCCCTGAAACCCATGGGTATAGTGCCTTGAGTTCCTGTCAGGGGGAAAAATGGGGTATACATAAATATTATTATTATTATTATTATTATTATTATTATTATTATTATTATTATTATAATGTAAATAAACAGAAACTTGCCACTTTCCCCTTCCCAGTTTACCCCAAGCTTCAAACATCACCTTGGAGATTTTAATTCTATGCTGTTTCAGCCAACAGCAGACTCTAGCAGCAAACTACCTCTGCTTAAATATATGTAACAAAATGTGAAGCATCATTGTCTATTCCAATACTGTTTACAGGGACTAACAAAAGAGAAGTTTAAATTTCTTATAGCAAAATGTTTCAGCTTCCACCCTCATCAGTCGCTGTGATAAAAATGATGCTGTTTTCAAGGTGGAACTTCTAGAGTTTTGCAGATGGAATCTTCAGAAGGCCTTCATTCGCTGAAGTTAAGCAATGCATGTTCTGGTGCTTTCATTACCATCCATCTGTAAAGCTATCATAGTCCACCTTTAAGAGTTAAAACCCTCTCAATTAAGGATGGACAAATCTGTCAATTTTGGTTTCTTTCAGTTCATTTTGCTCTATTTCCACATCTGCATGAAAATTCACACACTTTTTTGGGGGGGGGAGGTGGGACATTTATCCTAAGATACACATTTTGCAAGCAATTTCCTTCTGACTGTGCATTATTTTCACTAGTATCTGCATTATGCACATTTCCCCCTATGATACGCTTGTTCATGCACAGCTTCTGGTTGGAGAACTGGACTGCAAAATCTGGAGCAGCTCAGTTTTCAAATAACAGCTGTGTTTGGGTTCGGGGAGTGCACGTTTGGCGGGTCCATATGAAAAATGCGAACTGAACAAATTTCCCCTCCACTCCTACTCCTGAGGCAGCTTTCTGTCATAAAGTATTAAATACAACCATCCAGCCTAAAACTAAAATTCTAATGCATAGCTACAGCCAGTGACTCCTATATTTACAGCAGGAGCCTGTAATTGCTTCCTTCTCTTGGTCTGTGCAAGGGATCATAAGGCCTTGTTGTGTGTCATTCAGAAGACTCACAAATCAATGTGATGTGTCCCATAAAGTCTCTGAAGGGCCTTGATCTCCCCTCACACCCTTATGCCTTAAAACAGTCAGCATAGACTGACTGGAGTGGGAAAGCTTTTTCAGCCTGAGGGCACCATTGCCTTCTGGACAAGCTGCCAGCAGTGTGTGTTGTCACCTGCCAGTGGTGGGTGGATTCAGAAGCAAAAGTGGGCACAGCCGTGAATACCAATTTCATCTTTGTATAGTAGGCTAGTTTCTACGCACACTCACCCGGCCATCTGTATCTCCCATGCAGGGAAGCAAGATTCATTCTCAAGGCTGGGGAGAGGCTGTTTGGCTTAGGGAGAATCCCAAGGGCCAGAAAGAGAAGCCTAGGGGAGCACATTTGGACTCCATGCCTGAGGTTCCCCACCTAACAGGAGCAAGCCAGCAGGAAATCACACCGAACAAGCTGGAGTTAACTCTTCATTAGCAAAACAAGATCCGCACAGGAGTGTAAGGCCTAAGGAGCACAGGAACTCATATCCAGTAGGTCTTGCCCCATGGATCAATTGCTGAGATGAAAGGTTCCTGCCTCCCCACAGCCAGCTATGTCTCCTCCTCTCTAGAGTTTTTCCCCAGGCAATCAGAAACTGTGCCTGCATGCTTATCTTTGCTCCTCCCGCTTCATGCCTCTCCTGGTCCTGGGAGACCAGGGAGGAGGGGAGCATGTTGCAGCAAGAGGGGAAGACATCTGTGCCTCTTCACTAGCCTGACCCATCTCTGCCTCTTGGCCTTTTCTGCTTCAGCTTCTGCCTCTGATTCTGGACTTCTCTCTGCCCCGGCCTCTTCCTGCTCACTAAACCCTGTTGCTTTTTCAGCTCACAACACCTCCCTGCCCCCCAGTCTTCTCCCTCTGACCACTCATCATCTTCCCACCACCAATCCCAGGCTCCAAGCCTTCTTCCCTTGGGGATTCTGCAGCTGGCTCCTCTGTGTCCAACCAGTCCACGACACCATCCCTGACACAGATCCTTTATGATCAGATATAGAGAACAAAATTAACTGCTTGGTGTTTCGTAGGCTCCAGCGGCTGATGTGTCTAATTAAAAATCATCATAAAGCTTTGGTTTGACATGTGCATTATCGTGGAGGAGGCAATGGAGGTGAAGCAGGAGATACAGCTGGTCAGCAGAGGGGGAAAGCCACAAAGACTTACAGCTTATATGCCACTTGGAAGTGGGGGCTGGAAAAGTTTCTGGAGGCTTAGGCTGAAATTGAAATTGCCAGAGAAGGCCCGGTGAACAAAGATGAAATGAAAGCAACATGCTCTCTGACAAGCCCCAGACCTAACGAGCTGATTACTTTATCCCAGTAAGTGGAGTAGAATGCAATTAGTGTCCCTTTCAATTTAGCCCCCACTCACAAATTAACATCACCCAAGCAGTGAGGTTGGGAAGGAGGAAGAAAGGGGGGGGGGAGAGAGAGACATTGATTTGGATACATATATTATCAGATGGATTTAATTGAAATAATGCAATTTGTGCAGGCTGCAAAAGAAAAAAGCCGCAACAATAGTAATGCCCCCTTTGGGTTTGTACATGGGCCAGCTGAGGCTCAACCAGAACGTAGCTGCTTCTCCTAATCAAAGCAAGCCCACTTTTAATACTTATATGCAAAGCACCACTAGGAACTCATATGCAAGGCATCACGAGGACTAAGCTGTGTCAAAAACTGAACAAGATTATCATAGAATTGTAGAGTTGGAAGGGACCACATGGGTCTTCTCACCCCCCGCCCCCCAGCAATGCAGGAATCTTTTGCTGAACGTGGGGCTGAAACCCACAACCCTGAGATTAAGAGTCCCGTGCTCTACCAAGTGAGCTATCCCTGACATGATAGTCACTATCACCATTACAATTTTTAAAGCAGTTTCAGCATGGAAAATGCTTGTCAAACTTACCGCAGGCCCCCTCCAGGCATCCCTTATATCATGCATGATGGGATAATTTGTACTCATCATGGTAGCAGGGCAGTCACATGTGGTCCCAATTTCAAAACAGTTTGCACTTGCACAAATTTTGGAGCAGACCTATTGCTTCATTTCCAGTCTCCCATGATGTCATGCTGAAATCCCTTAACTTTTCATACTCAAAAAGGTCCCTTTTGTTTTTGCCCCACTTTAGTTGCACTAAAATGCAAGAGTGCTCTTCCTGATGGCAATAATGCAATAACAGTCTTGCAGAACAACTAATAATGTGGAATGATGTGCGGATGCTCCAGTATAAATCTGCTACCAATGCACTATTATTGCATCATTGGCATGTTGCAGAACACACTTGCGAAAGACAACAAAGAACAGCACCACCACCACCACCAGTCTGGAGGGACCCAGGGTCACTCTTGCAATCTTTTAAGTAAACTAGTTTCAAGCTGCTAACTCTTGAATCTGGCCCCATGACATATCGGCAGTCAACTCAGATCTCTGAGTGGAGGTGTAGCATGCTGACTGGGTCTTCTCACCTGTCAGCAACTGTACTGCAGCATTCGGCACTAACTGCAGTTTCGGGACCAAGGACAAGGGAAGCCCCATGCAGAGCCTAGAAACAATGGCCCACTAAACGTAGGAAATGGAAGGTACTGTAGATAAAAGATGTCACTTAACAGGGGTTTGGAGCTTCGATTGCTTTTGTGCTGTTTTTCCTGTGCCAGGTCTGAAGATCTTGTTAGGTCCT
Organism: Lacerta agilis; assembly: GCF_009819535.1. NCBI lineage: Eukaryota > Metazoa > Chordata > Lepidosauria > Squamata > Lacertidae > Lacerta > Lacerta agilis. The sequence goes on from NC_046316.1 coordinate 27,750,710, forward strand.
TTGCACTGTTAATCCGAATACTGGCAGTTTTGCTACCAGATCCTCTTACACCTTTACTAACAGCCTGACATATAGATGGCACAACCCCCCCCCCCAGCATGCAGAGAAGCAGAAAATGATTCACCTGCTTTTTTAGTTCTTTTGGGGGGGGGGAGGTGCGGGAGTGAGGCCAATAAAAAGGTGCCAACCCTTAGGTCAAAGCTTTCCGAGCTGTGTGTCGCGACATGTTAGTGTGTTGACTGAGGTGTGTGTGTGTGTGTCGCATGGGTGCTCCTAGAGCTCCTCCCGGGGCTGGAAAGGGGTTAGTTTAACTTCCGGTTGGCTAGTAAAACTGAATTACTGTGTCGTGAAATGATGCAAAACAGAATTACTGTGTCACAAAGTAATGCATGCCAAAAAAAAAGTGTTCTCACCAACTTGAAAAGTTTGGAAAGCTGTGCACAAACACACTCCTTGGCATAATTCCCTGTGTGAAGGATTAAACAGAGCAACCCACAGCAACCACTGACAAAATGGGTGATGAACAGCCACAAAAGATTACCTAGAAGTGTTCTGGCTTGTGCAGGAGGTTTCAGTTTTAATCCACATGTTCTCACATCTTGGCCCTCTTGTGTCGAAATCAAGCAACTATTCTGAGCACAGGAACTGCTGTAGCTTTCGGAAAGGAGAACTTTTAACAAACACCGGTCTGGAGCTAAGACAGAACCAAAGATGAGGGAGAAATTTGATTCAGTTGGCCTTTAAAGGCAACCTTGCCAAATCCATACTTCCCAAATTAATATGCAAACTGAAACACAACCATCCTTCAAACTTTGCACTTCTCCAAATTTTGCAATGCTGTTCCTCAGGAAAGTAAAGTGTAAGAAAAATGCATATACTATTGCAGTACCCATTAGTAAAAATAACACACACACCCCAGAAAGGGAAAATGCTTTGCAAAAATGTGTGTATTGGGCAAAATTGCATACAAAAATGTGTACATTAGAATAAATTTTCAGGAAATTTTAAAATTGCAAACTTAAAACACACACACACATACGCCAATGCGGAAGTGTGAAGATTTGATTGGAAAAACGAGGAACTTAGGATGACCGAAAATTGACATATTTGCCCATTCCGAGAGAACCTGACAGCAAAACTATATCTATATGTTCTTAATTCCACCCCATAAATTACGTTCTATACCTAGCCAATACATAGGAGTTTTAGAAAGGAGGTTTTACATATGAAACGTTGAAGCTGCATTTCTCTCTCGCCCCATCTCTCTCTCCCCCAAAAGATGGCTGAGAGAGAGAGAGAGAGAAATGTTGTTAACTGCTGCCTGCACCAGAGGCTTCCCACAGAGAACAAACTGCGTTAGGAATTAAGTTGTGGCTTCTCTCTTTCCTCCCTGTACCTTTGATATCAGAAGTGTGTAATAATATCCTGAGGTGAATGAATATCACCCTAGGTGGATATGACCTTTGCATCCAGGCCTTTAATCATCTCCTCATGTCACGCTGCAGGGGGATTTTTCACCCATCTGTTTGCAGTGTACATTTTGAAGGGTTTCGTTCCTGTGAACTGACGCTCTGGGCATCTGGAGCCAGCCACCAACCATTTCAAGAAAGCCCTTGCAGGATGTTTTGCTTCTTCAAAGAGTTTGTGAGGAGCTCTGGCTGACAGAAGTGAACAAGCTGATGTGCTGGGGCAGGGGCATGTGCAGCGTACACAGCTGAAATCTGTGTATTTAGCAGTAAAGAGGGTGAGCTATGACCTAGAAAGCCCCTGCAAGAAAACTCACAGAGCCCCCATCTTCAAGGTAGAAATTATGATCATAATGTTGTAATGGTTCTTTAAGTGACACCTACAACCAATAAATCGTGCTTTTCCATGTCCTTAAGTGTTTAGCTGAGGTCCTGTATCTACTGCTTTGGGATGGGATGTGTGTGTATGAGGAGTTCTCAAATACTGCAGATCTTTGCTGCAATCCTGTCCTGCTTAGCAGTGTATGTCATGAAAAAGCTGGTTTTTCCTGCAAGTGTTACAATAAGAATATGCCTAGTGGAGCTGATAGTCCTGAAACTACTGAGATTATTTCAGGATATTTAGTCAAGATTTTTAAAGTCAAATATAAAACTACTTAATTTTACTTAATGGTGGCTACTGAGTTTTTTATGTTTTATGTGTTTAATATGCCTGGAGCACCAATGTTTTATGGATGGTTTTTTTTATGCCTCCCCTGGTCCTGGGAAACCAGCGGGGAGGAGAGTTTGTCACAGCAGGAGGGAGAGACATCAGTGCCTCTTCACCAGTCTGATTCATCTCTGCTTCTTGGCCTCTCTTCTCTCTAGCTTCTGCTTCTGATTCTGGACCGCTCTCTGCCACAGACTCTCCCTGCTCACTAAACCCTGTTGCCCCTTCAGCTTCCAACACCTCCTCCTCCCAGTCTCCTCCCCATTCTCCCTCTGACCTCTCATCGTCATCCCACCACCACTCCCCGGGCTCTGAGGCTTCTTCCTTTGAGTGCTTTTGCCTGGCTGGGTTGTCTCTTTGAACTGTGATAATGTCTCTTGCTTGCCTAGATGGAAGGTGGAGAGGTGTGTGGGAGCAGGTGTGGAAACTCTGGCTTTTATGTAGCTGGAATGTAGCTTATTTTACAAAGGAAATAGTCACATCTCTTGTTCCACTCACTTTCCTCCTTTGCCCCACCTACTCCCCCCCCTTCATCCTACTCACCAGTGGCATGTGACCTCCAGGAGGTTCTCCATGACACAATGTGGCACTTAGGCTGAAAAATGTCTCCCTGATCAAAAGAGAGGATCCTCCATAGGACTGTTAAGTCCACAGTCTAAAGATCACATAATTGCAGTTCTGTGTAAAAAAAAACTTAAAATGTCTTAAAATAAATTAGCCTGCAATTCTCTCTAATCATATCTTGTGCTTACTAAAAACCCAAAGATTTGAAATGCAAACCTATGCATATTTACTCACAGGCAAATCCCACCAAGTTCAATGGGACTAACTCCCAAGGAAGCATATATATAGGATTGGAACCCTGGGTACACAGAAAGAGCTCTAGCAAAAATGAATCTTCAGAGATTTTTCTCACATCTCACATTAAAGGATAAATAAGAATCATGGGGAGGGAGAAGCTGTGTGGAAACGACAGTAATCCCTGAAAGATCAGAATGTGGAATGCCACAAAGCATCTTCATAAACTTACCTGTGCTTTCTGGTTTTGTTTGCTACAGGAAGAAAAAAAATATGAATATTTCATGCAGTACATGGTTCAAAAGAGCATTAATATTGCAATCCGTGGGAAAACGATGTACTAGACAGACATCTCCATTTCTAGTTGTAAAACTTTTCAACTCTTAAACATTTCTGGAGCTTCAAGTTTCAGTCTACTTCTTATTACAGCTTCCATTTTTGAAAATAACAAAAAAGTCCTTTGAATGCGTTGGGTGTGCATGTGCTGAATTCAGGACAACCAGAGGACAGGACAATTCTCAGAGTGGTTTAGCAGACAACCTCTCTTCCCTGGGAACTCTGGGAACCGTGGTTCTGTGAGGGGAGTAGGGGTCTCCTAACAACTCTCAGCAGCTTTACTAGGGTTGCCATACGTCCGGATTTTCCGGGACATATCTGTAATACCGTAGTCAGTCAGTCGTCAGTCAAGTTTATTGCTTATAGCCAAAGGCTGCTGCAATGTATACAATGTCATTCACTAAAATATATACTAGTTTGATACAAAAACTTAAAACACTTACATTGTCAAGACATGACCTAATCACACAAAGCTATAGAAACTCCTTAATATACAAATTGAAACATTAGACAATAAAATTCATAAACTAAAATCACTGCGGGGCCACTAATATATTAAAAGTAATATTAAATAGACAATTATGTACAAAGTTTAGTGAGAAAGATAGAGCTTGGTGTAGATGGGGTCAAATAAATTAATCTCCTTTACAGTTGATGGGATGTGGGTGGCGTTGTTGTCTAAACCACAGAGCCTAGGGCTTGCCAGTCAGAAGGTCGGCGGTTTGAATCCCCACGATGGAGTGAGCTCCCGTTGCTCAGTCCCAGCTTCTGCCAACCTAGCAGTTTGAAAGCATATCAAAGTGCAAGTAAATAAATAGGTACCGGTCCAGCGGGGAGGAAAACGGTGTTTCCGTGTGCTGCTCTGGTTCACCAGAAGCAGCTTAGTCATGCTGGCCACATGACCTGGAAGCTTTGGCGGACAAACGCTGGCCCCCTCGGCCAGTAAAGCGAGATGAGCACCGCAACCCCAGAGTCGTTCGCGACTGGACTTAACAGTCAGGGGTCCCTTCACCTTTACCTTTACAGTTGATAGCTATCTTCGTTATATAATTTTTTCTAATTTGCCTGGCAGCAGTTGCAAAAAGTGCTGCTCGCCAGTTCACATACTTATCCATGTCTGTGAGGAGATAAAGAATCAAGTCAGAAGGATTCTGGCCAGGGGACCTTGTCATTATAGGTGTCAAAAACTGTTCTCTTGCTTCATTATATAAGGGGCAGTGCAAAATATAATGCGTAATTCAGGGCATCCCCTAATACAAACACGTTCATTTACTAGTATGCCTGTATGTCTCCCATCTCTATAAGCAGAGTTTATTGTATTTAATCGTAACTCTGTAAAAGCTTTCCAGAGTTGTACAAAAGTCAATTCATTGAAGTAAAATGTATGTTCATGGGCCTCTCTAAGTTTAAAATATAATGGGGCGCATGTGGATAGGTACATGGAGTTTAAGTCGTTTTTAGTAGCCACTGCCCTTATGGTCCATTTAAAAATATTTTTCTGAGAATGTAGGGAAAGTTCTTTGCGCTTGGTCACTGAGAGGTCATATTTGTCCATCAGTTGTGCAGCATAATGTACCCAGTTTTTAAAGGGTAATCCATTTGCGAGCTCAATCAGGCATTTTTTTTTTTTGTAACCTAGTGTTGTCCATCTGTTGAACTCTGAACCAGTGGCAGAGGTTTATTTTATCTATTTGGCTCTCTATGCTCAACATACAAGTTTCCAGCCTAACCATGGCGGATTGCGCATGTTTTGGTAGGCCTAAAAGGGCTCTTAAAAATAATTCTGTGGGGGTTCCAGACCAGAAACCTTTGTTTTTTTTTTATAAAGATTTTATTATTTTCCATATATAAACAAAAGAAAAATACAAAAATACATAATAAACAATAAACAATAAACAACAGCAATAACAATAAACATAAGAAAAGAACACATATACATACCTAAACATACACATATCTCAATCATCTTCTTTTTTCTATCTTCTTTGCATACATTAAGACTTCCCCCGTTCCCCCCACTGCATTCAAAATTAATATATAATTTGGGTGGCTTTGTATCTTTTTCCAAAAACCTTTACCGTATCTCTCAATAAACTTTAAATTAATTAAACAAATATAGTTTCTCACTTAAACTCAATATCTTTAGATACTCTTAAACATTTATAACATTCACATCTAAACTTCTTCTACACTATTTTATCTAACATAAACAAGCTGAAGCCGATTCTACTAGCTAATTCTGCTCACATATTCAATTTTACACATTTAACTAGATAATCCTTGAATTTCTTCCAATCCTGCGACACCTTCTCCTCCTTCTGGTCTCGGATTCTCGCGGTCAGTTCGGCGAGTTCCATAAAGTCCATTAGCTTCATCTGCCATTCTTCCACTGTCGGAATCTCTTCGCCTTTCCAATTTCTTGCCAATAATATTCTAGCAGCTGTTGTGGCATACATAAAAAATACTCTATCCTGACTGGGTATCTCTTCGTTGGTCATGCTCAAAAGAAATGCCTCTGGTTTCTTACTAAAGGTAATTTTCATTACCTTCTTAAGTTCATTGTAAATCTTATCCCAGAAAGCATTTACCCCTGGACATGACCACCACATATGATAAAAGGTACCTTCCGTAGATTTACATTTCCAACACACATTAGTCATTGTAGGATTCATCTTGGCTATCTTAACTGGTGTCAGATACCATCTATAAAGCATTTTCATAATATTTTCTCTTAAACTATTACAAGCTGTAAATTTGATACCTTTCTTCCACAATCTCTCCCAGTCATCCATCATAATGTTGTGACCCACATCTTTCGCCCAATCTATCATTGTCGATTTAACCAATTCATCTTTCGTATGCCACTCTAGCAACAAGTTATACATCTTGGAAAGGTTTTTAGAGTTCGATTCAATCAGTTCTGTTTCCAGTTTTGATTTTTTCATTTGAAAACCAATTTTCTTGTCTGCTTTAAATATCTCAAAAATCTGGTGATATTGCAGCCAGTCGGTGACTTCACTTTTTACTTGGTCATAGCTTTTCAACTTAATCGACTCACCTTCTCGCTGCAATATATCTGCATATCTTAACCAACTTGCAGACATATTAGGTCTCTTGTAGGCCTTGGCCTCCACAGGTGAAATCCATCTAGGAGTCTTTCTCTCTAACAAGTCTTTATATCTCATCCAAACCTGATACAGGGCTTTTCTAATTATATGGTTCTTAAAAGTCTTGTGAACTTTTGCCTTATCATACCAAAGATAAGCATGCCATCCAAACATATTATCAAAGCCTTCCAAGTCCAACACATCAACATTTTCTAATTTAAACCAGTCTTTTAACCAGCAAAAGGCCGCTGCTTCAAAATAAATCTTTAAATCTGGCCAGAAACCTTTGAGGTACCCCAAACCTCGTAATACTGTAGTCGGCAGTCCAGAAAATGTCCAGGAAAATCCGGACGTATGGCAACCCATGTCGGCAGTGCCTTTTTTCCATAAAACCCAGCATTTTAAAAAGTGATTTCCCCCAAAAAAGCTGAACAACTTTGTTCAAACCTAAAGAAAGCTAAAAAAAAACCCCACCAAAACAACAACCAGCTTTGCCCCCAAAAAACTCAACTAGTTTTCTGTCTGGATTTTCACCGTTTGAAATCTGGCAACCCTACTTTAACAAACCACAGTGCCCAGGTTTCCTTGGGAGAAACTGCTACAGTGCAGAGTGGTGTGATACTGCTTTAAATATATAGTGCAGAGGGGCTAAACATAACTTCAAGAAATTTGAAGTTGGTCTTTGTACTCAGCTGTGGATGTGGAGTAAAAATTGTGAATGTATGTATAGTAATTGCTGTGCCTGAAATAGGCCATTTTAAAAACATACAGCCTATTTGTGGGCCTGCTACAGGTACTAATGGGGAAGCAAAATCAATGCAGTTCACATTTAAAAGTGAATTTATCTAATCCACACTTTTAAAAAACAATATGTGAACTGAAACACTGAAAATTGCACTTCTCTGAATTTTGCAGAGCAGTTTTACCGGCAAGTAATGGGTGCAAAATTTGCATATATAGGGCTAAAGTGTGCACATAACTGTGTGTATTAGTGATAATAACATACCAAAATGAATTAGGGAAAATTGTTTTGAAAAAATGTGTATATTAGGCAAAATTACACGCAAACACGTGCATATTCAGATATATTTGCACTAAAATGCTGATTAATTTCCATAAGAACTTTAAAAAAAAAGCAAGATGACGTGCAAATGTGGAGAGTGAAATTTAATACTGGAGGAGGAAACCGAAATGGACAGGTTCGCCTATCCCTGGCTATAGGAGCAGAACTTGCATTGGTGAAAGTCAGCCGACATCCTGTTTCTTGGTCTGGCTGCACTTGACAGCCAAGCTAGGCTGCCTTGAAAGGAGACACACTGGAAGAAGGGCCCATCATGCTGGAAGAATCCATGAGTCCAGAGAGACTTGTGCTATAAGCATAATTAGTTGCTACTGCAAACTGAGAGTGCCCCCATAGCTGTGAAAGAAGTGCAGTTCTGTGGCCCCCACAGTCCTGTAACATCTCAGAGTGGGCATGTGGCAGGTCTCCCCCTGCAGATCTGAAAGAATGGGGAGGGGAAAGTATGTGGAAGGAGACCTTTCCTGAGACACACAGAGGCTGTAAGCAGTAGAAAGCTTGAAAGATAATCCTCAACACTTTGGATTGGTACTGAAAGCATTTGGCACCACCCCATTTCTCTCTGTAACTTTTGGATATTCCAGAAATGACAACTGCAGTTTTGGCCTTTAGAAGTCTATTAGTGATGTCTGTGCCTCTTCCTGGTTGTACGATGCATATGGATGAGTCATAGATGCCCACGCTGATTCCGGTACTTGGGGGAAACGTCTCTATTTGTAGCCTCTATACATTTTCTGAATCAGTGGCTTGGATTCTGACGTATGGGGTGTTTGTTGTTGTGCTGGAACAAGGGAGGCTTATGCAAGCAAAAGTCTGCCATGGATGCAGAGAAAATCTCTCATTATTGGAGAGTTAAAAGGAAAATGCTTTATGAAGCCATTTGCTACCCAGCTCCTCTCTCTTCATGGATGAGTCATGGACATTTAACGTAATCAACGATCTCTGACCAACTCAGAGTCTCTTTGTTCATTCTGTAACTTTAAGCCCCTGTCCAACAAACAGCAAAATGCCTGTGATCTCAAAATGTATTAGAAAGCCGTAATGAGTAACTAGCTAATTAAAGAATTTAACCAGTTAGTGTATTTTATCAAAACAGAGATCTGGATGGCGTGTGGTGTGTGTGCGTGTTCAATTGCCCATTAAGCAGAGTTCATTTTAACAATCCTTCAGCTGAAGCACTGTCCATGGTTTCCATGGGATTTTAAAAGATGTTAGGCCTGCATCCAAGGCGTATCTCTCGCTCACAGACTACATGAAAAGGGAGGAGCTGTACCTCAATGGTGGAGCACATATTTTTCAGATGAAAAGTCTCAGGTTGAATCCTCAGCATTCCTAGGAAGGGCTAGTCAAGGCTCTTATCTGAATCCCTGAAGCGCTGCTACCAGTCACTGCCAGTACTATTGTTCTAGAAAACAATAGAGGTGCTGGAACTCACCATGAACACCTCCCTTGTTCTCTTATAATGGCACTGGCACCCACCTGAGAGGTGCCAGAACTGAGTTCTGGTGAGTCCCAGCTGAGGAAAAAAAACCCTGGTTACTGCAGAGAAGAAAATGCTAAGCTGGTTTGGCCAAGGGTACCATTCAATCCACGCCAGAGCTGGGAAGCCTGTGACCCACCAGATGCCTGTTGGAATACAACTCCCATCATGCCTCTTCATTAGCTTTGCTGACTGGGGCTTGATGGGAGTTGGAGTCCAGCAACTTATGAAATGCCACAGCCCCCCCCCCCAAAAAGCTCTGGTATATGTGGAAGAGAAAACCAATATCCACTCTTGCCATTGCAAATTTTGTATTGCGTTTATAGGCTGGTTTTAAGGGACAATCCACTTCAGTCTCTTGTATGAAAATGTGGTTACTTTTCTCTGACTAACAAAGAGAGAGGGAGGGAGGGAGGGAGGGAGAGAGAGGGGGGGAAGGAGAGAAACAAAACCTCAGCAAAAAAAATTACATTTGATAAAGAATACCTGGCTTGAAAGGGTGGCCAGGAAGAGCTTCTTTCCAAATTGTGTGGCAATTGTGTGGTGGGGCAAACAGCATCCCCCCCCCCAAAAAAAATGTATTTTATGCAGGGTGGAGCATAGTATGGTCCTGCAAAAAAGATTGTATTTCCACCTCTGCAGGTAGAATTCTGCTCCCAGAAGCCAACCCTCCTTCCTTCCTTTCTTCTGTTTTCTAAAAACATCATTGCATACATATCTCCAGCAGGAACATCATGCTGCTGTTATTACAGACAGAAAAGACACATGCACAGCCCTCAATCAATATTTGTGCAAAGGGAAGGCTCATGCATCGCAAAGCTGCAAATTAACCTCTCGTCACATTTTTGCGCTCGCAGACACGACCTCCAGGAGCACTTTGCTCCCAAGGGGGAAGGCTGGGCAGTGGTTTCCAAACCCAGAAAACAGCACCTCCCAACTCCATAGCTCCTGGAACCTTTTGTTTTTCTCTCAGGATGGGATGGCAAGGGGAAGAAAACGAATGTTGCTAATTAGCACCCTCACCTTTTCCGCGCAGCTTCAAGCCTGTCAGACAGCGGTGTGAAAGTAGCACCAGTGAATAATAGCAGTGCAGAAAGGCTGCAGCCCTGCACATGCTTACCTCGGAGTAAGTTCCAATATTTTTAGTGGCACTTTCTTCTGAGTAAGCATGTATAGGATTACACTGGTAAATCCAAAGAGGATTGGGTACCTCCCAAGGAGTTGATGAGGATACCAAATAGTTACTTTTTTAAAAATAAAATAAAAAGAACGTATAAGGTTGTAGGCACTGACATCCAAGAAGAAAATGTTTTTAAAAATCCTAATGTCTGACTAGAAAGCCACTTCCTTGATCCATGAAGGCATTTTAAGGTCCACACATTTAATGTCTCTCTCCTCTCTGCTGATTATCCAACTCTAAATCATCTCCCTAAACTTGTTTTAGGACTGGGCGTGTGGAGGAAGGGAAACCAAAGAACCATCCGTTTTTAGAGATGGGTGCAGGGATGGAGGAGGAATTCAGTTAAGTCCACATTTAAAGGTGAACCTACCCAAATCACACTTTCTGAAACAATATGCAAACTGAAACACAGGCTTCCTCTGAAAGTTGCACATCTCTGAATCTTGCAATGCACTTCTCCAGACAATTAATGTGTGCAGAGATGCTTATTTTAAAAAGGACATTGAAAAATACAAATTTTGTGGGGGGGATGTCTGCAGTGGTGTGTCCAATAATATGTCTAATAATGCACACACATTGAGATGCACATTTTTCATGGCTATTAAAAAAAGAAAACCCTGCACAAAATGGGGTGGGATGGACCTTTGATTGAACGCCAGCAAAAATGAAGTGGGACTTAGCTTGTGTATTTAGAGCACATGTAAAGCACACAACTTCAAGAATCCCAGGATTCATGGTTTGTTGAGGAACCTGGGAATTGTAGCTCTGTGAGGGGTAAACTACAGATCCCAGGATTCTTGGAATGGGGTGTGTGCTTTAAATGTATGGTATATACAGAGCCTTAGGCTGATCTGTCCATCCCTAGAAGCACGTGGCCTCACCTTGTTGACAGCTGTACAGACAAGGTGTCTCTTGGTGAAATGAGGGTGGCTGGAAGTCTTTATCCCCCCCCCTCCATTCTTATGCTCATCTTGACTTGCTCGTCTTCCCTGCACACCAAGATTCCTTGTCTTTGCCTCTATCTCAACATCCATTTCATCAGAGAGGTATCCATGCAAGATTTGTTGGCACTGGAGATAATCATTTACATACTCATCCAAGAGATTTCGAGGCAGGGCAGTGCCAATTAATCTACATTAAAGAGAAATTAGCCAAATATTAAAACAATAGAAGAAGGACAAGAGGGGGGATATCATCCCATAATGTCCTCATTAGCCAGAGTGGTCTTGATGAGTGTTCCATCATGTGACAGTAAGTGTCTGGTTTCACTTCATTAGCAATGAGGTTAATTACAGGCAACAAAACAGGTAGATTTGCTGTCCTCCCCCTCTCCCACCCCTAACCATTGATGGGTGGGAATTCAAGCTCCTCTTACCAACTAATGGCTCCTAATGCTCCTCTATTTGTAAAGGCAAGACAGGTAGAACCGGACCATTTGTCAAAGTGCGGTGATAAGAGTGCATCCCATTGGGTGCTGGGGTTCAAAACAGAAGGTGCGGGGGCAATCAGCTGCTCTTCAAATACCAAAACAAAATCGAAAATTCTTTCTAGTAGCACCTTAGAGACCAACTGAGTTTGTTCCTGGTATGAGCTTTCGTGTGCATGCACACTTCTTCAGATACACTGAAACAGAAGTCACCAGATCCTTAAATATAGTGAGGGAGTGGGGAGGGGTATTGCTCAGAAGGGTGGTGGGAATGGGTGATCAGCTGATAGGTGTGGAAAACCTGTTGACGACTCTTAACGGCTGTAATTAGTCTTGCAGGGAAAGGCAAGTGGTGAGATGGCTAAAGATAGCTTTGTTATGTATAATGAGATAAGAATCCAATGTCTTTGTTCAGACCAGGTTTCTCCGTGGTTCTAGAGGAATCAGAGAAAGATCTTGAATTTACATCTGGTGATAGAGCAATAGATAACTGGTAGCTGGCAAGAGGATTCCCCCCCCCAGCCCATTCCCCACATGCAGTTCTGGACTTTGTTGGGTTGCTCCCTTCAGCCAACCCTCGGAGAGTGTCCCCCTGGCCCGGTTCTGATGTAAGTGCCATGGGCTGATTGAACAATGGAGCTGGATTTCTTATAAGGGTGCACACTTGTTCTCCTTTGCAAAAAGTATGATTTGTGTGTACAGGTGAATCATTGGTCTCAGAGGAAGGGAGGGTCAAAGGAGCTGGAAGAAGAAAGTGAAGCCCATCTACCCTCACTGAATCCACTGGCCAGCACCCCAAAGCTGATCATATTATTGTGTTGATTCATGTACCTCGTTCCACCTCCTCTAAAGCACCTTCTTTGTATTAGCAAAGCCACTGAAAGTAACACAGATGGAACCCAGAGAGAAAAGTCTCCTTAACACTTTATGGAGCAGAACTAAGCAAAAACAGTTTATAATTTGAGGAGAAAGGGACAGAGAAGTTTTGCCTTGTACAAAGCAGGAAGTCGTTCAACCAAATGTACAAATGAAAAACTGCCTCAGAACTACACAGCCAATTGGGGCACATACTACCTCAGAAAATATCATGCAACCTTGCCTAGTTGCTAAGCAACCTCTTGGCTTGTTGACTTTAACACTAACAGAATTAACCCTTAACTTACAAACTGAATGAACCCTGCTGTTGCACTTCCAACAATCTGTTGGTTCTTAATCTTCAGGTCCTGCATGATACGCCACAGGTAGTTCCTTTCCAAACATCATCAGGGTAGGATTTCTCACCTAGGTTTAAGAGTAAAGATATTTCTGACCAACTATCTTTTAGCTACTCTAAAATACACACATCTCCCACCCGCAGTCAAATCATTCTGTCCCTAAGCTCCCAATAGGTTTTGTCCATGCCACAATTTCTACTTATCATCTTCTTAACATTCATCTCAACATTCAGTCTAAGAAGCGCTGAGCTAAAAAAATTGGCAGAATCTTTGCGCCACTCTTCCTAGAGTGAACCAGTTCATATTGAAATTCTCCCTGCTTTTAAAGAATGCAAAATCTTCCTGCACAAAGAAAGCTAGCAGGTGATGTAAAAGGGTTTGAGCTAGGCCTTCCCACTGACATGCTTCTTTCATATGGTGGAGCATTCAAACCTAGCATCTCTCACTAGCAGTCCAAATTGATGCAGAGCTGAAACATGATTCTGTTGATCATGCTACTCACTCAAGGAGGGGGAGATTCAATTTGTTCATGCAATGTTTGGCAATTTATTGTAAATGTATGTGAATTTAGTATTTTCTCATTGCCTAGTATTGATCTGAAAGGGGGGGGGAATAATGGTCTCAAGGAGAAAATATTGGTGGATCTAAAACCAGGATGTGGCAACACCACTGAGGTCTCCCATGCTTTCATGTGACTGTGAGTGATTTCAAATATTACAAAAAAAAAATTGGGGGGCATTTCTTGTAGGGACTGTGCTTTGATACCTTGATCATATTGGTTGCCCTACTGTGTGCTTTTCCAGCCATCACACAGTAACTCACCACCAGATAGGATGTCCATCACTCAAACGAAATAGATTTCACTTGGAAGAAATCTTCATTACTGTATACTTAATTTGAATTCACTCACACACAGAACAGAACAGCTCTGATTAATGGAAGTAACAGTTCATGTGATCATGGAATTATTGACCCCTCTCTCTCTCTCTCTCTGATGTCTCCAACACTGGTTTCAGTGATAGTTTAAGTCTATTCTCTCATCTTCTACTGTTCCATTTAATTTATTTTGCTAAGCATGAGTACTGTGCTGAACATTCTCCAGTTCAGATTTTCACACTGAAAAACAGTGCCAGGCAGAAGAGAGAGATAAATAAATATTTCCTAAAAACTTGTGATTATGGGACCATTCAATTTTTTAAAAATCCTGTTTGATGCTATTGTTTACCCTTGCGGATACTGCCAGATTCCTCCATCCTATTCTCCATACCTTTCTTTCCGGTTTTAGTTACCTGAATGATCTCAGCCAATAGGGGAGATGATGTAGTGAAGGAGATGATATGTAGCCAATTGGATTTGGCTATGTGATGATATCATTGACAGCCAATGAAATCAATTCAGAGAGGATGTCAATGAACAAGTGAACATTTTTGCAAGCCAAGCTATGCAATCATTATTGTATAGGTGCATGAATTTTAACTGTGCAGAAAAAGTTCTAAATAACAGGGAACCTTTGGGCTTCACCCTAGCTGCTAACTTGACCTGAAACTTAAAAAAAAATACTTTGTTGCATGGTCAAGTTTTGGTTGTTGTTTTTAAACCACTGAGCGTGTCTGCCAAATCTTAGAGACACAAATAATCTGGTTTATAAGTAAGAGAAGTGGCTTTAGCAAGGAATGCCAAATAGAAAAAAATAAAATGTTCCCTTCCATCTTCTCTCACAGTTTCTGACAGAGATGCCTCTGGGCTGAAAGGTAGAAAAGAAAGGATGCAGAAAGCAAAAGACTCCTATGATATGTGGTGATATAAGAGTAGTATCAAGGGATTGCTCCAGTGATCTCAAGCAAGAAATGCAAACTCTGCATGCAAACTCAAGCAGGCACCAATCTAGGCATCAAGCTGACCCCAAGGTTAAAATGTAAATAGTTGGAGCATGTTTTGTTGAAAGGACCCTGAGGGCCAGGAATGCATTTCCCAATCCATTAAAACAAACAGAATCAGGAGGGCTAGTTGTGTGGTGGTGCTGTTCAGTGGGTTTGCCTATCCCCCTGAAAACCTAAAAGCAGACACTGGCTGATGACTTTGGACTTTGGTACATTGCATTCCTACTGTTTGCACACACAAAGCACTTGTTATCAACTAGGGCAGAAAGGAAACACAACGAAAGCTTCTGCATTCAATGGATTTGCCACATTCACCATCACTTTTCTCCAATTGTGGGGAATGCAAAACTCACATATCAGTATGCAGAAATCAGATTTTTATTTTTACTTGTGACCAGGTTTTTGTGAGATGCACAGGTGCAAAGCTGCAGGTTTGCACGCAGCATGCCTGAATTTGCTATTCTAAATGCATATCTCATCCTCTCTGCCTTAAACTTGCATAAGGCAGCTTCCAAAGCTCCCGTAGTACTAGAGGGCTAAGGTTTGATTATTTGCCTGTGGCCTAGAAGACGGACAATTCATATGATGGGAGTTGTAGTTCAGCAACATTTCGAGGGCCAAAGGCTTCTGCTCTAACGAGACATAATTCTGCCAAACGAAAAGCATGCAAACTACAAGGTTTGTATTCTGTCTTAAGCTATAGAAAGGTAGTTGCAAACCAAGAAGCTTTAATGTGGTTGATGTGCATACCTTGTTCCAGAAATATATGAATTTCAAAACAGAAAGTTGATTAAGATCAATAATTCAAATCAGCCTCATCTCCTTTACAATTGAAATCACTGATTTAAACTAGTACCTGCTGATGAATGGAAAGGCAAATGAGAGCAAACTGACCAATCAAAGGATTAATTCTCTTCTGCCAATCCTAACCAAGGTATAGCAAAGTTGTATGGCTTAGTGCCAGGTATGCAGCATACCAACCCGTCTGCATCTGCCATATGAAGAAGAAAACCATTGGGATGCTGCCAGTGAGAGGGCTCGGCATGAACTTAGCCAATCACGGTCAAACTGACCAATCAGGTGACCCAGTGGCCATGTATGTTTCTCGCCTTATTGGAAGGGGCTGAGTTGTGCAGCTGCAGGAATGCTATTAAGCAAAGGCTGCACAGTTAAGCGGGGAATAAAATCAATGTCTATTGATCATTTAAAAAGTCCTTATGGATCATTTTTAGGATGCAGGATGTGTTCCTGCCTGCACAAGAGGCAGCAGACACAATACAAAACTAATGCAGTAACCTGCCAGCATGAATGAACATGTCCGCGATCCAGCCATTTTCATAGGGAAGCAAATCCTCCATCTGTGCTCAATTCATGAGGTACAAAACGCCCCTTGACCTCAGGACATAAGACAGATAAATATGAACTCCTCAGATTTGCCCCCCAGACTGTTCAATCTCTTGGAATACAATTGGAGGTACACTTAGCCTTACACTCAAAAAGATGCATATAGATTTTCTCCATCGGCTCCCAGAACAATGTGCCGGCAACATCCTTGCATTTGCAAGATGGGTCTATTAAATTGCTTTCTGGCAAGGAAAAGGTCTGTGATGTATTCAAAAATTAGATTACAAAAAAGCAGAGCATTTTAAGAGCATTTGTTGTGCATCTCACAATACCCATAGCAACACCATGAACTTGAGCCAAACTACTACCTGTTTTTAAATTTTAAAAGTGTGTGTCATGGTATGTCTTATATACATTGGTCCGCAACCATTTTTAATGACAATAATCACTGAGAGCTCTTCCCGACTGTCGCTATTTTGGGGGAGATTTCAATCGGATACCAGCAAATTCAAGCCACGCAATTATAGTTGATTGGGAGGCCTTGGGCAACAAACCCCAAAAGACTGGACCTGAAAGAGACAGGACTAGGTAAGTCAAATTGGTGACTGGTGGTTTTTAGATGACAACAGCATGGCTCTCTCCCCAGGTATGCCACCTACCTGTTTCTGCAGTGATATCAGCACTCATAGCCTGCATGCAGTAGAAGTCTCTCTTTCGTTGATGAGTGAGCATTTCTCTTGTCTGACCCAGCGCACAGTCATCCTTCCTTTGCTCGTTTTACAGTTCACTGCCTCATGCTGAGTCAGTACACATGCCCTTCACCCAGTCACTGTGTCCTCAGCATAGTCCGCATGGCTACAGTGTCCTTCATTCCCATGTTTTCTTCCTCCATCCAATTAGTAACTTTAATGATGGCTTGTTTAATGTCCCTGCCAGCAGCACGATTCATTATTGCAGAACAAAAGATCAAAGTGCAGCAACACCACCCTAGAGCTTACTTTAGAAGCGTGGGACATTTGCAGTCCAATAGAACGGTGCATGATTTGCTAGTTAGCATATGAAGGGGCTAAGGACCACAGAGTCCTACTTGCTAGAGCAGACTCTGTTAGGTCATGCCCCTTCACCATTGTGGGGGAGGAACTGATGTGTTTCTTCTCCTCCTTTCCTCACTCTCTTCTTTGCAATGCAAACCGTGGAGGAGGACATACCTCACCATAGTTCCCAGCTTCAGACACGTGTCTGAAGCTATCTTTCTATATTTCTACCTAGGAATTCCATGCCTGCGTTGTTTTTACTAATGCATTGACTAGTGCATGAATCGGACCTTGGAATATGCAAGTAAAGCATTTTTAAACTTACTTTGTAGTGTGTGGTCTGTTCATTGCAGAGAGAGGGATAGAAGGATTTCAGCTGCTATGTGCACCTGAAATGGGATGAAGAAGCTTTAATAGCCTAAATTTCTATGCTTCACTAAGCTGCATAACTCTGCTAGGAGGTCTCTCCCACCAGAGAGTCTATTCAGCCCCACACATTGAATACTGTATAGGCAGTAAGCTGATTCCTTTGTTTCTTCACCCACACATGTGGGTATCTAAGATTCAATATTACTTGCAATTCATTCCCCCATGGAGAGTGATGTTTTTCCTCCGCACCATAGTGTCTTTATCAGAGTCTGAGTCTGGCCTGACTCAGAATAAAGCCTCTCCCACTCTGATTGCAAGCTTTGTGGCTTGGCTGACAAGGAATATCCCTATTTATCTAGATGGCAGCATATGCCACATCAAGAGCACCATCATTTTTGTGACATATTTAACTTTCAAGACTGTACTTGATGACCAAAACTTGCACCATGCAACCTGGCAGTGTTAAAGAACTAGAACAGGGGTGGGGAACCTCAGGCCCAGGGACCAAATGTGGCCCTCCCTGTATCTCTATGCAACCCTCAGGACTCTGTACAGACCTGACCTTCTCTCTAGGCTTGGATCCTGGGCTTCCCGTGCTCTGCATGCATGTGAGCAAGTGATCAAGCAGGCAAGTGGGTGGCAGTGGCAACGACACAGGGAACATGGGAAGGCCTGCCTGGGCCACCCACCTGCCTGCTGGCTCACTCTGTCAGCCAGCTGCACTCCCTTACCCCACCCGCTGTTGTCACACTGCAGTTTGTGTAGCCATGTACTGGCAGCCATGCAAAATGCAGTGTGACAGTGTGCTTACAAAAAGGTTGCATTGTTACACGCCACCCCCATCTTCTAGAGGTGTGAGATTCCAGGGACTGCAGGAGCACTTACCCAGGCTTCGTGTTGCCTTTTGGAAATGAGGCACAGAGGAGACTGTGGTAGATTTGTGATATATGGTTTATTCACACATATATACAACTCAGGTTTGTGATGGAGGGGCTCCCAGCATTACACTCCAAGAGGGTCTTGCCTCCCCAATAGGCACAGCCTAAGATCCAAACAGACATCAACCATGGCTCCCCTCCTGCTTTCTGCTTGTCACGTAACTCCTTACTCTCAGCTTCTGGTCCACCCTACTTTCCTTTACCCTTCTCTAGCCTAAGCCCTTTTCCATCTCTCACTGAGTCCTTTTGATGCTCTGTCGTCATCCCCAGGCTATCCCCTCACGAGGAAGTTAGGCTCGCTTAATTAGCCATTAGCACATGCTAATTCCGGAGGATCAAAAGTGTCTAGTTTAATTAGCTGTCAACACTTGTGGATTACAGGTTTTAGAAGTGTCAAACACACAGCTCAATACACACAGGCCTGTCCTAATACACACCACTCTAATACACATGTTTCTGGATATTTCCCGGTTTCAACACTCCAAGCATTGAATAAGTTCTAACACCTATTAAGTCCAGGAGTTTAGGGTGTCTAGCACCCACAAACTCATAACACTATGGTAAGATAAGATGTACAAAAGTAACACCCACTTTTTGGTTCTGGCCCCTTCCACCACTGACATGTGGCCTCTGGAAAGGCTCAATGTGACCCTCAAATGTTCCCCACTCCTGAACTGTGGGGCAGGGAGGAGAGGGGAATTCCCAACCCTACCTGAAGATCCCAGGGATTAAACCTGGGACCTTTTGCATGCAAACCATGTGCTCTATCACCGATCTGCAGCTTTTCTCTACTGTAAGCTTCATTGAAAAAGCTAGGCTTGTTTGCAAAACTGAGTGCCACAAAAAAGCACCAGTCTACCTGTTTTACTTACCATTCACGGGCCACTGATGTGGCACCCCATGTGACCTCAATCCAGTTGAAAAGCAGGTGCATCTCTATTTTTTACTTCCGGCTTCCGAAATTATGTCAGAGAGTAATGGAGACAGTGTAGAGGTCATGATCCATACCACGCAGATGCCTGAAGAGTGCCTAGGTCAGACTTCCTCTACCTCGTCCCTCCAGATGTTTTGAGACTACAATTCTCATCATCCCTGCTAGCTAGGGATCATGGGAGTTGTAGGCCAAAAACATCTGGAGGGCTGAGGTTGAAGAAGCCTGGCCTAGGAGGACCAGTGGGATCTTCTGTCCCAGATGGAATCTGAATGGCAGCTGGCCCTGATTTTGCCCACCATCCCTAGTTTATTGAAAGCCAGTTGTCTATCGATGTATTTTTTAAAATATCAGGAGCCGGTATCGCTTCAATTTGTCTTTATAGTTGTTGTTTTTTTGCCTAGATCTACATTGTTTCCAACGGGCATTGTGCCCTCGAAGCACAGCTCTGAAATGGCTGTTTGAATTCCAGGCACATTCTTTAGCTTTCATTTCATTTCCCTTTCTCTCAGTGAATGTTTCATCTGAACCCATAGAAATTAATGGGCTCTTGTCTTGTGGCTGATTTTAATCGCAGCTTTTCTTTTCAAATGAATGTGTCTTCATTGTGTGTGTTTTTTGGGGGGGTATTTTTCCCTCTCTGCCAGTGCGGTCCTAGATTAACTGTTGCCATTGGCATCTACAATGGCTTTAAACTGCATTTGAAAAGTTCTTATAGACGTCAAACTAGCTCAAATCAGTGAATTGGGTGTGTGTGTTGAGATTATATATTAGTGGAGCTGTGGGATGAGCAATCAGAGAGCAGATTACTTCACACGCAAGGGGTCAGAGGCAGTGAAAAGTAACTCCCATTGTAACATAAGTTATTTTATATTGTTCATCCATGCCTCAGTGTACCTCATGGTCCAACAATACCAGTTCATTTATGGCCCAATAGGCAAATGAAGGCTTAGTTGATATGTTCAGTATAATGAAGCGGTAACACTGTTTTGGCCTGTACCATTTCAGACTGTCAGTTAAGATGTTGTGTTTTTAAGCACTTCCCCGTGGATTAAACACCACGTGCCCAGAGAAGAAGCATGTTGAATGATGAAGGGTTTGTTGAGTCTTCTCTCTGACATACTGACTTAATATGTGCAGTTCCTTTGACTCACAGTGAGCAATTTAAACTTGTGATCCCATCACCACCCTCAGCCTAAACTGGTACAGTCCAGGAAAAATTAACCACTTGATTATACAGAATGTACAGATTGACACTTAAGCACCCCGTGGCAGTACATTAAAGAATCTTTTTTAACCTCCCGACTTTACCCACTCATTTAGATTGTCTTCTGGGCTCTGCTCTATTTTCCTCTGCCAGTTGATGTGTGGTCAGGAGCAATGCAAAGCCAAGCCTTTTCTGAGTTGACACATAGTGGAACTCCCTTCCAAGCAGACACACCTTGCTCACTGGCGGAGGAAGGCAGGTGTGGGGGGTGCGGTCCGCACCGGGTGTCAGCCGTGAGGGCGGGTGACATCGCCACGCCGCCCCCAACCCCACTCCACGCTCGCTGCACGGGCGGTGCCCCTGGACACTCACTGCTAGGGATGATGTTGCCGTGGGTGGCTAGCAGCGCCCCTCCTGATGCTTGCCGGGCAGGCAGCTAGCCCCACCCCCGTGGGCCAGATAGCCCCGCCCCCCACACCGCTCCAGGTGCCGGGGCAGGTAGCTCCACCCCTGACCTGGCTTGCTCATTAAATGGGGCTCAGAAGTCCACTGTTTCAGAGTGTATTTTGGACAATGCATAATGAGCTGTACCTATGCCTCAGTGGATAGATATGTTGACTGCTGCTGTCTTATAGCGTTTTTATTGATTTGCTCATATATTGTTAAGCTGCCTCAATAAATACCAAAGGAACAGTAAGTACGTGGCAACTCCAAATACCTATCTGGCCATTTTCTCCATACTCCATTCTCCTTGGCTCTCCCAATCTCCCCTTGGTTCTGTCTAAAGCAGGATGGGGAACCTCAGGCTTGGGTTGGGGGGGGGCAAATACAGCCCCTGGATTTCTCTGCCTTGGGATTCCTGGGATTCCCCCCAAGCCGGACCTCCTCTCCCAGTCATATCTCCTCTTCCCAAGCTACATGCCACACCATCTCTGCTCTCTGCCCCTCCTTTGAGTGCTTTTGCATGGCTGGAATACGTCCTTGAATTGTGATAACACTTCTCACTTGCCTGAATAGAGAAATGTCTCCCTCTGGTTTTTGTGTGCCTTGGCAAGCCTTTGCCAAGTCCATGGATGATGCCACTGCTGATGCCCAGACCATCATCACTCATCACGGAACATCAAGACCAAAGCAGCTTTGGTTGGGAGTTTGGTTGTGTGGCCCCTGGCATTTGTCAGACATCATTCTTAAGGGAATACTTCTGTGTGGTCTCCTCTTCATGCTACATTTCAGTAGCCTCCTATACCAACCTAAACCCTTCTGTGCTTCTGTGGCCTCACTCCCCTTGTGCCTCTGGTTCCACCCACCACGGTTATGTGGCCCTCAGAAGCTTGCTCCTGGGAGAATGTGGCCCTCATGCTAGAAAGCAATGCTGTTCTGCTATGAGGAGAAGGTAAATGGCTATTTTCAGATGGGGAACCTGGTCTCTTCAGATGTTTCTGGACTGCAGTAGCCATCACCCATACCCTATGCTGGCTGAGCACGAAGGGGCTCTTCCTTGGCTTGTTGTCCTTTCCTAGCTTTCGTTCTGGGGCTGCTACACCGCAGTAACATTTCTGTGGACTAAGGTTACGGTTTCATTGCAGAACTGAAACAAAAACGTTAACTGTCTTTCTCTCTGCCTTTCAGATGTTTCCTTTCTGCCTGGAACCCTTATAAACCTAATGACAGCCCCATGGATAGCTACTGGCCCATGGAGAAGCAACAGAAGATGGACTATTGACCCAGGTATACAGGGCAGGACCCAAAAGAAATGCATGTACCAAGACTGTCACAGCAAACGTGCACGTGTTGGAGGGACCGCAGAGATTCCCATCGGACAAGAGCAAAGATGATGGATGGGACTCCCACCCACCCCACTGGCTTTCACCTCCAACTGTCTCTGCTAATATATTGCTCTCCTATTCTGTTTGCAAGTCTCTTTCAGATTATGCGCTTAGAGAAAGAATCGTCCACAATGAGAGGATTTACATCAGTGGCTGAAACCATTCCTCATTTTAAACTGTCGCACTTCGAGAGAGATTGGGCTCTGCGTTCAATCTGGAAAAGGAAAGAAAATTTGAAAACACTCAAGGGTGCTCTCTCACCCACACCCATAACCACATACACACCAAATAACAGGGCCGGCCCAAGACATTTTTTAAAACTTAATTTTTATTGATTAATTTAATTTAACAAAAAAGAACATCTTAATCCAACTGTTGTTGTAAAATGTTACAAAATAAAGTTTCACATACAACATTATCTTGTCTATGTTTTGTTTTTTGTATCTTAAATGATTCCCTATCAAAAAGGAAAGTAAAAAATAAAAAATAAAATAAAAAAATACATACACACACACACATATATATCTATATACACATACATATACACACACATATACACACACATATATACATACTTATGCCCATATACACATAACAATAATAAATATATCTATAAAAAGCTTAACTTGTATTTCCTCCAAAAAAAAAATCCCACAAATCCGACTTCTTGTCAAATCCCTTTGCATCTACCTTTCTTAATGCAGAATGTATTCCAAATGATAAACCTTCATATATATATTCTCCAGTACATTCTTGAAACCTTATACATCCATAATTTCCCAACTCGTTATCCTTCATTTATCACTCAAAAGCTGGCATGAAAGCAAAGCTGTTACTGTATTTTTGCACATATCTCATATATATATCCCATTTTCCCACAAATTTCTGCTTGGAATTTCCTCTAAGATTGTTAGTTAATAGGGCCATTTCAGCAAATTCTTGTAGTTTGCTCTGCCATTCTGAAATTTTTGGCAGTTCCTGATCTTTCCAACCTTTTGCTACCGATATTCTGGCCGCTACTATTGCATACAGAAACACTTCTTTTGACTTGGTTGGGATTTCTTTGTCCACCATACTTAATAGAAATATCTCCGGTTTTTTAGTAAAAGATATCCCCATCATCTGTTTTAATCCCCCCCCCAAAAAAACCCTTGATCTTTCCGCACTGCCACCACATATGAATCATGTCCCCGTTGTTTGCTCTGCACCTCCAACATGGAGGTGTGGCCAAAGACATTTTAGCACCTGAGGCAAACCACAAAATGGAGGGCCCCACCACCACAGGGAAGAAGAAGTGCGTGAACATCTACATCACGAACAAGTTGGGGGAAATAAAGATCTACATCGGGAACAAGTGTGGGAGGGCCTATTCACCAAGAGGCCACTATAGAGGTGGCAGGAGGGGACAGCTGTGCCGAGAAGGAGGCAGATTTGGCCTCCAAAGAGTTTGCCACGACTGTTGCTGTCACTGTGGCAGCGGGTGGTGCATTCCTTGGACGCCAGATCTGCTGCTCCAGTGGATCCTGACGCAGTTCACCAGTGGCAGAGCGTGGGGCTCCCCCACAGAGGCAGTTGCCTCGGGTGCAAAAATTGTTAGAGGCACAAAATTTCAACCTCGGTGCTTCCTCACTACAGCTGTGCGCTTCTGTCGCTGGGCTCCATTAAAAGCAACTTCTCCATGTGAACCAAGAAGTGACACCTCCAGACAATGGAACAACTCCTCTCATCTCTGCAGCTGTGATCTCCTGGGTGATGCAGATGCCGTTACTGCAGCCTATCATTTATAATAGAATACTTTCCTTATTCTCTTTTAAAACAGCAACAACACTACGATTATCAGAAATTTAATTTAAAAAAAGCTAGCCGTTATCATGAGTTGCATGCTGCCCACTTCTTAATGCAGGCAGGAAGGCTCTCATGCATTCAGATAGTGCTCGTATGCTAAGAAAGGAGCCTATATGCGTGGAAGAGAACAAAATAGGAAGGTTGAGCAAGGCTCAGGCGGGGTGTTGGTGATTCTTTTTGTTTTGCTGGATGTGCTTTGCTTCTGATTTCTTGACCTGTAAGCTTCTGTGCTTTTGCAGGGAAAGATGTCCTCAAGGGAATAGGAGAATGGCAAAGCATTTACGTACTAGATGTGTAAGTGAGTTAGGAAATAGTGGTCACGTGTTCTTGTGGCATAAAGGAGGCCGGCAGAGTTACTTCTAAGCATGAGCTGTCCTGTGTTTATTCTCTAAGGAGGACTGTCTCCCTAGAATAATTTCATTTGACACACACCTTGAAAGAAAGATATACCCCTTAGAGGGTCTGGTCTCATTCTCAGTTGTTTTTGATTTAAAAAACAAAAAAAACAACCTAGATGTGTCAAGGGATAGCTGCCAAGGAGATGGCTGACCCTGTAGATTTGCTCCTGGGGACAGTTTAGTGGGTTATGCTGTATCAAATTATCATCACCGTGGAATCAGCACTGTAAAGTTGGAAGGGATCACAAAGGTCATTTAGTCCACCATCTGCTCAATAGTCTGCAGTGCTTCATAGTCTGCTTCTTTAATATTTAGCAAAGCTTCGTGTAATCCTTGCCCACATTCTGATAGCCTTTCACATAGGCTGCAAATGGCCAGCTGAAGGACCTCCTAGCCTGGTGAAAGAGTTCGCATATCATATGTGGGAGCACCCGGGTTCAAATCCAGGAAGTGGCCTTGGGGAACGGCTGGGAGGGCTCTCTCCACAGAAGCATACCTGAAAGACTGTGCTGCTTGAGCCAATCAGGGGGAGTGCTTCAGCATCCAATAGCCTGGTCGTCCTGCATTGGCCACTGAGTCCTTATAAGATTGTGGTATAATAGCAGAGCACACAGATTGTAAGGAGAAGTTCCCAGGTTCAATCCTGGGCATATCCAGTTAAAAGGATCAAGTAGCAAGTGATGGGAAAGTCATACTGAGATCCTGGACATCCTCTGTCCACCAGAGCAGACAATGCTGGGCTAGATGGTCAAATAGCCTCACCTGGTGTAAGACAGCATCCTATGTCCCCACAGTGGCAGCATAGATGATCTATTCAATCAACAAATACACATCTGGCTGTGGTCATTTCTGTCTTAGAACTTATTGGTAAGCAAGAAGGGAGGGACTAGCCTCCAATTTCCAAAGAAACATAAGGCACAAATAAGGAAGGCATAGAAGTTTTTCACTGTGGTGTTTTTAGAATTGGAATTTCAGAGCTATATCCAAATGAGGAAGTCACACCATGTTTGAGCTATATCACTTCAGACTGCTGGTAAGGACTCACAGGATGCAATGCTCCTCTACAATATACAGGTATATGCATATATCTATAAAGGCATCAGCAATGCACAGAGGCAGACCAGCAAGATGAATTAGGGTGATTGGAGAGTTCCCCCTCTCTCAAGTCATGATGTGATGCTGGTAACTGGACCCAGTCAGATCAGGGCCCCACAAAACTGTAAGTTGCTCTTTTGCTTTATTTCTGTGTTTACATTTTCTGCTTTACATTTCCCCACATATCTCTATGTTTCTCTAGGTCCACGGGCTTTGCAAGGAGTGAGGCTGTCCCAAATATTGCATGCAGAATGATTGATATCTTTGTTTCTTAAATACAGCAGCAGAGGGTGTTTTAAAAGTGAAAAGCCTCTTTTTAAAAATGCTATGCTCCCCTGATCTTGCAGCAACAACAGCAAAGGTCTGCAGGCCATGTTCTAGACAGCCTCACATTGTAAGGGAGATCAGAGACCTACAAAGGTCTACCAGGAGGCATGTAAGATCTATTGGAAGACACAAACAACCACCAGAAAGAAAGGCCAGTGTGAAGCTGCCAAGTT
Source organism: Lacerta agilis (assembly GCF_009819535.1). Lineage (NCBI taxonomy): Eukaryota > Metazoa > Chordata > Lepidosauria > Squamata > Lacertidae > Lacerta > Lacerta agilis. The sequence goes on from NC_046316.1 coordinate 27,776,871, forward strand.
TATGAAAGGGGGGGGGGGAGTACAGACAATAATACATATCACCTGGCCGCCTCTTCATTATTTTAAGGTAAGAAACAGATAAACCTCTGTTCTACCCATTAAAAATTAGAGAGGAATGTGAATTCCATTTATGCCCCTCTCAAAAAGCTCCTGTAGTTGCCTGTAATTTGGCAGACTTAATCTCAATCCATTCTGGAGGGTTTGTTTGCCTATAAATTTCATCCACTTTGGCCAAAAAGGAGGCAGTTACAGATGTTTTTAGATTCACCATTGTACTGAATGAAGAAGCACAGAGCTTCATTTTATTCAAAGCAGCTTGGAACTGGAATCAGATTGAAGCAGGGGAAAAGCGAGAGCACAGAGTATCTCAGAAACAGATTGTTGTTGTTTTTTTAAGTGCACAGATACAAGGCAAATCTCGGGGCCTCTTGATCTCTTACCCTCAGATATATATAGTACACCTAGATATACACAACAGCAAAGTCTACTGCTGCTATCTAGTGCTTTTTTAAATGCAGAGTTTGTTTTTGTTTGTTTATTTGTTTGACTAGAAAAGCATTCAGTTACTAAGCTCATCCCTGCCATCTGAAGAGGTCCACCCAAGGCACAGGCTTGCTGCCACAGTTGAAAACAAGTCCTGGGAGAAAGTCCCACTTAGCTGGGGTGTATGTGTGTGTCCCCTTCTCCCTTGCTCTCTGCTGACGGTGTCAGCTGTCTCCTCTGAACTCCATATCAATACCATGGTTAATTTACGGGGCAATAAAAGTTAATTAATGCTGTAGTTACAAAGCCATTACAATGTAATTATTGTTTAATTGGATTATAACTTATGTAATTTCCGACAAAGTGCTTATTGCTTGTGTAATAAAACAGAAGATATTTACAAAGTGATTAATTGTCACTATCAGCAAGCAGAAGGAGCTGCTTAGGAGAGGCGAGGGGAAATGCCGGCCTCTTTGCATAGGTGTCACAAAATATCCCCAACGCCAGGCCTGCAAAGACCACTGGCTCAAGCCACAAGTCAGCCAAGTGCTTGGATTTAGTCTCTTGAGCATCGGTTTGAATTTTCCCCATTTGGGTGGTATTGGCAGCCTCTTCTCTCTGTCTAGGCTCCCTGTGCCAGTCTATTTGTGTACTGCCAGGAAGCCTTCGAAGTGTAGTTCTCCCCTTATCAAGACAGGTTCTTCATGTCAGGAGAGAACTTGTCTTTCTATACCTTGACACGTATTTCCAACATTCCATCTCTAGCCTGACCAAGAAACAGGAACCATGAAGTGTGAGTCTGTGCAGATGATGGGGCTAGCTTCATTCTCTCAGGGCCAAACTAGACATGCACTTAAACACATGGCCACCACCGTGCTTCTCCAAGCTTGAATCCTGGCAAGACGGAGGCACTGTGGTTAAGTAGCTCCCATGTCCAAGAAACCAGCCAAACACCTAACCTAGAAGAAGGTTGCACTCTTCCTGAAGGAGCAGTTTGGGGGGTGCTTCTGAATGCAGCTCTGTCGCTGGAGGCTCAGGTAGCTTCAGTGGCTAGAAGTGCCTTTTGCCAACCTTGACTGTTTTGACAGCTATGGCCATTCCTGGACCAGGAGAGCCTGGCCACAGTAGCTCATGCACTGGTTGCTTCAAGGCTGGATTGCTGCAATGTGCTCCATATGGGGCTTCCCTTGTGCTTGATCTGGAAACTGCTGTTAGCGCTAATGCTGCAGCATGGTTGCTGACAGGAGTGAGGCCTTGTCATCATATAATACTTGTGTTCAGAGGTCTGCACTGGTTGACAGTCTGCTTCTGGGCCAAGTTCAAGGTGTTTTGCTACCAGTATATAAAGCCCTTAGCAACTTGGGACCACTTTACCCCATATGCATCCACTTGACTGCCTTGTTCAGCAGAATTTGTACTTTTACAGGTGCCGCATAACCTCTGTAATAACTCATTTGTTCAGTGTGGCAGCCCCAATACTTTGGAACTCCCCGCCTGTTGATATCAGGCAGGCACCTTCGCTATTTTACTTTTTGGCACTTGCTCAGATGCTTGGGAAATTTGTGTGAGTTTCAATTTGCTTGAGTTTATTCTGTTGTGGTTTAAACTTTCTGTATGTTTTAAATTATGGCTGTAAATGTTTTAGTGGTTGTTTTGCTCATGGTGGAGTGTATGGCTCTCTTCTCCCCTCCATATTACCCTCACAATAATTCTGTGAGGTGCCTTAGACTGTCCGAAGCTTACTCAGTGAGCTTCAGGGGCAAGTGGGGATTTGAACCCTGGTCTCCCAGGTCATCGTCCAACACTTTAAACTCTGCACCATACTGGCTCTCAATTTGCAACCCCTCCCTCCACCTTTCATAACGCCTGGGTTGTTATTTTTCCTACTTGCCTATAAGGCTTGACTGACAGGGGTCTTGAAATGGTTAGGTTATTTCCCAAGGAGCAGGAGGGCCCAAGGAAATTTTGGTACATGTGTAGTCTGAGACATTTCCAAATTACTTGGTGGAAACCCCGAAATGATGACATTTGTAATTCTCCCTCAAACAGTAGACTTAAATCTCTCACTCAAAATGGGGAGCCTGGCTGGTGGTTGCTTCTTTTATATTCTTCCACTACTCAGATTTACCAAGGGATAAAGAAAAAGGATACAAAAAGAGGTGGGAGGGATACTTTGATTCTTTGCAAGCGCCATTTGATTTCTTTATCTCTCTCTTTTTTTCCCTCCCCTGATGAAACTGGAATGAAGGAAAATCCCTCTGAAACCGAGTAGAATATCAAAACCAGCACACGGCTCACCCAGGTTGCCCTTTCATGTTGAATGAGACTCATCAACCATTACACAAATGTCTTGTCTTGTCTCCCCTTACACCGAGCAAAAAGGAAGCTTTGGGAATGAAAAGGGCATCAGGCACAGATTAGCACCTGGGGCTATGGATGACTTTCATACTAAGCCACAGGCGCAGAGGAATTAATTCGCTCCTGATATGGCTGCGTGGCCTCAGTGCCTCCCCTTCTGTGCCACAAGACTCATGGACAAGCATTATCTGTGGGCCGTATTTGTTTGTTTAAATATTTATATGACACACTCCCTGTGCAGAGAAGTTGCAGGTAGGGATGGGGAAGAAATTTGACCCTGTGATCCTTGAATGAAGGGCGGTATAGAAATTTAATAAATAATTGTAATTATAATAACTGAAGGAGAGTCGTATTTCGAAATCTGTGATTCTCCAAATACCGCAGTGCAGTTACTCAGCCAAGCAAGGTGTACAAAAATGCACATGCTAGGTTAAAAGTGTACATGTAAGTGCAGACATGCAATGCAAAGAATTGAATACACGGGCTTAAATATTCTTTCATATCAGTTGCGGTTCTTTTCCAAATTCTAGGCAGCAACCAAAGAGAGGATAAAAAGCTATACTGCTTAGGGGTTTGGGTCTATCTCGCCTTGTCTCTTTGCCTCATTTCTTTAAAAATGATGTGTCGTTCCTCAAATTAATACGATCTTTTATTTGCCAAGATTGAAATATATATTTTGATACATCCATTTTTAAAGGACCAACCCACTGAAATATGTAAAGAACTGAATACACAGGCTCTTGTCTCTCCCTTCTATTTTGTCCTATAGTCCTCTAACCTTAAAATAATTTCTCCTTGCTCAAAACGCACAGGAAGCCACCAAGTGGCTGCAAAGTCTAATGAACCAGCACTGCCAGGGAAAACCTGCAACTCATGACTTAATTTCTCAGATAGAAACAAAACATTTTAAAACCAATGGCCTGGAGAGCAAATAAAGGCCTTCTTCCACCTTTGAGCAATGACCAGATGGGTAGCACCGAAAAGGTGAAGAATTACGGTTTTCCATTATAATAAGAAGTCAGAATATAAAACCTCTCACATTCCTTGTCTTGTGTAATCAAATGATGAATATAGTGGAGTAGCATCATACACACATTAAACTTACACAAATTTGAACATACGTGCTTAGCGAGGAAAGCCCTCCGCAGCAGGATGCCTGCTGTTGCAGCTCCTGCAAAAATGGCAAGGAACACTTCGGGTGTTTTTCTTCCTCCTCTCCTCTACTAGGATCCCATCTGTCTGTTTAAGGATTCACTGCAGTCTTTTCCTTCTGCCTTTGCCTCTCTCTGCCTGGTGGCCTCTGCCGCCTCTTCCCTTGTTTGTTATCCTTGCCCTCCAGGCTCACACTTGGAGGAGTGGCAGGGGAGGTGTGAATAAAAGGGCAAGGCCTCCCCATGTGGCTTCCCCTCCCCTTGCCAGCCAGAAGTCAGTGACTATCATGGCCCCATCATTTCCCTCCTCTACCAATTCATCCAGATCCTGCTCAAAAACCAGTGGGAGTGCCTTGCACTCAGAACAGGGGAGAGAGGATGAGTCAGAAGACTCCTTAGAGCCCAGGGTCCCCTCCTTGACTACCTACCATTCAGAAGGCCTTGCACATTAACTTTAGATCCTTACCCCTGCATAAGATGTGACTCTGCTGTGCCACTTGCCTGCTCCTTCACTGTATCAACTTCTTCCACTCATTTTTCAGCTCCTGAATTTCATGGATTGTAAATCCACAGTAATCTATATTTTATGTAAAAATCCATAGTTAGTTCAATAATACGGATCTCAACCTGTATTCTCTTGTTGATTGCATTTGTCTTCCATTCTAGTTCTTTCCCCTCATCTGCAAATATCTTATAAACCCATCTGACAATCTTTTTGAGAAAAGTAGCTCCATTTCTTCCATAGCTGAATCCTGATCTTTCTGCCTATCTCCTTCCTTCTTGACAAATCTTGTTTCTATACCTGGACTAGGTTTTAATAATGACCGTCAATTTCTTTTGTTTTGACATTACTAACTGAACAACTTTCACAGAGCTAAGTAGCAATCACATTCAGAATTACCTAGGAAGAAGTCCCATTTAACTCAGCAGGACTTGCTTCTGAGTAGGATTGCACTGCATATTCTTACATTTTTCTTTTACACTTATTGTGCTACATCTTCACAATACTGTATAGGGAACAGGGTGGTCCAACTTTTTGTACCAAGTGGGCCACAAGAGTACTTCAACATGGAACCAGCAGGCAGCACATTGCCTTGTTGCGTGGGGTGGGGTGGGGAGAGCAAAGCTAAAACAACATACACACATCCCAGTCCTCATGCTGCCTTCCCAAAGCTGGATAAGCAAAGGCTTTGGGAAGGATGTGCAAGGTTCTGGCAGGGTGCTAGAGCCCTCCTGCTTCCTTCCCAAAGCTCAGCGCCTCACTTTGGGAAAGAAGCATGAGGGCTGCATGTTAAGACCACGCTGTTATAGTATAGACATTTTACAGATTTCTCAAAACAAAGTGAAAAAATGCTTCACAGATGCTCCATATCATCTCATAAATATTGTACAGGTGATCTGAAATGCAGTGGATAATCTGGCACCTACAAGACACATGGTGGTGGTGGTGTATGCCCTCCTTAATGAAAATTCTTTCTAGTAGCACCTTAGAGACCAACTGAGTTTGTTCCTGGTATGAGCTTTCGTGTGCATGCACACTTCTTCAGATACTCCTTAATGAAGTTAGGTAATTTAAACTCTGGTCTCCCGTGGTCTTAAGGAAGGGGTAATATGCATTGCATAACTTCAAAAATAATAAGGCAACCTTGCTGTTTTGGGGGCCCTTCTGCTCATTCTCCTATGTGGGGAGAAGCCCCCAAGACACCACTGCACACCCTTGTAGTCAAGAGTCATTTTCATCATATAATATACTTCCTTTATTAGGCAGCAGTTTCATCAGTTTTTCCTCACATCGCTGATCTGAAAGCTGCCTGTTAAGGAAATGATTCTGCATCCATTGGCCCTGTAGCCATGCAATGCAATGTATTGATTCCAAAATTGGTTTGTGTGCTACTGGTGGCTCCATGATGAGTGTATGTTGCTGTCCCTCCTGAAGGATGAATGAGGAGAAGTGTCCCATTTCCAGGTACACATTGACATGCAGACACACACCTGGGTTCAAAATACACGTGTGCTTCCCAAACTAGCAAAGCAACAGCATGGACTACATCCTTGCCTACAAATGCACCAAGAGGAAGAGCCTTGCAAGAGTTACTCCACACATAAACCCCCCCAAAATGGAACACTTCCCTTATCCTTTCGCTTTGTCGGAATGTGTTAGGAGCACGTCAGGTGCTTTCCTCCCCCGTTTCTTCCTTTTCAATTTGTGTCTGCCCTGTCAGCAAATTGGCTGCTCTTTCTTTCCAATGACAACTTGGATTCAGCATCAACGTCCTAACAGGCTCCAGGAATTACTTTTCCTTCCATGCTCCCTTCCTTCCTCTGTTTGTTCCCGCACTGTCTGACTGATGATTTGGAGCCAACAGAAAAGGAGCTTTACTGATGCGTTGATGAGCAGAGCCTGATACCGAATGTGATATTCACTCTCTTTCTCCTGCTCTCACAGTGATAGTTCCTTGTGTGACAGCAGCAATCAGCAAGGCATTTGATTCTTTTGCAGGCACTGATCACATGGGCAGTTCTGGTTCCATGGAAAGGAGACAATGAGGGTTTTCTTTTTTGTAGGTGTCAATAGGTCAGTGTCCGGTGACCTCCTAAATAACCCTTCTTGATGGCTGCAGTATCTTGTCTTCCTTTGGCTAAAGACCAATGATAGCTGCTTCTTTTTTTAAAAAAAGAGAGAGAATTGAAGGCAGTATGAACAATAGATTTTTATTTTTATTTTGGTGCTGTGCACACCCTCTTCTGCAAAAGTATTTGGATAAACAAGTTATTCTGGCTTGGGCAGTACTTTAAATACTTACACAACTAGTGTGACCAAAGAACTGAGAAGGAAGGAAGGAAGGAAGGAAGGAAGGAAGGAAGGAAGGGTGCATGCCATTGGAAATGCTGTCTCTGTTGTGCCACAATTCAACTCTCTTAAAAGTTATTGTTGACATTCAACTTTAAATGAACAGCAATGCAATTTAATGCTGTACCAGGGATTCTTCTAAATGTTATTCTTCAGCATCCAGTCCTCATTGAAATTTATCATCATTTTAGTCCACATGTTTCCTGATACACCCTTTTTTGAAAAGCAATTTGCAGTGCGTTATTTCCATGAACATCTACTTATGTACACTTTCCCCTAATATACACATTTTTTGTGCACTGTCACTTGGTTGGACAAATGAATTGCAGAATTTGGAGAAGTATAACTGTTAAGAAGCTGCGTTTTTGTTTGTGTATTATTTTGGAAAGTGCGAATCAGGTAATTTCACATTACAAATGAAAACCAAACTGAAATTGTCCTCTATCCCTAGGTACCATTTGTCATATGGATGACCGAACATGAGTAAGGGCACATAATTGTGCCAAAGAAGGCTTGATTTGGTGCCCCAAACAACTATGCTGAAAGAACTGCATAATTAGCTACTAAACTATGGTTTTGCTGTTGGCACACACAGCCCTAAATAAGGTGAGACCAGGATACCTAGCAAATTTACCTCCTGCATTCATCCCATGCTAATTGCTAAATCTTTATAAGTTGCCTTGCAGACCTTCTTAGTGATGGCATCCACCCTCTGTAATATCTTCCCACATTCATAAAATCATAGAATCATAGAGTTGGAAGAGACCACAAGGGCCATCCAGTCCAACCCCCTGCCAAGCATTGGAAGTTGGAAGCAGTAGTTACATTTTAAGCACCTCTTGAAAACACAACTTTTTATGCAGGCTTTCCCTGGGTTACATAGTTGCACCATACCCAAGTCTGGCCCGCCCATGAGGTGGTACGACCCACAGGGGCAGCGGATCTCAATGTAAATCTTTATTTCGCCTTTGTTCCTGATGCAGATCTTCACTCCACCCCACCCCCCTTCATCCCTGGTGGGGAAGGGGAGCCATTTTGTGGTTCGTCTCAGGTGCCAAAATGCCTTGGGCCAGCCTGACTATACCATTCTGTTTTTATTGATTTGTGTATTAACAGTTTTACTGTTTTCTTTTGTAAGATTATATATTCTTAGGCTGTATAAACTGATTAGGGATCGCGCATGTTATATGAAGCACAAAACTCTCCCAAGAAATCCAATGTCAAATAGGTTTTTATGCCTGAGATGTTCATTTTGAAGACCTAGTATTCTGCAAGCACTGAGTTCCTTTGCTCATCTTGCCGCCTGCATTTATTTTATTTTATTTTGCATTGTACCTGTACTCCGACTGCTGAAAACTAAGCTGGGGAAGAGATAAGTAGCTGGGACAAAAACAGATCAAGCTCAGACAGAAATAATGTCATTGACATTCATTAAATCAAGTGCTGGTGCCATGCTTGAAAAGGTTTGCTCTGGGATAACCAGGGATTATGGGCTCAGTGCAGAAGTTAAAGCTAACTTCTGGAGGCAAAATCTGGATGCTCCTCGTGTTTGCTTCTGGACTTAACAACCTATGAACACATCAATCCCTTTCAGATTAAGGAAATAGCTCAGGTCTGCTGCTTGTAATGCCTTGTCATTCTTACCATTCAAATTCTGTTAAATATATGTAGGTAAACACGTTTTAGTTTTGAAAGCCATTAGCTCTGACAGGTCTTGCCATGGGCAGTCACAGTCACTATCTATACAGTATGCTGGCCCCAAAATTCATCATTTTTCAAATGCAAGTTTTATTGACTGAGTCTACAGGTTATTTGTGAAATTAGTGGATGGATGGAGTGAAGGCAGTTGTCCATTTAAATAACCTCATTTATCTTCTTAAATAACTCACAGACACCTAGATGGCCCGCCCGCATGCCAGAACAAACCATCTTTCTTTCTTCATGCTTCCAGGAGAATTTTTAGGAATTTATTGTTCAGTGCTGACTATAGATCATAACAAACGAAACAGAGCTATACCTGATTGTTGTGGTTTCCAAACACTTTCCTTCCTCAGGCTGTGGTAATGGCTGCTAACTTAGATGGTTTTAAAGGGGGGTGGATAAGTCTATCAGTGGTTCCTAGCCATGAAGGAGGGGACTTGCTTCTCATAGAGATTAAGGGGCAAGATGGGAATTAGGGGGGAAATGTGCAGATAAGGTTGACATTGAGATTTTCAGCAAATTCCACCTTCAGTAAGCATGATGAGCCTCTGCCATTGCTTAGGGGAGCTAGGGTCATTTGGAAACTGCACATTCATCTCCAAAGAAGAACATTATGGATTGTGGAAGATCAGTTTGGCCCCATCCATTGGTCACAGGAGTAGCTGTAGGCACTGGAGGTTCATAAGAACAAATGGGGAACCGCCCCACCAACCTCAATCTGTCCTCAGCAAACCCCCACTGACTTGCGTTGTTACTTACAACCTGCCCAGGGGGTGACAAAGACTCCTGCATAGTCTCATTGCTGCCCTTCTGGAACTCAAGAGGAGGAGGATGGGGACAAAAGTAGAATTATCTGGTTCTGACTGCCATTAGCTCTGCCTGTGCCTGTCAATGGTGCTTTGGTGTCCTTCTTTCCGCCTTGCCTGTCCCAGTGGAACCAGCTGCCACTGTCTTCATGGAGCTCTGCTTCCTCAACCCTGAAGGAAAGACATGAGCCTCCAAGTACCAATTGCTCTGAGACTTCAGAGTTAAAGAGCAGCACACACTTGTCTCTGCCATTGGCCAGGGAACCAAGGTCTGCTGGGTTGTGTGGCTGTGGGGTTTGTTGATAGGTATCTGCATGTTATGGCAATCTACTGTAAACTGTCTTGAAAATCACGTCATAGAAAGCCTGATATATATTATCTAAGCAATAAATAAACATTCTCCCTCTCCTCCTTCACCCCTATCTGTTCTGGGGGTTCCCGGGTGTGCATGCTGGAAGGTGAGTCCCATTGTGCAAGCCTAAGTCATTCTGCTCATGCAGTTATTTGGTTGAATACCACCCTAAATTCCTGCCTTCCCCTTCCTCCGAATGGAGCACAGGATGGCAAACAACAGAAGAGGAAAACAATACAATTGAAACAAAAGATTAAAAACATCTAATAACATTTAAAAGCAGCCACATATCCTCACATCTAATACTTTCAGCGTTGCTAGGAACAGAGTATTTCAGCTGTCAAATGCCTAGGTGAACAGGAATATTTTAAATTCCTCCTCGTGGTTCATAATGAGGGAGACAGAGGCACCTCTCCAGGGAGAGTATTCCATAAATGGGGAATTGCTATGGAGGAGGCCCCATTTTAGTGCCTTGTTTAGCTGGAAGTGCCAAGTCTAGTTCTCAATCAGATGGTAAAGCTCAGTCAAGAAGAAAGGTTCTAGTCTAGCTTTCTCCTTCCCATGTTGGTTTTCTGTCTGCAGGAATTCAGCCCCCAACACCTGTGACAGAGCCTGCCATCTACCCGCAGCCTGAAGTGGTACAGCCCAAATTCAGCTTTGCCACGTAAGTGAGAACTAGTTCTTGGTGTGGTATTGCTCAAGTGGAATTGAACTTTTGTGGTAGAAACTAGGGATTGGTGAGAAATCTGATTCATTAAGAGGGAAACTTAGCTAATTTGTACTTTCTGAATCAATAGGTGAATTGAAACACAGCTATCCTTTGACATTCACACGACTCTGAATTTTGTAGTGTAGTTCCCCAGCCAAGAAACGTGTACAAAACACATATGCTAGGGTAAAGTGTGCAGTTGCATATATTAGTGAAACTAACATGGAAAAAAACGTGCTCTAGTAGGGAAAATTGCTTTGCAGAATTATGTGCATTAGCCAAAAAATTGTTTTTGGGGAGAAATTCACACTAAAATGCTGGTGAAGTTTCACAGCGATTTTTTTTTTAAATCCACACCACAAATTGCTGCAGAGATGTGGACCCTATTATCAGGTATCCCTGAGAAGCAGATATGAAGAACTAAGGGTGCCTAAAAACCTAGACTACTAAGCCTTTCCTGAAGCATCAACATGCAGGAAACACCATCTCAGGATTTATTCAAAGTTCCCAGAAGAGCTGTTTGGGGGGGGGGGTCCATTTTCACTTTGCAAAGGCTTCTTGGGCAATTTGTAAATTTAGTCAATGGGAAATGAGAGAGAGAGAGAGAGAGAGAGAGAGAGAGAGAGAGAGAGAGAGAGAGAGAAGACCAATTTCAACCAGCTTTTTCATGCTCAACTGGTTGTTTATGCATGTGACAGTTGCTTGCAGGGAGGGGGGAGGGGTGTTCCCCCACTGGCAGAAGTACAGGCAAAGGCGTAAAATGTTTTGCCTTTGGGGAGTGAAGCATTTTACAGGATGCCATCGCTGGATGTTTAGACTTGTGGAAGACAGAACTCCATTAAAGGTGTTACGGTCAAAAGTGTATACAAAATGACTTCGCGCTGGATAAAAGGATTTAATAGCTTGGCAGGAATGGGCTGAGGATGGCTGGCTGCTAATGGGATCTAGGAGCCAACAGTTCAAGTCTAGGCCAGGTGAGCTGCCACTGAAAGCAACAAAAAGACAGCTATCTGCTTATCAAATAGCTTATAAAGTTGCTGCCTTTGAGACTAGACTGGTGCTTTTTCCTACTACAGCAGGAAAGACTGCAGCCTCTCCCATGGGGAGAGGAGGGAAGCGGACCCACCATCAACTCTGCAGAAAGACCAGCTGTATCTGGTTCCTCCTCCCACAATTGTTAACCAGAGACAGTCAGGTTAAATCAGTGGGAGAGAAGCAATGCAAGCAGGGCTGCTCTATCTGTAGGGTGGCCATGTGTGCCAAATTAGAGGACAGTCATTGTTTTGATTGAGTTCTCTGTCGGAAAGGCTGCTGGGTCCAATGCCAGATTAAAGGTAAAGGAGCCCATCAACAGTGGAGCGATGAATATAAATCTTACCTTTCTCCAGCAAGCTTATGTCTGCACACCCACCACCCTCTTATCTTCCATCCAGGGAAGCAAGAAACACTATCAGCATTCAAGGGCACATTGCAGCCAATCAAAAACCCTCAAGGAAGCTGCACCACAAGGTCATGTGGCCTGGGGAGAACCAGGGGGGCGCAGATAAAGAGGGCTGGTGGCCACATTCATCCCCTCCCTAGGCCTGATGTTTCCCACCCTTGGCATAAGATCTGAAATGGGTGGTTGTTGTATAGGTTTGTGCCCACTCATTTCCCCCATAATCTCTGTTCTTTGGTTTTGTGGGCTTCTTTTCATGCTTTTCAAAAACCCAGAAACGCCATTTGACCAGAGAGTGGGGCGAAAGAATGGCGTGTGCACACACTGTAAGGAATGCCTCCACCATATCATCTTCAGCTCTTTGGAGTGAACCACATGTGTGTCTCCAAACATCTTTCATGAGAAATATGCAAGATAGCTCTATTCAGTGTAGTCTACGCTGTTATGTTTCCTGTGGGACCATATGCTTTCAGGTAGGGTTGGGAATGGGTCCTCCTGTCTGAAACCAGGTGATCCTGGAAAGCAATTGCCAGTTAGGGTCAACCATATTGAGCTAGTGCAGGTGAAACCAGTGATGATTCACTGGGCAAGAGATATTGGCCATAATAAATTGCTTATCAGGAATTAGAATCTGGGTCTTCTATGCTCAAACCCACCAACCTGTCTAATAGCGATTCCATTCTGACTCATGTTATGGCATTTCCCTGATACAAAATTAGTTAAACTTCAGTAGGAGCACCTGTAACACACTATACCAGAGTTACAGGTTCTTAAACTCTTTTATTTCAATGGACTTCAAGAGTAAATAACTCTGGATTGGATTGTGTCCAATGGCTCTTAGGATAGTCCATAAAGGATCTATTATTACCCCCAGGGAAGTGGTCGTGTCTATCTGCTGAGTTCATATTAACACTCTTCCAGCATGCTGCATCATCAGATTTATGTTTTAAGCATTCGTGTATACTGTAGTATCATTTTATTTTATTTTTATTTTTTCCCCTTTCAGAAAACAAATTTATTAAAGGAATCTTTCAGACGGCTCAAATTAAATAATGTGGCATTAACAAATAAAGTTTTATATCTCGGGATGCCACAAGAAAGGAATTGCTGTAATACAAATAGCTATTTAATGCTATAACAGAAGGGGAGAAAGTCCATTTTTCATCAGCTCACGACAGCCATTTGTTATCTCCCCCTGGCCTTGCCATCGCAAATCATCCCAGAACCCTGGAGCAAAAATATCACAAATGTAAAGCAATATAATGTCATCTGTTCCCTGAGATATGTAATAATGCATTTCTCTCACACAACAACAACAATGCCCCACCCTCAGCCACCCTATAAAGCCCCATATCACATTCTAACCCCACCTCACCCTCCAACTCCCCCCAACTTCCTCTTCTGTCTCTCATGCTTATTTTAGGGAACTAAAATAAGATAGTTCTGATTCGGGGAGAAATAAAGAGGCAAAGAGATGGTCTGAAGAGGGAGCTGGAGAAATGTTTGCAGCTCAGTTGCAGACAGAAAGAAGCCATGGTTGTGGCTTAAAGTAATTATATACAGACAAGAGACCTGCAGCCCACAGTCTGGGTTGTACTTTCCAGTCAATATGTGAAGGTCAGTCTTCATCACCTCTGCAACTCTCAGCCATCTGCACCTCTCCTCTGTGCTCATTCTCACTCCCCATTTGCCTATCAGGTTCCTTCTTTTTTGGATGTCTCCTCCACCTTCCTGTGCACCATCCCATTTTCCAACATTGCCGTCTAGCCCCACTTCGGCTTCCCTTGGTTCTTCCTTCCCTTGTGCTACATCAACCTCATGTTCTCATATCTTATGCCTGCCCTTTTTCTCCACAGGATCTCCAATGGCCTTTTGCCTAAATGATACCCAAAATACACACAACAGTCCATTTAGACAAGGAAAGGCTGTTTCTGACATGTGTCTGCATGGGTGTGGGAAAGGAAGCATATACATCTTTTTGTTGCTGTTGCCTGCCATTTCCTTGTTTCATATAGCTAAGTACAGTGGTGGCTGGTGTTCACTGGGACTGAGAGGGTGGAAGGCAGGGAGACCAGCAGTTGTTGAAGCTCCCAGTCAATGACAGGTGGAACCAACTAATTCTAGTTTTGTCCTCTAGAAGGAAGGTAACAGTCAGTGCCACCCCCTGGACTAGTTGTAAGTAAGAAGACAGGGAGCTGGGGGTTTGCTGAGGGCAGAATGAGGTCAATGGGGTGGTGCTCCAGTCACTCTAACAGGCCAGCCTCCAGTGGCTATGTAGCTTATTGCATCACAGAAACTTTCATTGTGGGGAAACACACATTAAAAACCCCACTGTAGACAGATGGGATGGAAGCAATTTGGGACATGAGTTTGAGCAAGGACATGGCAGGTGAGGAAAGGGTTAAGTGCCCCACTTCCTTGCAACTCCCCTTCTGATCACCCCACCGAACTTCTCTGAATCTAAATTGGCTATCAGGCTATTTGCATAGCGATAGAATGCATACATGCAGCACACATCGTTTTATGTGTACGCCACCTTTCCACAGTCAAAACCATGTTCCAGGCAGCTTGCAACATGAAAAGAAAGATAAACAATTCAAAACACAGCAAGTGGAGTAATAAACAATAAAGAAAACATCCCAAAGTGCACAACCAACCTGAACGTTTTCCACATGAATAATAAGATACAAAAGATCAATAACAACACCCCCACAACAAAACCCGAAAAGCAACACCCAGCCCAAGAGTCTGTTCAGCAGCCTCAGCTTTTGTAGCTGGAGTCAGTCAGGGCCCACCCTCCCAAGCTAGGTGGGGAAAAGCCAACAATGCAGGGAGCAGGTCTTTTAGTACTCACGGCCAATATGGTCAAAGCCAAGGATAGGTTGTTTGGTAAAAGTCAAACCAGCTCTTGCGCTTCCTTGGAGCTGTCCCAGGTCCTGAAATACTCCATTTGGACCAGCTATGTGGAACCAGGTCTTTGTTCATTGACTAGCAGTCAATTCAGGCCCTAACAAGTCCACAACCAGAAAATAAGCTGACTGCTTATGTTAGAAGAAGCCAATTGTTTCTTATTTATGATCCTGTTCTTTGGTCATCATACTATGGGCTGGAACCATGCACACAGGTGTGCCAACACAAGGCGCACCAACAGCAACTGAATATGTACCATTCTGCTTCTTAGCTCATTTTTCTCCTGCAAAAACAGGATCACTAAGCTCAACACAGGCCAGTACCCACTTATGGCAGATTACAATGTGCTCTCGCTTAATGTTGCTGCCTCCCTTGGACAGCAAAAAAAAAAAAAAAAAGATAATTCCCAAGCTCCCAGAAGGCTGCAATACATAGCTGATGAGCTGTGTTTGACTGTCAATGGCTCTGTAAGGTCTCGGGCAGAGAGGTGGGTAGCCGTGTTGGTCTGCCATAGTCAAAACAAAATAAAATAAAAAATTCTTTCCAGTAGCACCTTAGAGAGGTCTTCCTCAGCACCTGCTACCTGATCCTTGTGACTGGAAACATAACACATAACGTGTCTTCTACCACTGAGCTACTTTGTCATCTGTATGTTAAATAGTATCAGAGAATTTGCAAAAATCATATTAGGTAATTCATTGAGGTCGCAGGGGTAATTTGCTACCCACATACTCTCACATTAAAAGCCAATTCTTACAATACCCTTGCAGGCATTAGAAATGTTTCCCTGTGGTTAGGCCCCATACTACATGGGTAAGACCTGTAAAGATAAGGGGAAGTTCTGATGAACAAAGCGGTTGTGAAATACCCCCAACAAAACACAGGCTCTAAGGATCTTCACCCTCACAGTTTCCCATGATCCTCTTCCCCTGATTCTCCCTTCCTCTGATACTGTGCACCATCTCTGCTTTTCTAAGCGCAAATTATTTGACACCATATATAACCCTCTTTTCAAGAAGGAAAGAGAAAGGTACATTTATCTCTAGAAAAGCCTCCTTTTTATTACAGTTTGTTCACACTTTTTGCCCTTTGAACAGGTGTAAATCTCAGAGAAATAAAAGTTTGGTGTTTCCTCTCTTTCTTCTTTCCGATTTCTCTATAACAAGTCAGGCAGACACAATAATGATACCCTTTTACACAGGTTTTCCTTTTTCACTCCCTCCTTTTCATGGCAAGCACATTGCAAACCTACAAGAAGCTTGTGTTTCAACTCTTCCTCAAGGGATCAACCTCTGATACTGGTTGCTTGTTTATTTTATTTTTTTAATCACAATTCTAATATGGACACATCAAAGGTCTGCTTTCCTAGGATTTTCAGGTTGTTTAGAACTGCTGGTGGGTTTTTTCCCCCTCCCAAAGCTCTAGATCTCCTCTTGCTGCCACTCAATATTTACTGTGCAAAAAAACCCCATTACTTCTTTGAGAGAGTTGCTTTCACATCCTCCACTCCTGTTTCCGCCAACATAGTTCTTCTGTCCACAAAAAGTTAGCTCAGTTAAGAATTTGCAATTGCATCCTATTGCTCTGGGTTAACCTTGTTGCTCCTTCTCAGAACTGCAGGTTCTGCCTCACATACAATGACATCACAGTCTTGTTCAGTCACTGGTGCTGGTATAAATTGGAGGCAGCCTATTGATAGGTCCTTCAGATGTCTTGGACTACAGTTCCCATCATCCCTGACCATTGACCATCCTGACCTGGGCTGATGAGAATTGTAACCCAAAACATGTGGAAGGCACTACATTGGCTACCCCAGTTTAAATGAAAGCAGGGAAGTCAGGAAAGATACATGTGCTGGCATTACTTTCATGAAAAGATGGACAAATCCATCAATTTTGGTTTCTTTCAACTTCTCATTTTTACAGTCTTAAGTTCAGTTTTCTCCATTTCAGCATCAGTTAGTGATTTTTTATTATTTTAAAAGTCTATGCAAACATTAGTAAGCAAGCGCTTACTAGACTTTGAGAAGGAGATGGGAAGGTCCCCTCTCGGTTCAGTGCTCTATGCGGAGGAACTAGTCGTGCTGCCCTAAATCCACTTCTGCATAAAGAGCAGAATGGTTCCTTTTTCTTTTCCTACTGGGCTTCTAGTATGACCCAATGGGAGAATGAGGGGCAGCGGAGAACATCTTTGAGCTATCTTGCTGATTTTGTGCTCTCTGAAAAGCAGAAGCTTCTCTCTTTAGGAACCGCCTGATGTCTGGGAATAAACATTTTCAAACATGAGACTGAAAATGGGATTTGCTTTAAATCAGCTTCTAAAGCAGAGCAAATCCTGCATTTTCTCAGGATTTACATTTGATTTCTCTTCCACATTCCTTTCTGGACTGAGGGTGTCTATTTGTGACACACACAAAATGAGAGAGGCCCCAGGCACTCTTCTCAGCGATATGTATGGAAGTCAACCTTATTTGTTTTATTTTGAAATATATAGACTGGGTGTGGGTGAACTTTTGGCCCTCCAGATGTTGCTGAACTACAACTCCCACCATGCCTGGCCATTGGCCATGCTTGCTGGGGCTGATGGGAGTTGTATTTCAGCAACAACTGGTGGGCCAAAGGTTCCGCGCACCTGGTCTAGACCATATTATCTGAGGTCAAAGCGACAACAAAAGAGGTTTCTAAATGCAAGAAATGTCAATATAAATCTTTGCAATGAAACGGTTTTAAAAGCACCAATAATCACAATTAAAACAAAAATAATCCACAAACCCCAAATCACCAGGTGACAAGGGATCCAACTCCTGATGGCCCGCACAGAATGGGTTGAAGAAGCAAGTGTTGATACAAACCTTTAATAGCACTCTGAACACAAAGAACTTGTTCAGGGATGGGGAAATCATTCTGTGGCTCACTAGTTGTTGGATTTTTAACTCCCATCAGCCTCAGCCTGCCTGGTCAAGGATGATGGAAGTTGCAGTTCAACATTAGGAGGGTCACAAGTTCCCTTCCTTGGCCTAGTAATGAGAACAGGGGTAGCCAATGGGGTGTCTGCCAGATGTTTTGGACAACAACTCCCATCAGCGCCAGCTAGGATGGTTGATGGTCACGGATGATGGGAGTTGTAGTCCCAAACAAATTGCAGGGCACCACATTGCCCATCCCTGTGTTGGATCAGCTTGGGCTTTATACTGAACGCTGCAGAGGCACTGTTTCCTGAGTAGCAGTTGTCTTCCTCCTTTAGTTGTCTTCCATATGACCTCTACCTGCACATATTGTTGCTTCTTCCACAAGTCAGGGCTTATCCACATTTATCTTTCCTCCAAGCTGTCCTGACACGATCTGCACTTTCAAGCTCCATGTCTGAGTGCTCCTTTTTTAAATTTATTGCTCTGGAGCTTTCCCCGTGAAAACCCGCTCTTCAAAGCTGAATTGGAACAATCCTCAGAAAACCCAAATTGCCATTTGTTGCTTTTCAGCTTTAAAGAGCAAGTGGAAACCATTGCTGCTTGTTTGATGGGACACTATCCCTACATAGGGAGACTGCAACTGCAAATTTCATATCTTCACTATTACCTCCTCCACCTCCTCCACCTCCTCCTCCTCCACCTCTTCAAAAAACTAAAATAAACCAATGGCTAGGATTGGGCCAAAAAACCTTACCACAGCGATTTCTGCCTTCCCATCCGCATGACACATTCATTCCCCACGGCTTTTCCCTCTCTTTCCTCGAACCATTGTTTTATTCATCTCCTTCCAGCTGGGCTCCAGCAGCGAGAAGACGCTCTCCTTTGACTTTGGCGTGTTAGAGTGTAAAAGAGCTGACCTGGCCGAGGATCAAACTTGACCCTAAACTGTTGGGGGAAATTTGCAGACAGTCTCATGCCTCCCTTCCCAACCTCTCAGCTCTTTCACAAGACCTGAGAATGTTACCTCTGATCTCTTGAAGCAAGAGGCTGCTGCAGGGGGAGGCGGGTTTCTGAGTGGCTGTGATTTGCAGCCGGTTGAGCCAAACATGAAGGGGCACAAGAAGGGGACAAAAAGTGGGGATGAATCTATTCATAGTATCACGGGGAGCAGGGGCATACGAAGTGGGGGGGGCAGAGGGGGCAGGCCACCCCGGGTGCCACTCTGGGGGGTGACAAGATGGCCCCTGCCTCCCCCCTCCTCTAGAGTGGTCAAGGGTGCACGCAGTTTGTACAGGCTGCCTCTCGTGTGCACTCTGTACTGGATGCCCCAGGTGCTGGAGAGGGTTCCTCCGCTGCTGACGGGGAGGGGTTTTGGGGGGGGGGCTTTCCTGTTGTAGCAAATTCTGACAGGTGATGTGCGCTGATCAGCAAATAAAGGACTATCCTGAAGTCTTTCCCTATCTTCTTAAGCGCACTGGCCTAGCAAGACCATTTGATCTTGGCCACAAATTGTTCTGCCTCCCTTCTCTGTTCCCTTGTATCAGGAACACCAAATTTTTACATGACTTCCTCAAATCCCTCTTTATTGAATTTCATTATAATACATCTTTAGCAGTTTTCCAAATTCATTATTAAACTTTAAAAATCCTTAAAAAAAATGTGAGGAAAGTTAGGAGTTTTAAATTTTTATTTGTGTTATAAGTTGTGATGATGTTTAGCAATTTTGTTGATGTAAGTATGGTGTAATCCTTTTTCGATTTGAGGAAAATGAATAAAAATAGAAAAAAGAACACCAAATTTTTAAAGAAATGACTAGTTTTGCTTTAATTATAAGGCTAGATGTGGCGAGTGATGCAGCAGGGAGTGGTTGGGAAAGGGAAGAAAAACACATCTCATGTGCATGCCTACCTACTGGGAAGTAAGCCCCACTGAGTTCAGCACATAGGAGCCAACTCCAAGGGGCCCAGGGGTCTTTACACCCCCAATAAAATATTTAAGGGGGCTGCCCCCCAATTTGATGGCCATTGGCATTCAAATAGTGTGTGTGCACCGTGTCATGTGATCAGTTACGTGGGGTGGGGCTTACATCCCCCTCATATTTTGCTCAAGTTGGCATCCCTGGTTCAGTGGGACTTTCTCCTCCTAGGATTTCAACCTTAACTGCGGGATAAACCAAGCCAGCCCCAGGCCCGAGTAGTTGCATAAACGGTCTTGAAGCTCCTTAGACCTCAATGCTATCTATGCTTTCCAAGAGCAGTAGGTCCTATTGAAGTCAATAGGGATTATTGCAGGGCATATAAGTATAGAACTACACCGCTTGAAGAGGAAAGGCAGGAGACAAAATTAGGCAAATGAATAAATAAATATATAAGCAGACAACCATAAGGCCCTTTCCTCGTTTTCTAGGAGTCAGAGAGAAAGAGCTCTGCCAATCAGTTCCATAGCAGTTTGTACAGTCCGTCCCACTATACTCAGTGGTCTTTTTCACTCGTAAACCAATTACAGCCAGTGATGGCCAAACTTGGCCCTCCAGCTGTTTTGGGACTACAATTCCCATCATCCCTGACCACTGGTCCTGTTAGCTAGCGATGATGGGAGTTGTAGTCCCAAAAGCTGGAGGGCCAAGTTTGGCCATCAGTGAATTACACCATTGCAGTCTTAGGCTGCATGCGTAGCCATGTCTGCTCAGAAGTAAGTCCCATTGGACTCAATTGGCCTTACTCCCAGGCAAGCAAGGTCTGCACTGCAGCCTTCACCTCACACACACAATGAAATGTTAACGTGCATTGATAAAATGACAAGCGATAGCATGGCTGTGAAATATAAGTCTGGATATAAAAAGACCATCCGAAACGTTGAGACTATTCCATTAAGCCCTAGCCTGGGTATAAGGTTACCAGACGTCCCCGTTTCCCAGGGACAGTCCCCGGATTTACAAATCAGTCCCCATACCAAATCCATTGAAGTTGAAAAGTGTCCCCAGATTCATTGAAAAAAATCTGGTAACCTTAGCCTAGGGAGAAGGGCACCCCCTTCGTGGCCAGTGTTTCCCATGTTGCGTTTGGCAACTTGTGTTTGTGATAATCACCATTTTAATCAACACGTGCTCTGTCTGCATGCGTCAGGCTAGGGCAGGTTGTGGGGTTTTTTTTGGTCATCAGCCCCTTTCCTTGCAGCTGGGAGGTGGGAAGTGGGTGGGAGCGAGAGAGCTTTAGACCCTGACCATGTGGGTCTGTTTCCTCCTCATTATCTCATGGTTGCCGTTTCTTCGCTCTCTGCACTTTTCAAAGGACCCCATTATTTCCAATCTCCTTCACTTGTCAAAAGTAATTTGGGGCTTTATTATTATTATTAAGACAACATGGCCCTCGACCCCCTCAGTCTCTGTGGGGTGGGGATGGGGGGCTGCCTCTCTCCTTTCAAACCTTCACCTTCCCATTTCCATTCACACCCCCTTCCCACCCTGCAGACCCCTCTCCCTTCTCTCTGGACATTGCTGCTGAGCTCACATTCAGCAAGCAGAACTCCAGTCCCAATTAGCAGCCTTCCCAAAGGGACAGGAATTTTAATTAGTAGGCCGGTCAATTATATCAATGGACAGTCTTACCTTTCATTCCTTTCCGCAGCGTTCTGTTTTCGGTCCCTTAGCAGTCCTTTTGCCCCCAAGTGATTGACCTTCCCAGGAATGGCTGCCTCCAAACCACAAAAAATCACTTGGCTTTTAGATCCTAGCTAAGGGATGGAAGCCTCGGTCAGTTTTTTGGTTCTCTTGGTTTCTTGTTTCTGCACTCTTAAATCCAGTTCTCTGCAGCCACCTGTGAGTTTTGTCTTTACGAATCCTTGTAAAAAAAAATTAAGGATTTCAGCACAAATTTCTCCTAACAGACAGATTTGTGCATGCAGTCTTAACCAATGTACACACTTTTACAAACAAGGGTTTTAAATGAGCAGCTACTTCAAAGAATGGTGCTGTCTCCACTGAACTGTCTCCATTGAATGGCTAGTCATTTCCACTTCACTGAGAGTAGAGTTTTCAACATTTTTTGTATGGGCACCTGACCTCCGTGTCCCATTAGATATGGTATTTGACAATCCACTCCATTACAAAGACAGTTTGCCATGTGCCACTGAGGGGCTGGGGTGAGGTAGAGGAGATCAAGTCTATCACCCCAAAAAACTAGTTGCACAGTTCTTTGGATTGTGGCCACAGTGGCTTGGGAGGGGGGCAGATATAGAAGTCTAGGAATGTGGGAACTAATAAATGGAAGATAGCTCCCCTATGCACACACATGAACAAAGAGAC
Source organism: Lacerta agilis (assembly GCF_009819535.1). Lineage (NCBI taxonomy): Eukaryota > Metazoa > Chordata > Lepidosauria > Squamata > Lacertidae > Lacerta > Lacerta agilis. The sequence continues at coordinate 27,798,841 of NC_046316.1, forward strand.
AAACCCTCCAATTCCACCTGTTTAGTTATCTCAGAAACTTGTTTCCTATCCCTGCATCTGAGTGGCATTGGAAGACCGTAGCAGCTCAGTTGACAGAGTTCCTGCTTTGCAGAATCCCTTCGGGCACCCGAATCTCGCCAGACGAACGAGGCATGATGCATCACCCTCGGCCCCGAATACATTGATCTCTGTGCGTTATTGATCGAATAAATCTGACATTTGAGCTCATTATCGTTAAACGCGGGTGCTTTACTACCCTTTCATCATAAAGACGAACATCAACCTCCCCCTCCCTCCCCGAAAATTTACGTTCATATAACGATTTTCACTTTTCAGGCTCAGGGTACTGTGGCATTGGAATTGCTTCATTTAGGAATTTGCTATTATAGCAAATTCCGACGGCTGATGGATGTTGAGCTGTAAATAAATAAATAAACTGAACTCCTTCCCTTTTCTACTTTAGCATACAGAGCTAGCTGAACTTGACTGGAAATTGCTCCCCGTGTCCCTCGTTCCACCACTGTCTCTTGCATAGTACCTTTGTATTCCTATTGAAATGGGCAATCTTAATATAATTACAAGGCATGGGATGTCACGGACAGCATCTGCCCGCTCCTATATGAAAACAAAGTGTGGATGGGTCTACACCAGGGTTTTCCATAGTTGGGTCTCCAGCTGTTTTAGAACTCCAGTTCCCATCATCCCTGACCACTTGTCCTGCTAGGTAGGCATGATGGTAGTTGTAGTCCCAAAACATCTAGAGAGAGATCCACGTTTGGGAAACCCTGGTCTACACTTTACATGAAAAGGAATTGGGGTTTTTTTTGGGGGGGGGAGCTTATCTCTTACTCCACACTGACAGATTGTACCATACTGCCTTGCAATGCAATCCAATAAGCAAGCCCCATTCAGTTCAAAATGGGACTCACTCCCAGTTGAGTGTGTACGGGATTGCTGCTTTGAGCAGTTTCCTTCCAGTTATCTAATAGAAGGAGTTAGGCCAGAAGAAGACTGCAGCATAGGAAGTTACCTTATACTGAGTCTGACCAATGGGCTATCTAGCTCTATTCCTCTGAGTGACAGCAGATCTCTGGGGTTTCAGGCAGCCATCTTTTCCCTACCTGGAGATACCTGGGTGGACTGAACCTGGGACCTTTTACATGCAATGCATGTGCCACATCACTGGGCTACTATGGCCCATCTCAGGTGCTTAAGGGGACAGAACTAGAGTAGCCAGATGCAAATTAAGAAAGGGTCCTGTGGATAAACAGGTCCCAAAGAGATTCCTCAGATCAATTCCTAATAATATATTTCCAAGCAGCCTCCTGCCCCTTCCACATGCACCTGTACCAATTTTCCTCCAGCCAACTCACCTTTTCACTCAACTTTGCTAAAATTAAAAAATAAAATAAAATGGTCTTCTGTGGAGTAATACCGCCCCTTTCCGAACCTGCTGGACAGATGTTTGTTCTTTTGAGGGAGGGGTAGTGGTTATGTCACTCAGTAAGGGAGCTGATTGCAGAGGTCACCCTTGAAAAATGGATCACACTAACTTACACATTATAAACTTTTAAATGGTTGGTTTTGTCTTCCTTTTGTTTTTATCTGCACACACATTGGGTGCCTCCAGACTGTCACTTTTTTTTTTTGCTAAGTCTTTCCTACGTGTCCAAAGGCAGTTGATTGATGTTTCAGGCTCAACACTTGAGTGGACCTGAAGCCGGAATAGTGAGCTCTGCTTAACAGTTCATTTCCGGAACAGCGCTTTCTTTTTCACTGTGGAGGAATCCAGGACTGCATAGGCTTGCAGCTCGCCTCTCTCTCCTCCTAGCTGAAGGCAGGCGGTGAACTGATTGTTTGTTCTGCCACTGACATCCTGTGGTCACAGCTGCTCGCGCAAAGACGAACTGGATGGAGGAGGGGAAAGACAAAAGGGGGAAACTTCCCTTGCTTATCGCACCTACACTTAGTTTGAACCTATGCTTTAGGGATGCCACCTCGGTGACGGGCCCTGCTCTGTTGCGTTTGGCACACAGAGATTAAACAGGCACCGCCCCTTTTCCTCGCTGCATCTCAATACAAAGAAACACTTCGCTGCTTGATTTCTGCATGTGAGTGCAGGGGCAAAACCAGAAAACGTGGCAACCTTGCGATGATCGGATTGCTGCTTTTACGCCGTATTGACTGATCAGGGCTGGGCTGAGACCTTTTGCCACCTGAAGCAAGATGTGCCAATGATGCTCCCACTCCCCCACCCATGCCCATTGGGTTGGGAAGAGCATGCTGCCTTGCATCAGGTCACCTCACTGTTGTGTGCCGGCCATGCTAGGGCAGCTATCTAACGAGGCTGCAAGGCAGGCTAAATGGCACACCTTTCTAGCCACTTTCTGCCCCTCAGAATTTGCTGGCTAAGGCAGCTGCCTCACTCTGCCTGTCTCATCCCGTATCTGCACTATACATTTAAAGCATTATAATATCACTTTAGGCAAACTTCTCCCAAAGACGGTTGAGAGTTGTTGAAGGTAAAGGTAAAGGGACCCCTGACAGTTAAGCCCAGTCACAAACGAGTCTGGGGTTGCGGCGCTCATCTCGCTTTACAGGCCGAGGGAGCTGGCGTTTGTCCGCTTTTCAGACAGTTTTTCCTGGTCATGTGGCCAGCATGACTAATCCGCTTCTGGCGCAATGGAACACTGACACCAGAGCAGTGCACGGAAATGCCGTTTACCTTCCCACCAGAGCGGTACCTATTAATCTACTTGCACTTTTGGTGTGCTTTCAAATTGCTAGGTTGGCAGGAGCTGGGAATGAGCCACAGGAGCTCACCCCATTGCGGGGATTCGAACTGCCAACCTTTTGATCGGTTTAGACCACAGTGCTACCCGTGTCCCTCAAGAGAGGGTTAGCAGCCCTCTGTTTCTCTCACAGAGCTGCAATTCACAGAGCGGTTTAACAATCAATCCCTCTTCGCAGGGAATTCTGGGAACTGCAGCTCTGTGAGGAGGTCTCCTGACAACTTTCAGCACCCTTTACAAACCACTCTTCCCAGGATTCTTTGGGGGGAGCCATGGCTGATTCACAGAGACTGCTTTAAATATATAGTCTGGATGTGGCCCCACTCTCTAATAACTTAGAAAAGGGCTGTTTTGTTTTTGTTTTTAAACCCATTATTTTCAATGGTGTGATTCCCCTCCCCCCTTAAAAGTGCAATAACTCCCTCCGCCATCTCCCTTCCTCACTGTTTAAGCATTCTTCAACCCAAGGAAGAAAAGTAATAGTTTGCCACCCTGTTTGTCCAGTGGCAGCGGCTCAAATTACAGCTCAAATTACAATTCTCACTCGAATCATGAAAATAACAAACTTTGAAAACTGTATTTTCAGATAATGAGTACATTTCAAGGCAATCATGATGTGTTTGCAGCTCTAAGGAGGAAAAGAAGACCAAGCCACCGGATAAGTTATTCACTGTGAAATATTTGCTTGGTTCTGATAATGACGTTATCCAAGTGTCAATGGATTTAGAGTCACAATCAAATATTCAATGGCTTGTTTTCCCCAAAGGTCATTTGAGGCAGGGATGCCATTTTAGGTTTCAGTAATGGGAAGGCAAGGATTGCTTCACTAGCACAGACTTTACTGGAAAGTAAAGAGTCTTTCTCTACATTCCCTTAATTAAAAGGGGGGGTGGGTGCTCCGTTCAGCAGAGCCCATCTAGTCCAGCATCCCATTCTCATAGTGGTCAACCAGATGCTCAGTGAGAAGTCCACAAGTGGAACCTGAGCACAACCAGCACTTCCTCCACCTATGAATCCCAGCAAATGTTATTCACAGTGGAAGTTGGGCATAGTTGTTGGATAGCAGCCATTGCCAATCTCATCCTCCATGAATTTGTCTTCTTTTAAAGCCATCCAAGTTGGTGGCCACCACGGCCTCCTACGGGACCAAATTCCACAGTTTAACTATGTACCGAGGGCAGTTCTACACTCATGGTTTCTAACGTTAAGGAAGGGTTAAGGAATGGTTTTCATAATGTAGATTGGCACATGATGTCCTACTTTAAGCGTTTATAATGCATTATTAAAATGTGATACCAGAGGGTGCTGCAGAGGAACCAGCTACCAGCCATAGGGAAACAGCATTTTGACAGAGAAAACAAAGGTAAGAAATGCTTTTAATTTACAAGTATACCCTGTGATGTTTCAGAACGATATATTGAATAGCGTTCTAATAGCGTTAAACAGACTACTGTAGATCCAGCATGAGAGAGTAAGTACTTTATTTCATCTGTACTGAATCTTCCAACATTCAGCTTCATTGGATGTCTAGTGTTATGAGAGATGGATAAAAACTTTCTACATGCCATGCATTATACATACACACACACACACACACTCATATGGAAGTAGCTCCATCCCCTTGATCATTTTGGTTGGCCTTTTCTGAACCTTTTTGAACTCCATGAGATGCTTTTTTGGGAGAGTTGACCAGAGATGTAGGCAAAATTCCAAAAGCACCATAGATTTGTATAATGACATTACAGTATTGACAATTTTATTTTCAATTCCTTACCTAATGATCCCTAGCATGGCATTTGCCTTTTTCACAGCTGCTGCACACAGGATCAACATCTTCATTGAGCTCTCCACTCGACCTCAAGGTCATGTTCCTTGTTAACAGCAAGATGCCGGTAATCAGATGCCCCGGTATATGATTGCCAGCCAGCGGAGTTCTCTTAGCACAGGTGTCGTATGTGTGTGTCCTGGTACTCCACTTGGCCACCTGGCTGCGGTGTTCTGCACCAGCTGTAGCTTCTGGACCAATCCCAAGGGAAGCCCCACATAGACTGCATTACAGTAATCCAATCATGAGGTTATTAATGCATGAATCACAGTGGCCAAGCTATTGCTCTCCAGGAAAGTGTGTCTAGAACCAGTGAACTCAATTTCTGGACCTGGGAACTGTTCACCCACAAAGTCTCCATCTTACTAGAATTCAGCTTCCATCAGTTGGCACCTCATCCAGCCAACCACTTCATCTAAATCTGCCACAGTCCATGGTCTCTCCTTACTAAGGTGTCTTAGAAATCATCAGCATACTGATTTCTGACATTGTATGGCTGCTTTGGGCTGCTTTGTGAGGATTGCTATTGTTATCATTAATAATAAACCATGGAGTTGTTCTGCTTCAGTCCTTAATCTCAGGATAACAGAAGTGGGAGAGTTAATTTTGCAAGGATTCAGATGAGGTTTTCTGTTGATGGGTGTGTGTTTTTTTCTTCCCTTCTTCGTCTTTTTCAACTTATTCCGAACTCTGATTCATTTCTCCAAAGTGTAATATATCAGCAATTAAGGGACAGCTTTCCCAGATCTGATCATGTAAACAAATGTGTATTGTGCGACTTGCACAATAGAAAGGATTCCCCCCCCTTAAGGGTCATTATTCATACTTTAGTTATTATCCATCAAAATTCAGCGTACCAAGATCTTAAAGCACAATTTGTACGTTGCACTTGGATAGCTGCGGAGAGGAGGAGCTGCACAATCTGTGGGAATTTCTTAAATTTTCATTAACTCTGCAGCAGCTGGCTTTGCAACAAATCTTTAAGTGAAGACAGACATCAGATTTTAAAGAGCTGTTGCAGAACATCATCAGCCACAGAGCGAGCCTGTCTTTGTGGTTTGCATTGTGAGCAGACATATCAGAAAGCTGAACATCCCTAATTCTCACCCCTCCTCTTATGAATCAGGAGAGCCCTCTGCCATTTCTTTTTTAAGACAGCCTATGTCAATCTAGTTGTGTGTAGACCAGGGGTAGCCAATGTGGTGCCCTCCAGATGTTTTAGACTACATCCTCCATCATCCCTAGTTATTGGCTATGCTGGCTGGGAGTTGTAGGTCACAACAGCTAAAGGGCACCATCCCCTATGTAGACATTTGTCATCAGGTTAAAGTGACCTGCATGTTTGGTCAACTGCTGGGACAATAACTCCGCTAGGGTCTCCACCACCAACTGGGGGAGGCATCTGTAAAACTACTGAATACTCTGACCATTGGACAGTGGAGAGAGAAAGCAGCAGCTGAGATTCGCCAACACCATCCCATGATAGAAAATGGCCATCGCCACCCCTTCATGCCATTCCATGCTCCCTTCAACTCCTCCTCCCACTTACCTTAATATGACATGCCCAAAGTGATCTTTCAACCAAATAACAAATCTCGAGCATGGTTCATTGCAAAAGAGTGGCCCAATGACAGTGTGGGCATTAGTTTGTGCTGCAAGACCTTGTCTAGCTGCCCATGTGCACCTCCTTCCAGACCTTGCATTGATTACAGCTGATAATTGTCTTCTAATTGGCCTGCAGCTGCTTATCTACCTCAGATAATTAAACTGAAGAGGAAAAAAAGGAAGACGAAACAAGGAAAGAAAGGGGAACGTCTATTCTTAAGCTCATTGACTATTCTGATCAATGGGAGGGAGGTCACTTTGTGCAGATCTACAACAAAGAGCTGTCCTTGTTGGAAATGCACACATTATTGCAAGGTGGGTGTTTACTTTCCATTCTTAAAAGTGTGGATCAGTTTTCCCATGGAATCCACAGGACGTACAACCCAATATGGGTGATTAAAGAGGGGTAACAGGTATCAAGTTGCAGATAGTGTGAGGCTGAGCTATAGCTGCTCAGACCAGGGAGTGAGCCTGAATGGAACTTTCCAAATCACAGCTGACCTTATTAGTCTTTTTACTTCAGAAATTCACTTCTGCCTGACATGAATGAAAGCAAGGTACATAAACCTCTCTAGGCTTCATACATTAGGGGATATTGAAGTGGTTTTGCCATTAGGAGTGGGTAAGTCATTAACCAGAGGTTGTGCTACAACCAGTGCTTTTTTCATACCCCTAAACATTTTGTGAATCTAATGGGAGAAGAAACTAATTTTTAAAATAACAACAAATTTCTTCTCTAGCTTGGTGAATCGTCAGTTCCATTGCTACACCCGATGGCAGCCTCATTTCCTGTCATGGTGTCTCCTGAGTCTCAGACGGAAGCAAGCATTTAATGTGTGAAGTAGGAGTTGGAATCTAGCACGGTGATTGGTCAGTTTCATTGTTACCACCTCCGATGGCGGCTCCCTTTCCTTTCCTGGTGTAATGCATGTTCTTTGTAGTTTGGTCCATTTACTGTATTTACTTTTCCTGATTTGAACTATAAAATGGTGGTTTTCTTGGGTCAAAATGAGAGTACCCCTAAACATTTTTTAAGGAAAAAAGAAGCTACCAACTTGAGTTTGACCAAACTGTGGGAGGCAGTGGAAGACAGGAGTGCCTGGCGTGCTGTGGTCCATGGGGTCATGAAGAGTCGGACCCGACTAAATGACTAAACGACAACAACACAACCAGGCATGTTGTGCTCCCAGTTCAGGGACTGGGTCTTCCTTTCATTTCCTCCTTCCTTGGATTTAATGGTGGAATCCCCCCCCCCCCGTTTAACTTTCTGGATGACTTGGGTCTCCAACTCTCTTGAACCATGGAGATAATAGTCCTTTCCTGAGTCGATGCATCTCAGTAGCTCTACATGCAGAGACAATGCATCTAGCTGTCATCTTCCGCTGTGCTGTTACCTCCCTGCATGCCTGGATTCCCCAGTAAAATAAACTCCACCTGGCTGACAGGGAAGCTTCCATCCATCTCTTTGTTTTGGGCAGCAATTAATTTTGGACTCTTTAGTGTTTTGGACACAAATAAATAAGCCACAGAGGAGACGTCCACCAACCTTGAAAGTCAAGTGCAAATGGGACACACAGAACCTTTCAAAGGAAAGGCTACAGATTCTGATGGAGGCAGCAATTGGCTGACAGCAAGGGCTTGCAAGGTCTGAAGCCAACAGTTAGATCCGTGTCATTAGTGAAGAAGACAACAATGATCTATTCTTACAGTTTCCTTTCCTACCACCCAGAGTGATGCAACAAGGGTCGGCAATCAGTAGTGCTCCTACAATGCATTTTGAATAAGGTAATAGGTATGTTTGGGGGTGTTATTGGTGGAGGGGCTATATCCATTGGTGGATCCATGCCCTGGATCTTTTACTCAGTGCCCCAGGTCTGTTGGTGGCAGCACAGGGTGGCAGTGGCAGCAAGATATAGACCAGCCACCACACTGCCAATCACCTGTGCTGTTCACAGCAGCTGCGAGAGTGGTGGGAGTCAAGTGCTGCATATTAGCATATGTAAATGTTATGCAAATGTGGTTATCTATGCCCCATACCTTTGACTCATTAGTAATACCCATGGGCATACTTGGAAGGGAGAAGGCTGAGAGCTGAATTCAAAATATATTTGTCATCTTTCAGTGACTCATTATTCAGCAGCCTCACCTTGGCCTTTGGCTGAGATTTATGTAACGACTCCAAAGTAAATGGCCACAAAATCTTATAAAGGTTCCCAGTTGTCTGATCTTCAGAATCAGCTTTAGTATGTGCTGGTTTGTGCTGTTGCAATTGGCATAATATCTGGCATTTGGCTCTTGGGGGATAACAAGTTCAAAAAGGGAGTCCAACATTTTTCATAGGGCCTCCATGGTTAAAAAATAAGGATTTCCAACACGATGTCCTCTAAATGGTATGGACTACATCAGCCCCAGTCAACACAGCAGTCAATGGTCAGGGATGATGTGAGTTGTGGTCCAAAAGATCTTGAGAGCACCATGTTGGCTACTCCAATTATGGTGTGTCTTTCAACCATGTGGCCCCTAATTAACCAAACATAGTTGGTTAAAGCACAAGATATTTTGCCCTCAGATGCCCTCACTGATTGGCTACCAACCTTTGCAGCAAAATTAAAACCTCACAAAAACTGAGCACACTGCTGGTATAAAATGCCCCCACCCCATACAGACCTGTGCTTGAAACCTCAGTGCCTCTGTGTGTGTGTGCATTGCACTGGCTATGCAAAGCTGGGTAAAACAAATTTCTTGTGACCGCTGGTGTGACTTCCTCCTATTCTTCAGAGATTTTTACACAGTAATTCACACAGGCACTTTGAAATGCACTGTGTGCTTAAAAGGTGCTAAAATTGTACAGCTTCCTAGTAAAGCACTTTGGGCTGTCTATAAAGTCTTTTCAGAAGTATATCCTATTCAGGGGTTTTTCTTCCCTTCCCCCATTGCAACCCTGCATGCAAACTCTCCACGTAGGTACCAAAAGTTATGTTTCTGTGCTAGACTTGCTCCTCTATCCTAATTCAGTGAAGGCTTTATGTTGTTGGACAAAAGGCAAAGGATGGATGATGGGGCAGGATTTGAACTTGAGGGCTTGGAACAAATTGATGCCAAATGAAGTGTCTGGGCCTTGGCGTCCTGGTCTCTTCTCCTCTCTTGCCTCCTCGTCCCAGAAGAACGTTGCAGGCAGAGATAACCCTCCTTTCTCCCGTCGTACAATTTATTAGATAATCTGTTTCTAATCAAGAACTAATTAAAGGAAGGGAATGCTTGGTTGGAAACGGGGATTAAACATGGAAATTATTATAAATGCTACATTTCTTGCTGCACTCAGGCTTATTCATTCCCCGGAGCTTTCCCCCTCACCTCTTGCAGGCTGTTCCTGATAATCGAGAGAGAGAGAGAGAGAGAGAGAGAGAGAGAGAGAGAGAGAGAGAGAGTGTGTCTTGCTTCTACAGCCTGCAATTCTTCATTTGGTTTTGTTGGCTAATGTTGCGTTTGTCCAAGGACATTAGCAGAAAGTGTTTTACTTCTTGCAAATTTATTTGGGCGGCTGAAACAGAAGGTGGGGAGGTGGCCAGATGCACACAAACTTGAAAGCTACAAAGCAAAGCTTATGAATTATTTCATCCGATGTGGACACGGCGAACTTGCTGCTGTTCTGCCAGCAAGAGGAATTTCCTTGGGATATTTTCTTCCTTCCTTCTTCTTTCCCCTCCTCCCCTTTACTATCCATGTGCAAGAGACTCTCCTGGGTGGAAGATATTGATGTATATGAGAGCAGCTCCCATGTGATCACAGCTCTTCCAGCTTCACCATTTTCTGCCTCACCTGCTAGATGCGTTGCCTGTGGAATAGTCAGGTTATGACTCCAAGATGGTTATGTAAGTCACACCTACCCAGCTGAGGTCCACAGAAATGTTTTAGAGTCCTGGACCAGGCACCATTTGGCAGGAAGGCAAAATATCGTCATGAGCTCCTGAGCAACAAGTTGCTTTTAGCTTAAGGAAATGCAGAAAGTTCCATTTTTGGAAAGAAGAAAATTACCCGGAAAAAACAAAGATTCATTAAAAACAGAAACCCAGAAACCCTCATTGACATTTATGACTTCTACATTTAGGTCCTTTAAGCCTGTCAGAGAACTCATTGCAGCCACAATTTCTGTGGAGGCAGATTTAGAAAAGCAAATAAATATGTGCTTTAGCTTGCGGCTTTTGTTTTAATACCAAGAGCTCTGTTCTGCTCACTTGAACGCACAGTACAAGTTCATTTATCCAGACAGAGTAAGGAGCATTCAGTTAAGTGGATGAATATTCAGATAACTGGGAATGCCATTGTTGGCAATGGCCTTGTTCGCACATAATGCTGAACCATAGTTGATGTTAGCCATAGTTAATAAACCATAGTGAAAGCTGAGGTGTCTGGCAGATGATTGCTTAAACCGCAGAATATTATGTCACAGAGCAGCTGAGCCTTGACAGACATTTGAAATTTTTGCTGCACTCTTGGGTGGTGGCATCCCCTTAACCATAGATGAGGAAGTCTAGGTTGGCACAGAATACTAAGCTATGGTTAACATCAACTAAGGCTTATAAAACAACTGCAAACCTTGGTTAAATAGCACTCTTTAACCACAGTTAATACCAAAGTTGTGCTGCTTCACTGGGTTCATATACCATGCTAATAATAAACTATGGTTTAGCATTATGTGCAAATCAAGCCAGTACAAAAGCTATCACAGAAAGCTTCCAACACCAGATGACTTGGAGCCAAGCTATGCACACCTGCATGTGTGTACCTTTATCTGGATATTTATTTTTAACGAAGAACAGTTGTGGACGGCTGCAGACTTGACTGGAAAATTGAGGGTGGAAACGGGAGACAGGGAAGCTGAGATGTTTAACCCATTTCTAGCAGGAACGTTTTGTACTCGCAATTTCCCCCCACTCCCCAATCACTGACTCAGGGCATTGTGTGCCACATTGTGTGAATCCTACAGTCTTAGGTGCATCTGATGACGTCGTAAAACTATGCCAAACCCTTGGGGAAATGGTAAAGAAATAGCCCCAAGAGGTCATGGTGGGTGTGCTTAGGCAGATGCTGCAGGGAGTACAATGACTCCGGTAAAAATGGGCGTGGCAAAATAAATAAATGTAAATTCTTACAAATCCCTCAGATTGTGATTGGTTTAGAAAGTTCTGGAGCATCGTGATCGTGCAGTCTTGCCCAGCTCCTATTCATTACAAAAGGGCTTGCTCCAGAGCATAGATTGCTTACAGGATATATAATAAAACAGGTGTCAAAACAGATTTCCTGTGTAGCCTTTAGCAAGTCATTTAATATTCTTCTTCAGGGGATGTATAGTGAGGATGGATTTGTCTCTTGCTCTTTCTAATTCTTTTAAACTTTTTTAAAAAACAGGGCTAATAAAACTTGTCCACTTGCCTTGCAGGGGTATCGCATGGATTAATTAGTTTGTGTTTCCTCAATGCTTTGGAAATGTGAGGCAGTGTACGCATTAAGCACGAGGCCCCCCAATACATTACTTTTTTAAAAAAAATAACATAAACAGCGCCATATTTCACAAGGATGTATAACTCCTGCGCTCATAATTAAATCTCTCACTCCACTGCTTGGGCTCTGCCTTCACATACCTTTCTCCTTCCAAGGGGGTCTAAAAGCCAACATCCCCTTGAATAATAGGAGAGGCAAGGAAGCCAGGGCAGTGATTTATATAAAAGGTGACATCTTCACAAAGCCCAAACTTCAAAGCGGCAGGCTTCAGATCCTGACTTCTCCTTTTGTTCGAACCTCCCCAAGGTCAGCGTCATTATTTTAAAAACTGCAGGGACCCTGCTATCCATCCAAATGGCAGCCCGAGTAGTCAAATAGACTTCTGCATGTCAGGCAAAGTGTTCCATGCATGCCACAGAGACTCGGCTCTTAAAGGACATGCGGAGGTGAAAATAGCCAACGAGTCGGTGCCCAGAAGAGCATTAACAAAAATTGTTTAACAAGGGTGTTTGGAGGGGTCAGTTGCTAGGCTGAAATGCGGGGAATTCTGTCCCCTTTGACTTTGCAAAGACCTTGCAGGAGTCACAACCGGGCAGCTGTAGTTACTGCAGGAGTCAAATGTAAGCTTGACGCTGGGTGGCAGCCAATCTTGAAATTGTTTTCAGTTTAGTAAAACAAAGCTACGAAACCCACCAAAAAAAACCACCCCAATCTATGAGAAGGATGACCCTCCTTTACATTAAGTCTGTTTTATTCTGCAATCCTCCTCTCCCCAGACCCTGCAATCATCATCTGAGGCCCTTCTTTCTATGGTTCCTCCATGAGAGGTCCAGAGAGTGGTAACATAAGAACGGGCCTATTCTGCGGTGGCTCCCTATTTGTGCAATGCTCTCCCCAGAGAGACTCACCTGGCTCCTTCATTACATATCCTTAGGCACCAGGTGTAAACTTTTATCTTCTTCCTGGCCTTTGGCTAATTAAACAATCTATGGCCTTTTAAACTGTGGGAGGGTATTGTTTTCGTTTGTTCATCTGCTATGCATTTTTTTTTTTTTTGGTTTTTATATGGTAAACCACCCTGTGATCTCTGGATGAAGGGTGGTACAGAAATTTAAAACATGATGATGATGATGATGATGATTAGAGAGCAAGTCGCATTGAACTCAGTGGGATTTATTTCTGAGCAAGCATATTTAGGATCACGCTTACATTTTACTTTTCTTTTTTTGTGGGGGGAAGACCATACCTCAGTGGTAGAGAAACTGCTCTGCGTGCAGAAGGTCGCATGTTTAAACAATACCCATACCGAATAAATAACAGAAAAAGATTGGCTCTCAAACTGGTCTCTCTCTCTCTCTCTCTCTCTCTCTGCAGATTGATGGGTCTGGAAGATGGGGAAAGCAGGGATTTGGCCTGAAGGACCATTTGCTGAGATGCTGGGTGATGACTATCAGGTGAGGTGACCTTCTCTGTATTGTTTTGTATGGTTAATAGCAAGAGATGTGCAAAGTTACTGGGATGGGTGATTGAGCAACCTGAAGTACAATTTTGGTGTAATCATTAGGCTGTGCAAAAAGGATGGTGGTCTATTTAATAGGGCTTGTGACATATCTGTCTTACAGAACAGGTGCTCTATCTGAACTAGCGCAGGCATAGTGTCCATGCACGGAGGCAGTCCCTTAGCTTCAGGTTGCTAGGAAAGAAAGGGAGTTGTGATACCAAAGTCTGGAACACCACACAAACCACCCGAATGTAGTGGATAAAGAATTTCTTTGAGAAAATTCTAAGCTACCAACATGAGATGAGCTAAGTGGTAGAGCACAGAAGGTCTCCGGTTCAGTCCTTGGCATCTCCATGCAAGGTAGAAAAGTACACCTGTCTGAAACCCCAGAACTGCTGCTTATTAGTCAGCGCAGATGATACTGAGCTAGACAGAGAAACAGCCTGTCTCACTACGAGGCAGCTTCGTGATATGGATAATGAAATCTCAACATAATCAACTATTGAGAGCAATATAATTTTATAGTGAATTCTCTTTTGGAAAGATGGGGTGAAAAAAAGGAAATAAGATTGCCACAGTTATCTCGCCCTTGTGAACTGAATTAGATTATGACATCTTTCTTTTTAAAAGTGTCTTGGGAATGTTGAAATATGGGAAATGCTCAGGTTGGAATTTTATAGAGCTTTTTCTAAAGAGGATGCCATTGTAATATACCATGAAGATTAAATACTGGACACGCAGATCCTACACGCATACCTACCTTCTTGGGTCCCCACCTAGATACAGCTAGAGAATAGCCAGTGAAGAAGTAAAACACAGTGAATGCATGGTTAGATGCTAATGGGTGCTTTTTTGCTTTTGGGGAAACTGATGCTGGTGGCAGGGGGAGAATCATCCGGTCTTTGCACCTCACTGCTCTCTCATGCTCAACTCGTATTTTTTTAAAATAAATAGGGAGCGAGCTCCATTGAAGTCAGAGGGGTTTGCTGCTGAGGGGACATTTATAACATTGTACTGTTAGTGACTGAAAGAGGGGTGTTTGGTTAGCCCAGGGCTCTCAAAGGGTGTTGTGTGCCACACAGGTGTGGCAGGAAGGGATGACAAGGGAGGATTCAAGGACAAACAAAGAGACATTTAAACATTTCAGTGTATATATATATGTGTGTGCGCACACACACACAAAATATAAATCAGAACATGGATAGATATCTTTTCAAACTGAGTAGAAACATCGCCACCCCACCCCACCCATCTCCCCACCCCACCCACCTCTCTCCCCCCTTCCAACCTAATGTCTCAACAAACGAAACTGATGTGTAAAAATGCCGCATGGAAACATTGCCATATACCTTTGTAAAACAAGAAAATCCTTAATAAAAAAGAAAGAAAAAGAAAATGAAGGCAAGAACACCAAGTGAAAATGAGGACAATCCCGGTAGCGATCCAGAATCACCGTTCGAACAAAGTGAAAGAGAACACTCGCCTATAATTATATTTTGGGAATGATTCATGTTCCTATGTAGCTGCATTGTTTTATACTTTCTGAATGTCCCATGATCATATTATAAAGTAGTTGTGTTCTGTGCTATAAATCAAGCACTGCTGGGAGTTGTTTCTTTTTGTTTTCCAATGCATTTCTTATCATTGGATAAACCAGAGCAAATTTTTATTCTGAAAGTGTGTCCCAGAAAGAAAGGAAAAGTTTGAGAACCACTGGATTAGCTGGTCTGTTTGAAGATGACATTCCATGGCTGGAATCGCATGAGTGGTCTTCTGGGTTGATCTTCATGGCTGACGAGATATCCCTGTTATATAGCAACAAAAGAAAAGAATTTAATTGATCGAATTATTCCAGAAGAGGTGATGCTGAGCATAGCAAGATCAGTGAGAGAGGGGCATTTGTGTGTGTCTGCAGTGTGTGTGTGTGTGTGTGTGTTTAATGTTGCTTAAGAAATGTTAGCAAGCCGCCCAATTCTTCATTGGCAAGAGACTTCCATATGACTTTCTTCAAAACTGGTTCTGTAGGACCACATAGATCATTAGGCACAGTGAACTACAGAGAGACGGAATGAAAGGCATGATAATCAGAGACCTGACAGATTGCTACTGCATGATCCCAACCTCCCCACTAAAACTCCCTTCATCACCAACCTGGGTCCCACTCCCAGTTCCTAACTTTGTAAACTGGATTGCTGTGTTCTCTGGGAAAACTTGAGGGAACGTTGTACTTGGGAGAAAACTGAGATTGGTACTGATGGGTCATTTGGGGGGTGGGGTTCAATACACACACACAAACACACCCACCCACAAACATACATACACATACACCTTAGTGCCGCACCTGTAGAATGGGAAAAAATGGGAAAAATAACTTCGTTAGTTTGAAGAGAATAAGGCTATGAATAAGCACGAGCTGCCTTCTGAATGAGTTGCTGCTGAATGTCACAGACTGTGCCACTCTCTTTCTTCCCTTCTCAGCAAGGAGAAAACACAAATAGTAATTCCTTTGACTCATTTAAGCCAAAATCATGGAACTTTGTAGCTCTCTGGGGAAAGCTGACTCACACGCCTAAAAGGATATAGATAAATGCCCACTAATTGAAACAGAAGTCACTCGCGTCGTTTTAGATGCTGGCTGTGATCAACACTGGGGAGTGCTTTTTTTCTTAAATAAAAATAAAAATGTTTAGGGGTGCTCTCATTTTGACTCAAGAAAATCACCATTTTATAGTTCAAATCAGGAAAAATAAATACAGTAACTGCACAAAAGTATAAAGATTCACAAAATGTTTAGGGGTATGCCTACCCCTGCATACCCCCAGAAAATAAAGCACTGGCACTGGGTATAAATTGATACGAGAGATAATGGAGCATGTACAGTAACTTATCCATCACCTACTTCTCCAAACTCACAATACAGTACAGATGTTGCTATTGCTGTTGTTGTTATTGTTTAGATTTCTATACTACCCTTCACCCGGGGCTCACAGGGCAGTTTGGCATATAAAAACACAAAAATACATAACACCCCTACATAAAATAGTAACAAACAAAAACAAGACACATAAACACAGAGAGAGAGAGAGTTTAAAGGGCCAAAAAATTGTCTAATTAGCCAAAGATGTGGGAGAAGAGGCATGTTTTTGCCTGGTCCCTAAATATATATGATGAAGGCACCAGGCGAGCCTCCCTGAGGAGAGCATTCCACAAACAGGGAGCCA
This sequence comes from Lacerta agilis, assembly GCF_009819535.1. Lineage (NCBI taxonomy): Eukaryota > Metazoa > Chordata > Lepidosauria > Squamata > Lacertidae > Lacerta > Lacerta agilis. The sequence goes on from NC_046316.1 coordinate 27,815,287, forward strand.
CTGCAGAAAAGGCCCATTCTTGTATCTTCATGTGTGGTTTTGGGAAGCAGATACATGGCAAGCAAACACAGCTTTAAATCTTTACTTCCACATCCCTCTCACTGTGGTTGGGCTGCCCTGGCAAAATAATTCACTGTGACTAAAGCTTAGATCTGCCCCACAAAATTAAATATCCTTGCACCTCCCCATACAGCACTCAAGTTCAGGGCATTCATGTTTTCAGCTTGGCGTTTGTTTTTGTTTTTTAACACAGCAGTTCAGGGGCACCCAAGTCCACAGAGTGACTCAGGACTTTAGGCAGCCCTGGTCCAACTCAATATGCCTCACCTGACTCATCCCTATCTGCTTCCTGATTCAGGAAGTTCAGAGTGCCAATGCACATCCTTCATGCCCACTCTGTACTTCCTGGTTCTTCTAACCTTTGTATAAATTTGCCATTGACTTTCTTCCTTTTCCTGCTGCTTTGCTCATTTTCTATGTTCCTTTGGAAGCAGATGTCAGAGAAGGCTCCATCCTTGATCTAACTCCCGTCGATTTACATGTGACACCCCCCCCTTGTATCACGGGGAGGATAAAAAGGCACGGCACAGCAGGCACTTTCTGCACCGAGGGTTCAGCAGGTGTGCAACTCAATTGGGAAGCAGGCACAATTGAGTCGAGTGCACAGAGGATGCGGGAAGAGAGTTCCCATCATGGAAAGCAGGGCAAGGTAGAAAGACAAATCAGGGATGAGCACTGTAAAGAGGCATCTAATCTAGCTTGGCTAAATGCATCCCCCTCATGAAAGTCAATGGTATTAAGCAACAGATGCACATGGTTTATATATAGCAGACTCTGTTACAACATTTTATTCGCAGTCTATAATAACTCTGCAGGAGAGGCAAGGTTATATCAGGGCAAAACATGGGTGGGAATCAGAGCTGGCTTCCAGAAATTTTCCACTCTGTTAGTGTTGAAGGAGGTGAAATTATCCAGTGGCCAGACTTCTGATGGGGACACCTGGCAGGCAGCATATGACACCATGGTTGAAACATCAGCATTGGCGTACTCTCCAATATCCCGCTGATGAAAATCAGGGCGCGGGACCCCCAGATCCAGTTTGTGGAAGGGATCTCACTTCTGCCCCGCCAGCCAGGGGCAAAAGGAGCAGGGGGGCTGAATCAGTGAGGGGTCAGGCTCCCCACAGCCCAGGCTAAAGCACCAGCCAGGACTCACCTCAGGGGGTGCACAGGTTCAGCAGTGTGAAGGCAAACAGGAGCCAGCGGGCAGCAAGAGCCAATCTGCTCCTACCTCTGGTTCAGATCCCTACTCCTGCCACTGTGGGGCACATGTCCACACACACATACACACCAGCCCAATGCAAATACATGTCTTTGGGTCCCGTGCTCTTGCACGAACCAGCTGACTTGCACAAGAGCATGGGACCAAAAATCAGGACATTCAGTCAGAAGCCGGAATGGCTCCTGTAATACCAGGGTGTCCCAGTCAAATCAGGACAGTTGAGGGGTATGCACAGTAGACGAGTATGTTGCCTATCTACCAGTGAGCTAGGTTCAATGGTAATGGGAAATGACAGCAGCAGAAGTTGTTCCTTCAGCCTGGCCACCATGTTGCACCCTCCAGAACACCCTGGGGCATTGTAAGAGGAATGGAAGCCACAATGTATGCACAAAATGGTGGAAGACATATGGCCACTGGCGGAAGAAGGCAGGTGCAGGGGGTGAGGTGCACACTGGGTGTCAGCCGTGAGGGCAGGTTACATCGCCGTGCTGCCCCCCTCTCGCTCGCTGTACGGGCAGTGCCCCCGGATGCTTGCTGCACGGGTGGTGGACCGCTAGGAATAATGCTGCAGTGGGCAGCTGGCAGCGCCCAGCCGCCCCCCCCCCGACGCTCGCAGTGCAGGTAGCATGCGGCTAGGGTAGCTCACCACATGGGTGGCAAGCTGTGCCCCCTCCACACTCACCGCAGGGGCAGTGGGCGGCTAGGGACGCTCGCCATGCGGTCGGCTAGCCGCGCCCCACTCCGGGGGCTGGGGCAGGTAGCTCCGCCCCTGCATATGGAGCAAATTCTGTAGAATTGCCTTTTTATTGTGCAGTGAATAAAGGAAAAAAATATTGGAAATCTCAGGGGGGAAATGTATTCTGAGAAATTTTGTCTGAGATCTGTTGGGAATATCTGTGAGTATAGGGAGGAGATGCTGAAGATATGAAAAGTGAAAGTCAAGCGTGACTGTTCCCCATATCATTGGATGGCACTCTGGCCACCAACACCATTCTAGTTTTGCTTGAGCTTTAGCGGAAGTGCACAATTTAAGTGCTGCACCAAGTTAGAAGCTTCCAGCTCTTATAGAGGTTATTTGTAACTGATGAAGGCAGTTCAGTTGGCTAGGCTGATCGCCAGTCACCCTCCCAATGAGAGCTTGCCAAGACTGGAGATGCCATCTTAATGGGAAAAGCATTACGTGAATTAGATAACGCATGAGAAGACGTGAAATCAGCAAAGATTGGAGCCTCACTCGCTAGAGTTATGACAGAGATATTGACTCAGCACTAGAGATGTAAGATTTCTGGAAATGCTGAAGCCATAAAGAAAATACCACCCTGCCTAATTTCTGCCCTGCTGCCCTCCCTCCCCAAAGAGCCCATTTGGCACATGTATTGTATTTAAAGGTGTAATAAGGGTACAATAGTGAAAACTAGTCACGGAACAAACGTTTTAAAAAATATTTCATTTTTTGCAATTTTCAGTTGTACACATGTTAAAATCAAAAACAGGAGTATCTGTGTGGTGCTTCCCTCGTTTTACACTTCAATTTTATCAGTGAGACTCGATATGCCTTTCACTCCTTCACATGCAGGTGTGGAAATGTTTGGTCTTTTTACATAGTTCTGTACAGGGTTGTGTATAGAATATGACCCCCTGTTTTAAGCTAGTATGATATAATGCAGTCTTCAGCGATTTGGTACTCTCCAGATGTTGTGGGTTACAAGTCCCATTGGTCGTTGCTGATGGTCAAGGATTATAGGAATTGCAGTATGGAGGACACCAGGTTTGGAAAGCTGATATATTGGGTAGCTGACCTCTGACTGGAAAGACCCGGGGCCACATCATACATTCCATTCCAATATACACCTAAGATGTGTTAAGTGAACATCCAAATTTGAGAAGGGTGAATAAAACAAATGCGTTTGCAGACCCGAGTCTGGTATAGGTAGACACACCTGAGAGTTGTGATTGGCTAATAGCCCCTGTTAAGCACACACTTGGTGGTATTTCGAGCAGCACAATCCTAAGCATGTCTAATTAGGAATAAAACCTACTGAGTTTAAAGGGAGTGTAGCTTAGATTTCCCTTTGTGTAATCTGGAAAGTGACTCTTAGTCAGGCTTCCTCAACCTCGGCCCTCCAGAGTTTTTTGGCCTACAACTCCCATGATCCCTAGCTAGCAGGACCAGTGGTCAGGGATGCTGGGAATTGTAGCCTCAAAACATCTGGAGGGCTGAGGTTGAGGAAGCCTGGTCTTAGTCATGAAACTCACAGGTTAGGCTTGGCAATATCAATGTACCTCAGTCTAATCTACCCTAAATGGTTGTTGGGGGGGGCATAAGAAGCTACAACCGTATAACCCCATGCACCCCTCTCTGAGCTCCTTGAAGGAAGGGCAAGGTACAAAGGCTGCACACACCCACACCAGGAAAACACAACTTCTGAAAACCTTTAAAGGAAATATGTTTACCAATTTATTCAGAGTCTTAATCCCCTCCCGACCCCCTGTTCCTGAAACCTCAGGGCAGATGAGAACATTTGGAAACAAAAAGAAAATATCACCTAAATTAACATCCAAAGTCACAAATCTCTGTGACGGAGAAGTCATTGGAGCAGAGTCACTGGCATGTTTGTAGAGCCGGCCTCCCTAGGAAAGTGCAGCGTGGCCGGGAATTAAGCCTTGTGTTCATATCTCTCTTCTAAATGAATCAATTGCTCAAACATTTTGCAACACAAACTCTTCCACTCCAGTACTTAAGGAAAGGAGCAGTTTGCCTTAACAGAAACAAATAGGAATCGTTTCAACAGGATGAAGAATTGGGCTTGACAGACACATTTTGCTTTCATGTTCAGCCTCCAGCTAACGTCGTATTAAAGATTATGGGTGGATTTATTTATTTATTTGCCTCCCTGGTGTCATGGATTTGTGACTTTTGGTGCAGGGGGGAGGGATGTATTATACTTCAGTGTATACCTGTGTGGTATAGCTCACTTGTTTGAGGCACCTGACTGCAACTTCCTAAATGTATTCCTTCTTTCACTGCACAGTCAGGATGCCCTTTTGCTCTCTCCTTGCAGCAGTATAAACTTGGGTAATAGGCTGCCTGCAATAAGTGCTTAGAAAAAGGGATTTTGCCTAGTGGTCCTGTGAGATGCTACACAAGCAGTTTAGGGCCCAGGTCTGGAGATCTCTAGGCAAATCTGGTCCCCAGGCGAATGATTCCTGACAAATAGCCACTGCTGATCCAAAGAGAGTGATGTAGTGCAGTGGTGAGGAGCCTCCAACCCCTGGGTTTAATTAGACCTGCCGGGCCTCCCGGTTTAGCCCATGAGGCTGGTTGGAGTTGGCCAAACCCACCTGTCACTCATCTGACATCATCTGACATCAGCTGCAAGATGGGAAACTGGAAGTTTACAGTGACCAACCAGATGGCTTTGGGAAGCCTGAGAGCCACAATGTTCTTCCCTTTTGTGGTTCCCAGCATACTGTCTCTGACCATGGAGGTGGAACATAATTCAATGCTTGTGAAGGGACAGTGCCCTCCATCATACTTGAAGCAGCAGACTAGTTTATACTGCTGTTTCCAACAGCGGTGAATGACTTGGGGTAGGGCCTTATGGGAAGCAGCCATCATCTGCCACCTGACGTGGGTTCTTTATCTTACAGTAGGTCTGACCCTTTCATCCAGTTCATAATTATTTTCCAGGGAAATGAGAAAGTGCTCAGATCCACCTCTGCCACTGGCAAGACAACACAGTAAAGTTACCACTTGTTTTCCCACATGGACCATTTTCAGTCAATACCACTTCCATATCAAGAGACACTTAATTCAGGACTCGTGGAGTGGGCTTCTCAGAGACCTATTTAGAGTGAAAGAGGAAGGACTCTCTCAAAGACTTCCTTTGGAATGGAGATATTCAGGTGTGTGTGTGTGTGGACAATGATACAATGACATACAATTTATTATTCCTTCCCACAAAGGACAGAATTGTGGGGAAGTTGCTTTCGGTATTTTTTTGTTTTTAAGCCCAGCGACAAATTTCTAGAAGCTGGAGGTTTTTTTCACTGGACTTTATCTTTCTTTCCCAGTCTCTGCATCAGAGAAAAGAAAAGGCCTTTGAAGGCCCCATGGTCCAACATTTTTCACACTTGATTCCCTCCCCCCGTTCCTCTCTTATTTTTCTGGCAATAAACAACAGCTTGGCTTCAACATCAAAACTTCCAAAGTCCAGTTAGTAACACCATTGCCAAGGTTATTTCACATCTTGTATGATTTACCCTGGGATGGTGCCTTGGGTTGGGGGAGATCTACCTTTAGGCAATAGGAATTCAAATACCATATTACATATAACTGATGGAGCCAGTGTAGTGCCAGCTGGTTCTCTCTAATGATACCATATATCAGAAAGGACTTACACTATATTACCTGTCATGTGGTGGATGTAGTCATTTGCTACAGAACTTGGAGAAACAAACATCTGAAAGGCCAGCAGGAATTCTAGCCCAGTGGCTTTCATTCAGAAAGAAACCAGAGGAGAGAGGGAAGGAGAAAGGGGGAGAGAACTGAATGACTTGGCCAGAAACTTTAGTTCCAGCAGCTGCCCACAGCCCCTAGCAGAGTCCCATCACAACTCTCTCTCAACACCACCTGCTCTCCTTCCAGAGGTGTCTGGCTTCTTCTTGGCCTTGGTCAAAGAATTTGTGAGGTACAAGGAAATCACTGCTCACTGCAGGAAGTTGATGGTGGAGCCAAGAGGGGGTTGGAAGGTGCCTCTTCATTGGTGGCTGTGGCAAGTGTTGTAACTAATAGCTACAACAGTCATCCAGAGGCTTTTCACCAGAAGGAGGCTCATTCATGGATTCCTATGTGAACCAGGGCTGTGAGGGCTGCCCATTTCTTAATCTGGGCTGCTTCTGAGCAGCAGGCCAAACCTTCATTTTTAAGGAGGAATAAATACCTGGCAATAATTTAGACACAGAGCATTTGCTTGCCCTTTAGCTTCTTCTGCCATTCCTTTGCAGTACTGAGTTCCAGGTGGTCTTTTTTTTTTTAATCAACTGTAGCTCACTAGAAAAATGAATACATTTTCTAAACAAGGTTAAGATGTGACTGTAAGGTGTAAAAATTAAGTGATTCTCACTTTAATGTGCATGTGTAGATGAGAGAGAGAGAGAGAGGAGTCTGATCAACTCTGTGGTCTGTGTGTTTCATATATACATAAAAAGCAATTCTTATGTGTGAGTTCCTTCAAAAATGATAAAATTATTCAAAACATAAAGTAAAAGTAAAATATCATCAGAAATGGGTAGGTAGCCGTGTTGGTCTGCCATAGTCAAAACAAAATTAAGTAAAAAAATTCCTTCCAGTAGCACCTTAGAGACCAACTAAGTTTGTTCTTGGTATGAGCTTTCGCGTGCATGCACACTCCTTCAGATACACTGAAACGGAAGTAACCAGACCCTTAAATATAGTGAGGGAGTGGGGAGGGGTATTACTCAGAAGGGTGGCAGGAATTCCCACCACCCATTCCCACCACCCTTCTGAGTAATACCCCTCCCCACCCTCTCACTATATATAAGGGTCTGGTGACTTCTCTTTCAGTGTATCTGAAGAAGTGTGCATGCACACGAAAGCTCATACCTAGAACAAACTTAGTTGGTCTCTAAGGTGCTACTGGAAGGATTTTTTTTTACTTTATTTTGTTTTATCATCAGAAATGTATAAGATATAACAAAAACTAATATTTGTAAAACTGTGACCCTCAAAGCTCAGTGCTTTGTCCCTCTGAGGTTGGTGCCCTAAACGGCTGCCAAGTCCCAAGGGCCAGTTGAACAGGCTTACAGGACTACATTCATCCCCTGGGTCTAAGGTCCCCCACCTCTGTTGTCAGAGGGTGGGACACCCATTCTGGTGGCTCCATCCCTGTGCCTCTCACGTTAGAAATTAAGCTCCAGCTGTAACCCACGCAACTGTACTCTGTTTGCATTGGCAAATAAGCTGAGGCAATTTCCAGGGTGACCTTAGTGGCAATTTGCCCCAAAAGGAAGAAAGGGGAAAGAAAGGAGGATAAAAGAGCCTGCAGACAATATATGTATTTATTTCTAGGCTCGGGATTATTTCTTGATTAATTTGCAACCTGCTGCTCATCTGCTCCTATTCATTTCCTACTTAGCATTTAGAGGAGTGTGCCTGACGAAGAGAACTTTCAGCATGAAATTTGTGTGATGTCGGGAGCGAGCGAGTAATTGGCCTGGAAAGAGCAAAACAAAACAGCCTCCAGGAAAGAATATGAACCTAATTTGAAACCTTTTAAAGATGGAAAATGGATGTAGATTCCCATCATCACACAGCTAAAAGTTGCACAACATAATAAAGAAGCATTACGAAGGCTGCCGGGTGCTAAAATGCAAACATTATTTTTTTTAATAATATTGTGTAAAAAAAAAAAAGCTCCACATATCAAATACAGATGCAGATAAAGACCTAAAGTGGTCTTGCAAATTATAGGCTTTCATATCCCTCTATTTTATAGTGTGATATCATCGATATTAACAGGACAATATATCATTACAAGAGAGAGTTGGCTAGCTGCCTTGAAAGAAGGAGCCTCAAAACTGTTCAGAATGCATTTATCCTGCAGCAAATTGTATTGGGGAGAGGGGAGCTGTTAGGTGTACTGTTCCCATGGCAGAACTGATAACTCTTACCCTAGGTCACCTATATATTGTGCCCAGGTGGAGAAGATGGAGCCTGCAGTTGACTGGTGGTGCCCTTCCCTATTGGTGCATTGGCCTTGGCAGGGGGCCAAGTATTCCAACCACTAATGCCAGCCCTCAGACAGGGGCTAGCACTATTTCTTAGTGGCCTCCATTGAGTTCCGCAAGGCTAAGAAAACTGGCTGTGGTCTCAGAAACAATTAAGGTATGAAGTGAGAGCCTGATGCTCACCCAAACCGGTGGGAGAAACCAGGAAGAAAGTTCAACCTCTTCCATAAAAAATAATTTCCAGTTCCCTTTTCCCTGTTGTTGAATCTTATGAATCCACAATGCAATTGGATACTGAAGGGGGTAAACACGGGGTTAGTTTAGCAAACTAGTTTGTCAAATATTCTCTTTCTCAAAAGTGATTTGCCTTTAGTGGGTGGGATGGGGAGAAGCAAATTTTTGGAGCTCCAAAACTAAATGGCATATGGAAATTTATAAATACCTTTTAAATGTGTGGCTAGAGCTGGATTGGGGAGAAAGTTTATAAAGCTGATCTTTTTATGTTTAATATTTTAAGTGTTCTATGCACCTTATATTGAGGTGTCAGTGTTCCTAAAGCAGCAGTATTTGGTATTTTACTCGTTTTCTTTAAAAAAGAAAAGAAAAAAAGAGTGTTAACATTTTTTCTAAAACAAAGTTGAAAGGAAGTGTTCTTGTATTGCTTTCATTCTGCATTTATTGATATTTACAGATGTCCCAGAGTGAGATGTTTTGTTGAAATCCTGTTTGGACAATGTATTTTTTGAAGTAATAAAATATCCTTCAGGCATTAGTTTGAGGTTTATCTCCCTCTTTTTTTGTTTTTCGGTGTTTTTCTTCTTCTATAAATAATCTAAATTAATTGAGACTAGATAGGTATGTCATGATCATACCCAGGTCAAAAAATTTTTTGTTTGCCATGGCCTTTCTGAACTGATCACTTATGCCCTTACGGGATGCAGTTTTCTTTCTTTCTTTCTTTCTTTCTTTCTTTCTTTCTTTCTTTCTTTCTTTCTTTCTTTTTGCTTTATTGTATTGGGGGCTGTTTGTTGTTGCGTTTTTTATGACTTCGCATGGTTTTAAATCTTTGGGATACTTTTAAAAACTGTAAATATTGTAGATGAAGATATTCAATTCTAGTATTTGCACCCTGCTCTTGAACCCAAAGGCTCCCAAAGATATTTACATAGAATAAATTTAAATGAAATCAGGAAGTGAGCGGGGGGGGGGGGAACAACCCCATACCAATCAGATGCTATTATAAAGTGCAATAATCTCTTTGAGATCTTGAAAATAACCCTGGCCATATGATGAGCTACCTAAGTATGCATCAATAGGCAAGTGGAATCTGTAGATGGCATCGTTTACATTATAAACAAATGGCAAAAAAATAATAATATTTGTGTTCTTGTTTATTTGACAATTCACTGGTTTCACCCAGAATTGTGCACATATTGGCGTGAACATAATATGAGCAAAACCATATGCATTCACTGGGACCTGACCACATAACAGAATGTGGGGACATCTCATCTCAATTTATTTTGATTATGTAAAGCAGAACTGTGGCAGCATAAGGAAGCCATATTTGCTGCAATTGCCCTCCTGAAATGTACCAAGTTGGCTATATTATATTCTGCCAACTCGGTTAGAAATATAAATACAACTCATTAAACTTTTCAATTCACTTGCTGCAACTTTTCAGCAAAACTCTTCTACAGTTTCACAAGACCTACCAGACCACCAGCCTGTTGGGTGATTTAAACAGGAGTTTTCTCCCCTCACATTCTCCAAAGGTACCATGGTACACCTGTATCAGCACAACCGGACACCTGCCTCGTCCCCCAGCGACAGCAAAATATGTCTCCCTTCCATATTGGTCTCTACAGCCACAGCAGGTGCTGTAATTTCCCAGTGGTTTTACTTCACCCCCAAAGGCACACTCTTCCATTGTCTCACAAGACAGGTAGATGCTAACTATTTTGGAAAGTTGCTTGTTTTCTCTACATTTGGACACCTTTTAAGGTATCCTAACCAAACTCTACATGATCAAGGAGCAGGTTTCTTCTGTGGTTGGATACAATTGGGTGCCGTTTTCAATCAAGATGGCGGACAACTTTTCATAGCTGCACTGATTTTAACCATTGATGGCGCTGATTTGGGAGCTTCTTGGAATTCCTAACAGCAGGTCCCGCAAATGATTTACAATTCCAGTTTTCTTTGCAGTTGACGTTTTGCGAAAACATACAGTTATGGCCATAACTTGCCACTTAAATTTCATTCCCTCACTACAGTAGCTGGAATACTCATGAACATAGAAATGCAGAGAGAGGGTATTCTTCTGCCATAATGACCAATGCTCAGCTGCCCCTTTGTTGTGGTCCCAACAGTTGCCGCACTTCTCAGAGCCAACCAGAAACAGCTTCACTACATCAGGTTGGTTTGGCCAAGCTTAAAAGGTGCTTCTTTTTGAAAAATTGATTAACAATGACACATTTAAAATGATAGCGCAAATTAATTTCTGAATTACACCATTAGTATGTAATTAATTTCTCTGCTCTGTGAAATAAAGATATCACTGACGAGCACCCACTGTCTAAATCTATAAAAGAGAAAGGATGCTGAATGAAGACTCCATTAATGTATAAATTGATTTTTCCATTTAGCTTCGTTTGAGGGATTTCTCCACACACACACACACACACAGTGCATTTATTTCCCCCCCCCTCCAAGAGGGGTAGGGAGTTGGAGAAGCAGCCTAATTTATACTTCCACTGGTAATCAAAAGATCATGAATGTTCATTTCAACCAAATAATGTCATTATCAAGGCTGTTCGAGCCGGCGTTGCCGTGGAAACGTAAAATACTGATGCTTCAGGTTGGACATTCGAGCTCTCTTGTGCAAGCACAATAATGAGGGGTGAATGTTACAGTGCCAGTTCTGGGGTGGGTAGGAGGGCCGCCACAGCCACCCTGAGTCACGTGGGTGCCTCGTTCATGCACCTCACTACTTCAAACTACTTGAAACGTGACCCTTCCTCTCCCTAAGATGACCTGTTTCCTCTTTAGAACATAAAATGAGGGGTGACCTTGAAGGCTTGAGAAAAGGAACACAGGTAGAGCATCATTAATGCAGCTTGGAAATTAACCAAACTATGAAGCCGAAAAGTAGTAAGAACCCAAAGGTTGGTTTATTTTTGTAAGCCACTTAATGAGAAACTGTACCGAAGCGATGTACATAAAACAGTAAAATAAGGATCAATAAGATACAGAATCAACAACATTTAAAAACATAATTATGTGCCTGGATACACTTGCTTGAAAGTTTGTAGCGGGCATCTGAAGCAATATATAACAACGGTCCCTGCCTAATGGTAATAGGAAGGGAGATCCAAAGACTGGAGGCTGCCATACTGTGGAGAAAAATGCTGTTTGGCACATGTGAAAGGGGAAGCTCTGTAAATCGAAGAAGGCACATTAGGGCAAAGCAACCCCTCAGGCAAACTGGTCCCAACCCATTAAGGGCTTTACATACTAATAGCTAAACCTTGAACTTGACTTGGCAGCCAGCACAGATCTTACAGCAGAGGTGGAAGATGCTGGCTGGATCTCACTCCCGTCAGCGATCGTGCTGCAGCACTCTGCACTAGCTCCAGACTATCCACAAGGGAAGTCTCATATATAGTGCATTGCAGTACTCTATTATTACCAATGCCTGGACAAGGTCTCCCAGTTCGGGAACAGCTGGAGCTGCTGCACCAGTCAAAGTTGGTGGAAGGCATTCCTAGCCACAGAGATCATCACCTAGGCCCCTGATGACAAAGATGGATTCAGAAGAAGTCCCAGGCACCATGCTTGCTCCTTTAGAAGAAATGCAAGCCCCATACAGAGCTGGTATCTTGCCAATTTCTTGGACACAGGAGGTACTCACCTACACTCCCTCTGTCTTGCCAGGATTGAAGGTCAGTTTATTTTCCCTCTTCCAGCCAATCGCAGCATCTAGGCTCAGGGACAGCACAGCCTGTCCTCACCCAAGTATTATGAGCTTAGTGTCACCAGCATATTGATGGAACCGTGCCCCAGATCTCTTAATGACCACTCCCAAAGGCTTCATATAGATATTACCATATTTTTCGTGCATAACACACACACAAACACACATACCATGTATAAGACATCCCCCCCTTTTTTGGACCACAAAAAATGGGAAATTGCTCAGAGTTGTTGAGTTTTTTTGGGGGGGTCACCACCGCCAATTGCTCTACAGCCTGTCCGGCAATAAAAATTGCACACATCACCACAGCAACCAATCGTCTGCACACTCACCACCAAAATCCCACCTGCCCACACGACGCAACCACAGCCGATTGCATGCACACCTTGCCGCTGCCGTAAATCGCCCGCCCAATTCTCGCAGCCACAGCCAATTGTCAGCAGGCCTTCCTACTCTCTGGTCACATATGTAGGTGCCCTTGATGCCCCTTCCATGAAGCTAGTGAAGGATGATATCATGGTCAACGGCATTAAAAATCACAGAAAAATCAAGAAGAAGGAGCAAGATGATGATGATGATGATTATTATTATTATTTATCAAACATTAAAAACTTCCCTAAACAGGACTGCCTTCAGACGTCTTCTAAAAGTCAGATAGTTTTTTTATTCCCTTGACATCTGATGGGAGGGCATTCCACAGGGCAGGCGCCACTACCAAGAAGGCCCTCTGCCTGGTCCCCTGTAAACTCACTTCTCGCAATGAGGGAACCACCAGAAGGTCCTCAGAGGAGGACCTCAGTGTCCGGGGTGAACAATGGGGGTGGAGACGCTCCTTCAGGTATACTGGGCCGTGGCCATTTAGGGTCAGCACAAATACTTTGAATTGTGCCCGGAAATGTACTGGGAGCCAATGTAGGTCTTTCAGGACCGGTGTTATGTAGTCTCGGCAGCCACTCCCAGTCACCAGTCTAGTTGCTGCATTCTGGATTAGTTGTAGTTTCCGGGTCACCTTCAAAGGTAGCCCCACGTAGAACACATTGCAGTAGTCCAAGCAGGAGATAACAAAAGCATGCACCTCCTCATTCCATTCTCGATCAAAGTAATGCACCAGGGTGACCAAGACTGATTTGGCCCCCCATAACTAGGTCTGAACCCAGACTAGAATGGGTCTGAGTGATCAGCATCATCTAAGAATGCTGTCGTGACCTTCTCCACCACCTTTCCTTAAGAAGGAGGAATTAATTTTTGACCGGTTGGCTGTTAGTCCAGATCAATGGGGCTGAGGCTAGCTACTTTAGGAGCAGATACCCCATGGCTTCTTTCATATCATTGCCAGAAATTTGCTCCAAGGAAGCAAAGTCTTGTGGCACATCACTCAACCGTCCTGATTAGAGCGGGACATCCTGGAATTACAGAAGTCATCCCGGCTTCTGATTGGATCCCAGAATGTCCGAATTTTTGGTCTCACACTCTCGCATGAATCAGCTGGCTCCCTTGAGAGCTTGGGGCCAAAAGACAGGCATCCTGATTTTGACAAGCGCAAGGTTGGAGGGTATACATCACTTATCACAGGTGATTCTCTCCTAATGGGAGAAGGAGCTCGTGTGGCTGAGGTCAATAGCCAACCGGCTTTATTCGGCTTCTTACCTTTATTACTGAACCCACTTGTGAACAAAATCTTCCCTGTGGGCTTAAGCTCCAAGTCCTGAAACTGGTGCTACATGGCCAACATCCATACTTATAGTTGTGCTGTGTCATTTATGTAGATGATCCTTTGACGGATCTGCAGCATTATTTTAACGGCAGCGAGCTATTTTAAAATATACGTGCCGCTCTAGAAATATGCCCGCTCTCATCGTCACCAGGAGAAGATGAATGGGAACGCTTTAAACAGAAACCAGGTACTCCATCTTGTCGTAATCCTTGTTTTGGCGCTTGCAAAAGTGCCGATCAGAAGCACCGGATCTTATGCAGCTGATCTTTTTGTGACTGATCTTCTAGCAATGGAAATGAACTCCTTGACCCTGCTTGCTTCAGACATCCTGCCCTGCAGATCTTATGAAGGGAAAACAGAAACCAGGCCCAAAAAGGAAGAGGAATTCAAAGAATAATTTAAAGCAGAGGCGGGAAAACCTTTTTCATCCTGAAGGCCACTTTCTTTTCTGAGCAATTTTCAAGTGGCCACATGCCAGGGGTTGGTGGAGCCAGAGCCAACAGTGAGAGAAGCAATGAATGCAAATTTTACCTTTCTACAGTAGACTAGGGACTCAGCTGCAAATAAAACAGTAGACTAGGGACTCAGCTGCAAATAAAACGTTTTAAATGTGTTGTAAAGTGCAATATACAAATGTGACACTAGATGGCGACAGTGAGATATGCCAAATTCAATGTATTTTTTGGAACGTTTTGGAAAAAAGCATTTTCAATGCTTTTTTATATGTGTGGATTCCACCTAGTTTCTTCACACACTCACACAACCCTCTCTATCTTCCCTCCAGGCAAGCAAGAGCCATTATCAGAGTCCAAGGGCACTTTTTCAGGCAGGGAAAACATTTAAGTATGATGCAAAACCAGATCAATGAGTGATGTGGTCTGGGGACAGGAAGTGTGGCTGTGGACGGGGTGAATTCCTGAAATTCTCTCCCCCCCCCGCCGCTATTCTACATTCTTATAACTCTTGCTTAATACAATGAGCTTTATACACATTGTCTTGATAGTTCCTGGAGTACTCTGCCAAAGCTATAGGCAATGCATCTCCACAATCCAGATTTGATTCTCTGCCTTGATGGTGAGCCCTCTTCACCACTGAGCCCCCAAGTAATGTCACATCAGACTCTGGTAAGCTGTTTTAAGATTGAACTGTGTAAGATTCATTGCACTTACTTACTTTATGATTTCATTTCATCTCTTCTGCACTTTGGAGAAATGTGCTTGCCTTTAAAATCTTAATATGATGTGCTGTCGGCATCCATCCGTCTCGGTGCATCTTTGGGGGTGAAGTCAAATTGTCGGAAGGTTGCAGGGCCTGCTGTAGCTGTAGAGATCGATAGGGGAGAGACATGCTTTGTTGCAGCTGAGGCAGATGAAGGCAGCAGCAGAGCAAGCCGATTGGGTGCCTGGGGTTGTGCTCGTGCCCTGTGCCCAGGGGCGGGGCCAGCCACCCGTGGGGTGGGGTGGGGCCAGCCAGGGCAGGATGCTCTGCAGGGCCTCCGAGGAGTCTGCCTGCCTCCTCCCACTCAGCTTCCCTACAGCTGGGGGGGGAAGGTGACGGGCAGACCGTTTGGGGCAGCACGGAGCCTGCGGGCGCCCAAGCCACTACGTCACTCCCAGGAGAGACACGTGGCTTGGGCACACTGCAGGCTCCTCTGTGAGTGCCGCCCGGCATTTTGTCACCCCCCTCAGTGGTGACACCCAGGGCAGCCTGCCCCCACCGCACCCCCTTCCTCTGCTCCTGGATAAAGGTGTCCAGTTGTGCTGCTGCAGAGGCACCATGGCGTTTCTTCTCTCTACGCTTCTCCTGGCAGCCATTCCTCCTTTGGTCACTGCTACGGATGCACAACCTGTCTGTCTCCAGGCACTGCGGTCATCTGCAAGGGATTCCCACATGTGTCAGTGTTGCCAGCCTTCATGTCACATTTGCAGATCTCTTTATAACACAGAGTTGGTCTGCCAACGGGCCTGGTGCCTAAAGCCAGATCCCCATAGAGGACTTCCATGATGTATGGAGGGGCTTATCCTAAGAGGGTGGATAAGGTCACCTCATTAGTACACATGCTGGAACTGGCAATCAGAATCGCTAACAAGTTTTTGTATTTATGGTCATGTAGGCCATACATGGCTTTCGGATACATCGTTTGTCTTGAGCACCTCTTTGGCAAAGCACTTTTGCCTGGCACACTCAGCTCTGCAGAAGTTGTTCCCCTCCTAGTGTTCTGAGCACGAACACAAACAGCCATTCACAACAATAGTTCAAAATTATTCAAAAGCAATCACGCACTCCGCTGCAACATTTTGCCCTGGCATCTCCGCCAGCTGCTCATTCCAGAAAGAAAAAAAGGGCCTGCGTTGATTTATTATTTTATATTATTTATATCCAGCTTCTACAGCCCAAAGGGCTCCCAGAGTGGCTTGCAAATGAGTTAAAACATGGCAATCTATTTGAAAGCGCAAAAAAAAAAAAACACAGCAGAGAGCAGCGAGGAAACAGAGACCTTGAAGAGATCTAAAATGCCTGGTCAAATAAAAAAAGTATTTATCTGACTCTGCAAAGGCATCAGATTCAGTGCTGGATGAGCATCCGCAGCATGAGTGTTTCAGAGTCAAGGCACCACAACGGAAAAGGCCGTGTCACTGGTCACCACCTGCCTCACCCCGTAGGTGATGATGACCAAACACAATAAATGATCACAGTTAGTGAATCTGTGATGGAGAAAAAAGGGTGGCACTCCAGATGTTGCTGGACTACGACTCCCATCATTTCTGACCATTGGCTATGCTAGCATGGGATGATGGGAGTTGGAGTCCAACATCTCAGAGGGCAAAAGCTTTATCATCCCTGTGGCATCTCCAGTTTACAAACATCTCTGCCTGGTACCAGAGCTAGGAAAGATCTCTGCATAGTATGTGCTAGATCAGGGATGGGGAACTTATGGATCTTTCAGGATGTTGTTGGACCACCTGACTTCCATCCTCTCTGTGTGTTGGCAATGCTGACCAGGGTGGATGGGAGCTGGAGTCCAAAAACACTTGGAGGGCCACAGGTTCCCCATTCCTCTGCTGGCTAACAGTAGGTTAGATGTCTGACTCAGTACAAGACAGCTTCCAATGAGAATTGCACCAGCTCTGCAAAATTCTCCTGCCTCTGCAAATGATTAAATCTTATGGGTGGACATATTTTTCTCTTTTTATTCATTCGTTCATTCATTCATTTACACCCTACCTACTGGGGTTCTTCTTCTCCCCATTTTATCCCCACAACAACTCTATGAGGTCAAGTAGGATGAGAGGTAGTGACCACCCCAAGGTGGCTCAGTGAGTTTCCTGGCCAAGCAGGGACCAGGTCCTAGTTGAACACGCAAACCACAGCAGCACATTGCTTCTTTTAGGTTCTGCCTTAAATGTGCGGTGTGGGTGTGACAGATGGCAAGAACAGGCCATTCACTGAATCTCTGGTGAGTTACCAGAGAGGAGAGGCCTGTTGGCCAGCTATGGTTTGTCTTGATGGGCTCCAGGATGTGCAGACATGCTGTGCGTGATCATTGCTTTATCTGCGCATTAGGAAAAGCTTCTCCTGCTTAATTCCCATCGTCATACTCTTGTTAAACACATAGGATCAAAGCCAGGGTTTGTTTTTGTTTTTAAATACCAATCCTGTGCTTCCACTCTGTACCTTTTATGGCTGGAAGGAACCACGCATGAGAACGCAGTCTGCTCGGAGGAGGGGAAGCCTGGGCTTCATTCGGCACTCGAAATGTCTTGAGTCCAGTATGCCGTGGAGAGAACTCCCCCTTCCCAAAGTCCCATTGCAATCCATATGACTGATTGAAAGTGCCGCCTTTGCTAGTTGCTAAATCTGCCATGAACCCACACTGATTAATGGCAGCAATTCGAGTCAAGTGCCTGTTTTTTACTGAGGCGAAGAACCATTTGAGCCTGTTTGGCTTACTAGCCTCATGGAATGTAGAAGATTTCCTGGAAATTGGGCTCTGGGACTGCGGCCTTCAGGCACCTTTTAGAACTGGCTGTTTGGGGTGGCAAGGAGAGGAGTCAAATGTGGGTCCAGGCTTTGAATGGCTTAGAAGAGCCCTGCTGTTAATAATGGGAAAAGGGAGTCACAGTAAGGGATATAGCCCCATGACACTGAGGCCTTGAGGTGCAAAAATGGGATCTATGCTAGTGGGAAAGCTTGAAGGACGTGACGAGATGAAACAAAGGGGCAAACTGCAGAAGTAGGCCTGGCACCTTCACTATGCATTTTTTGTCATAGGCTGACGGCCCATCCCTTTGCCCTAGACTTTGAAACTTGAGGTGTACATTGTTAGGAACCTTATCCTATTATTGTCGTTGTAATCAGTTTTAAATGATTTTAAATGTTGTGTTCTAAATGGCATTGATCCACCATAGGACCTTAAGGTGAAGGGCAGGTTGGTAACAACAACAACAACAACAACAACAACAACAACAACAACAACAACAACAGCAACAGCAACAACAACAACAACAACAACAACAACAACAACAGCTTGGATGTGGAGGCCTTCTACTGGCTGTCATGCCTACCAGTAATGAATAGGTGGCAACTCCCTTTCTTCCTTTTGAGGATTTGGATAGCTAAGGCAGTGCTAGAGGGAAGGATGTTTCCATAAAGGGAGTGAGAGAGAGACAACCATGCACAAAGTATTTACAATGAGCATTCAAAACCTTTGACAAACATAATCTCGGATGCCCGCTACAACAACCCTGCAAGAATTATCACCGTCATGGCAGACTAAGGTGGAGAGATGTGGACATGCTTAAGGGCTTAAGAGTAGAGAGTCTATAGTAGAATTTGAAATGAGTTCTGTTGGTCTTGTAATCTTTGCCACTGCCCTCCATCATGTGTTAGGCGGGACCACGATGTTGTGTCACCCCTCTCCCCTCAACATCATGTGCATAATCTCCCATAGTTGACCTTGGTACTTGTGCAGCCACATTTGAGAAAACCACCAGGATTGAAATGGTCTGCCTGGCTGGCAGGGGGTGATGCAGGACCACCAACCAGGAACAGGATATTGCAAAGTGGGTGTTGGAGAACTATGCGATTCCTCCAAATCCATAATTCCTCCTTAATAGTAGTCATCCAGATCCCACACAAATGAACAATAACTGCTTGTTTTGTGCATGTGATAAACCTATCATTGAGAAAGGCTTTAAAAGTAACAAGGGGTGCAAATCTAAGTAAATATTCAGTCTACATGGTAACCATTTTATGTCCAGAAGCAAGAGGATGGATAGCCCTTAATTTCTGCTAAATCAAGGCAGCTGTGCATGCTATTGGTATCCATCTACAGTATCTTGATACATTTTTTTAAAAGGGTTTGCTTAGCTTTTTTCAGCACCACAGAGGAAATTACACACTGTGATTCCCTTGTCTATTATTTCGATTCATTTTCATGGCTTATTTGGAGTCATTTCTGGGGCGGATTGGTGTTGTGGCAGACACACACACACACACACACACACACACACACTTTTATGGGGGTGTAAAATGTATATATACATAATTGCATATATAATTATTTTCACAGATACTTAAAAACAAATCAAGCTATTACAGCATACACATTAAAAATAATTGCTACTTACTATATCACCGTGTTTCTAAGCTTTCCCGCTTTTTAAGCCAGGCCAGCTGCTCTATCTTTTGATTGTTTAACACACACACACACACCCTTCTTCATTTTTTAAAAAAGGAGTGCCCCAAAAGCTCTCACACAGCAAACATAACACTTGTTCACACTTGCATGTTCAACACGTGATGATTGCATTGCCTAGTACTGAATGACGTGCACTGTTACAGATGAAACACAGCAGGCAGAACTTTCATATCACCTCACCTTAAACACAGTGGAATCAGTTCAGACATTCAGCTGCCAGTCATCAAGTTTAGAGAGATCCAGTGCAGTGCACATGAATGTGAGAATAAAGATTTCCATTCAGGCTGTTGCCCCTCTGTTCAGTGATTGTAATTGTTTAATTGGGCATTGAAATGGGAAAAAAAATAACTCTGTATATGTACTGCTAAAGGCATGGTATGGAAGCTTCCACTGAAGCTAAACAAAGGAGTTGCAGAGAGCCTAATAGTGGCGCTGTGGTCTAAACCACTGAGCCTAGGGCTTGCCAATCAGAAGTTCAGTGGTTCAAATCCCCGCCACGGGGTGAGTTCGCGTTGTTCAGTCCCAGCTCCTGCCTACCAACAGTTCGAAAGTGCAAATAGATAAATAGGTACCGCTGCGGCGGGAAGGTAAACGGCGTTTCCGTGCACTGCTCTGATTCGGCAGAAGCAGCTTAGTCATGCTGGCCACATGACCCGGAAGCTGTCTGCGGACAAATGCCGGCTCCCTTGGCCTATAGAGCGAGATGAGCGCCACAACCCCAGAGTCATCCGTGACTGGATGTAATGGTCAGGGGTACCTTTACCTTTAATAGTTAATGATTAAGCGAGAATGTATCTTTGCTAGCTCTGTCACGAGGTGTTTAACTTAGATCACATGAGGCATTCCATTACAGGTCTCCATTTGTGGTGTGTTAGTAGCTCTTTGTTCTGAAGCACTAAAGAGAAAGGATGTGCAAATGAGTCTGTCTCCAGGAACACAGTCTCAGGCTGGAATGCAGGTTGTTTGGAGAGGCAGAGATTTGTCTTTCTAGGATATTTTGCCTGTGCTGGGATCAGCACGGGATAATATGAAACTTTTTGGATGCAGCTTTATTTGTTTTGGTACAAGTTCTGTTAGTCAACCTTTTGAACCATATTTTTGGACTGGACAATTTTTATTTCAGGGAGAGTCTGTTTTCATTCGTCCAATTGCTTCCAAATGTGCAATATTAATAACCTCAATATCACACCACAACAGAAACCTGAGTTACACATCTCAGTGACATCCAATAAACCCTGCAGGTGAGGTTACAGGTAGGTAGCCGTGTTGGTCTGCCGTAGTCAAAACAAAATAAAAAATAAAAAAATTCCTTCCAGTTGCACCTAAGAGACCAACTAAGTTTGTTCTTGGTATGAGCTTTCATGTGCATGCACACTTCTGCAGGTGAGTTGTGCATTGAATGCGTGCAACCTGGTGTGCCACGATGAATGGCAGAAGTGGGAGCAAACAGGCAGAAAATATTTCACTCAATTTCATCACCAACTTTGGAGGGAAAACATGATGTGCTTTCTCACATAATATGGTGCCTGTGCCACAAGAGGAATGGTGCTTGCATTGGTACACGTCATTCCTGGGAGGCTCCACACTGTTGCCTCTCATTGTAAAAGAGAAGTTGCATCATCAGAACATTCCTCCCATGACACGATGCCGATTCATGTCCAGGGGAAAGCACAGTCTATGGAAAGCGCTTCTGAATTTCACAGCTATTGCTGTTTCACTGCACATGGAACCACACTCATTCAAAACAAAATCCATTCTGAAAAAGGCTGGACTTCTGCTAAGATTTACCCACCTCCCACTTGCTAAGAGTTCAAAGATAGCAAATGACCCTGAATTATCCGAGTCACAAAATAAAGTTCGTGCAGCAAAACTTTTCATTTCGGAGGAAACTTTTCTCCGCTCTCCCCCTCTAGTTGTTCCTCTTTCAAGCCTGCCCCTTCGTCTCATTACCAGCTTTGGCGGCAGCTTGGAAAATGATGAAGAGATGAAGGTGGAATCTAAAGTGACAGGAGACGGATGAGTCTAGGCTTCGCTGGAAGTTAGGTTAAGCGAGGTGCCCGTTCTTTCCGCCACGGAGCCTGTCTCTACAGAATTGCCTTGGAATCCCTGCAGGGAATCTAATGTCGCTCTTTACTCCGCTCACTGAGCAGGAACCGGCAGCACCCAACAAAACCCTCCTTTACTGCCGCCAATAGCAAAGCATCCATGCTACAGCTAGCCCACTGGGATAATCCCCATTGTGAAAAATCTTCCCTGGGATAATACAGTACCGTCTCCCAGGGAGCCCACTTTGCAACCGCAATCACAATTTGCATAGTGCCATCCATTATGTCCTGCAGCGCGTCTCAGCTTTACAAAGCCTGCGCTTTGCTGATGGGTTACTCTAAGATGGCAATATCATTCATAGTCAAGGCTCCTGCCTCTTCTAACCATAGGCTGGCAAATTCTAGCCTGCAAGAGTGGTGGCTTCCCCCACCTTTTTGTCTTAACAAAGGCTGGGCTTCTCTCCTGCTTATGGGTTTCTTCAAACACAGTGCGTACACATTTTCATGAGGAGAGAGAGAGAGAGAGAGACAGACAGACAGACAGACAGACAGACATGCACAAAGTGAGATGGAAATGAGGAGAATTTAACTGTCAGATTGGAAAACTGAAAAAACAGAGAGCGATGGCAATGGGCAGATTTGCCCTTCTGTAGGTCTCTAGTGATGTCAAAGCCTATGGCAGCCTTTGCCAACCTGTTTTGGACTTCAACTCCCAGCAGACTCCAGCCAGGATACAGTGACTGGGACTGATGGGAGTTGTAGTCCAAAACATCTGTAGGGGCCCAGGTTGGTAAATCCCGCCTGGGGAGGCGTTGCCAGTGGATTGGCCAGGTAAAGGGAGGGACCGCCCTGCCCACACAACAGAAGGTAAATCTTACCTGTGAAGCAGCAGTCAGCTCCAGAGCTTCTCCCACCCTCCCCTCCCTCAGTTAAGTCTTCTTTTGCAGGTTAACCTCTTCTCCATAGGTACGCAGGCGCTGCTACGCCAGGGTCGCTGTTGAAGGGCCAGAAAGGAATTTTCCTGCATTGGCAGGTTTTGCCTTTCCCGTAGCAAAAGTCACAACTTTGGCGGTTTCAGGCCTTGGGTGGAATCCTTTAGTCTATCTTCCTTAAGCGGTGACCCACACCCCCCTTGCGGCGGTGATACCAGGGTTCCCCGTTAAAGGGGTCTTGGGGAGAGGCATTGGCCATACGCCGAGAGGTTGTCATTGCTCTCCCTTCCAACGGCGGAGAAATGGGGGGGGGCGGGCTCTGTGCTTGAACATATGTTCTCCAGAGCCAGCCCAATCCCCACACATTCTGGATAACCCTGAAGTCTCCCAGATCCCTGGCTGGGGACTGGGAAGGATAAACACCCAATACCTGAGCGAAGGTCTCCCTACAACTGAAACTTAATAAAGTTGTGGCCAATTTTAATCCCATAGCACGTTGTCTTCAGTCATTATTCTGCTCGGGGGTTGCCTGGGGTTGGGGGCACTCCGCCTGTCCATGCAATAATATCTCTTATCAATATTCTCAGCTAAGGCAAATATTGGTAATGTAGACAATAGGATCTTGTGTCCTTAATTGAAACTCCAGCTTCTGCATCCCGCAAGCCTTTCCCAAACAAGCTTGTGCTAGCTTTTAGGTCAGGGTCAGGCCACTCCATTCAAGAGAGCACACGCCTTTAATATATATGAAAAGGGGATATAAATCCAGATCCACGCTCCACAAGGTTACAGGGTAATTATAACTTTTAGTCCCATTAAATATAATTAGCGAGTGCTGGAGTCTGCAGCAGGAACATGTAATTGCAGAGTATGAAATAAAGATGGGCAACCTCAAGTGTTCTGAGTTAAAGTGATACGGGAGCTAATTCCATTTTTAAAATAAAAGAAATAAATTTTGATTTGGGGTGAACCCAGTGCCGGACTTACGTATAAGCTGAACAAGCTATAGCTTAGGGCCCCATTCTCTTGGGGGCCCCAAAAAAAATTAAAGGAAAAAAAACTGGATGTACAATTTCAAACTATAACAATTACTTTGATAAAATACATATTTTGTTATGTGGGAATGGCTTTAGATACCTATTAGGTCGATAAATTACCACATAGCATATATTTGACACAAAAGCAGCGACAATTTGTTGTTGACAAAGGACAGCTGGACATATAAAGGGCCCCATTACCTTCAGTAGCTTAGGGCCTCATCAAACCTTAATCTGGCCCTGGGTGAACCTCTCACTTTAAAAAAACAAAACAAAAACCACAATAGCCGGAAGTGTCTGCCTGACAAAACTTTGGTTAAAACTGCTCGCCTCCCTTTGAAGATTGAAGACTGCAGTTGATCGATGAAGTGGGTTGCTCACGATGTGGTCACAGGAAGCACTACATTTTTTGCCCCAGCTACTTCCTAGTTCAAAAAACAATCTACACGCTCAGGCAAGATTGTGTGGGGAGCCCAAAACACAGCTAGGAAAAATCATCCCATTCTCTGGCTCGTTGAAATTACTTGGTCAGATCAAGCCATTTCTAACAATTTTGCCTGTGCATCAGCTTAGAACGATTCCGCGCATGTTGCAGACAGGGATCCTTAGTGACTGCCCTGTTACAACTGAGTGCTAGGATTGATGGATCCATATCTGAAGGGAACTCAGGATAAGTGAAACCTGTCCTGTGTTGGCGGTGGGGGGTAGGGTGGAATGCTAATATCTGAGCAGCAACGTAAAGGGAGATTGTCACACTTAAGAATATCAAAGAAGGAAAAGCTCCACCAATGGTATGATGGGGGAAAACCATCCTGGGGGAAAGGGAATGTTCCTTTCTGTTCAACTCAAAATCTCAACCTGGAAGCCTGACCTGGTGCCCAAGGAAGAAGGAGAAGGAGAAGGAGAAGGAGAAGGAGAAGGAGAAGGAGAAGGAGAAGGAGAAGGAGAAGGAGAAGAAGGAAAAGAAGAAGAATCAGAATCAGTGCTTTACTTCTATTTTTTAAAAAGTGCCGGTACAGTTTACCCTTGAGTACTGCAAAAAGATCAAACTTATCCATCCTTAAAGAAATCAGCCCTGAGTGCTCACTGGAAGGACAGATCCTGAAGTTGAGGCTCCAGTATTTTGGCCACCTCATGAAAAGAAAAGACTCCCTAGAAATGACCCTGATGTTGGGAAAGATGGAGGGCACAAGGAGAAGGGGACGACAGTGGATGAGATGGTTGGACAGTGTTCTTGAAGCGACTAGCATGAGTTTGGCCAAACTGCGGGAGGCAGTGAAAAATAGGCGTGCCTGGAGTGCTCTGGTCCATGGGTCACGAAGAGTCGGACATGACTGAACGACTGAACAGCAACAACCCCCAGAAAAATCACTGGTATTATCATTATCATTTTATTTGTACCCTTCCCATCTGACTGGGTTGCCCCAGCCTCTTTTGGCAGCTTCCAACATATATAAAAACACAATAAAACATCACACATTAAAACTAGTAAAAGGCCTTCTATATTAGAGCAGATATTTTGGTGACTAGGATTAACGTGGTGGTGAATGCTTTAATATTAATAGAAAATGTCAAGTAGATAAAACCTGTGGAGGGAATTCAATGTCAAACTATTATGATGGTTCTCTCAGCAGAAACATTTCTGCTTGGCAGGCAGAATGATCTCCGCTCTCTTCCCCCGCCCAGGCTGCTCTGAGGGGTTGATCCATCTAGCTCAGTAATGTCCGCACTGGCTGGCAGCGACTCTCTGTCATTTCAGGAAAGGATCTCCCGCCCTGAGGCCACACAGTTCTACTTACTGAACTTCGGCTTCCGTGGAGCTCTTGAAGAGACAGAAACCTTGTCCTTTTCGGAATATAGTTATAATTATGTGAAGCCCAGCTGATCTTTAAACCCTTTTTTAAAAAAATAAAGAGTACGACTTCTTCACAAAAGCATTTCATTGCATCTTTAGTCAGCTGGATCTTTTCTTTCCCAGCTTTCTACTTATAAATGTGGTAAACATGGTGCCAATATTTTTTTCTTTTCTTTTAAAAAGACAAATCCAAAAGGAATGATATGCCAAAGAGCTCTTCACAGTCCTCTTCTTCCTGCAGGGACGTTACAGTGTCAATGCCAAAAGATTTTAAAATGGGTCAGAAACAAAAGTGCTCATTAAAGCAAGGTGTGACTGGAGTCAAGTGTGAGGTGAGTTTACAGTATGTGCGCACTTCCTACGTTGACAGAGCGTCTCACTTCTGACATGCCAGCCTCCTTATTAGATGCAAGGCCTTTGTGTGCATACCCACCTCAAGAGTTCTGAGGCCAGCATTTCAGAGAGAAGCAAAATCCCTGCCAGCCTTACCATATGCACACACCCCAAACTACTCTCTCTTATTTCTGCTCTGGTCCTAATACCTCATTCAGGCTTCTCAGCATGTGTGAGGTTCCACCAGGCTTGAAGAGCTTCCTCCAAGAGACATTTGAGCAGGGATATCATTAAAAACCTGTTTGCTTTGCACCTACTACTGCTTTCAAGGTTGAGAAAACATATTTACCAATACTTGTTTACCAGCGTAATAGCTAGCCCCCCCCCCCCCGGTTTGCTAGCTCGGGAATTAACAGCAGCAACAAGCAGAGGAAGAAGCCAAAGAGAAGCCTCCATTTCCCACCCCTGCTGTAGCCACTGCTCAACAGTAACTACCAGGATCAGAAAGGGTGGTGTGTCTGGCCTCCCAAGATCCTAATATAGTCACTCCAAGAACCTTGATAGGCAGCCTTAACTCCTGAGTCTCTGTGAATCACAAATAAGTCATGAATGGACTGGAACAGCATGGTCATGTTGACTACGGTTGATGAGGTTTGAAATCCAAAACATCTAGGAGGATACCATGTTGGAGAAAAAGGAAAAAAGCCGCAATCATGCTGGCTATAACTTCCCAGAGTTGCCCTGATGTCAGATAGGTGCACTCCCCTTTCCCAAATGTTTAACTGACAATTACATCCAGCTCTTAGCTTCTCCTCAGCCTATTTACCAAAAAGTCAACTCTGCCTCTGCAGTCCCACCCCCACAACACACACACACACACACACACACACACACACACACAAACGTGCTAGTTGCTTGAGGGAACATTTCTTGCCATGTGCTAACTCTCTTGAAAGCCAGCACGAATTTGCCACTAATGACATCTCTCAGAAATGCAATTAGCCCTCATTCATGGCAAAAGTGCATTAGAGGTTCACAAACTCCAAGCGGGCTGTGATTGGGTGAGCGCATGAGGCTTAACACACTGAAAACTGCATTATATATTTTTTTAAAAAATGACGGCCAAAGACAAGGTTCTAATATTACTTAATTACCCCAAGACATCCTCAGATGTAATTGAGCTTGGAAGGCTAAATGAAGGCTGCATGTGTGATATTGCCTGATGCATTCATAATGACACCACTTTGCGAGACAAACTGAGCCTCTGGCAAGTGGGTGGGGGAGGGAAGCAAGAAATGCTGGAGGGAAAAAAATCTTTCCAGCAGTCTGCTTTCTTTGAAAAATATATCCTGCTTATAATAATAATAATAATAATAATAATAAATAATAAAAAATTTATTTATACCCCGCCCTCCACTTTGGTAAACTGGGAAATCTGAGGACCCGGCCTTCCCCAACCCTGGGCCGAACAGCCCCAACCAACCTCATGACTGATCAGTCCATAACATCTGGAAGGCAATTGTTTTCCCTACTTGGTGGCTTGCTGGAGGTTTAGTCTAACAATGGTGGAGGGAAGCATGCAATAATGTGCAGGAATTAAAAGCAGTCATTTTTACTCAGGAAAATAACCCTGGGGTTCTTGACAAAAGAACCAAACTTGGGTTCACACATGCCACAGGAGTAAAATGATGCAGATTGCAGCAAAATTACACCTAAGGGGTCTGGACCAGGAAAGAGAGCTGGGGTGGCTGACAGAGTGATGGAAACGTTGGTGAATTCCATGTTAGAGATCATTAGGGAAGGGACTGAAACAAAAAATGTCAATACCATACTGTTATTATATAAATCTCTAGTGTGACTGACCATACTTGTGATACTGAGCAAAGTTCTGGTCAGTTCACCTCAACAAAGGGTATCTTAGAAAAGGTGCATAAAAGGGCAACCAAACTGAAGGAGCAACACACATGTGAGGAAAGGTTGCAGCGTTTGGGACTTTTTAGTTTAGAAAAAAAAATATGAGTGAGGCGGTACATGATAGGCGTGTATAAGATTGTGCATGGTGTAGACTGTAGAGAAAGTGGAGAAAGAACAGTTTCTCTCCCACTCTCATAATATAACTGAGGGACCTCCAATGAAGCTGACTGCATGTGGAGAGAGTGCTGTTGTACTTCTTGCAGACTTCTCATAGGCATCTGGTTGGCCACTGTGAGAACGGACTGCTGGATTAGTTGGGCCTTTGGTTCAATCTAGCAGGGCTCTCTTATGTTCTTACAGATCCAGGATATCAGCAGTGGGGAACCTCCAGGCCACAGGCCTAACTAGACCCACCAGGCCCCTTGACCCATGCCAAGCCCACCTACACCTGATGTCATATAAGATATCAGGTATAGGGCAGGTAAATTTGAGAGGGGTTGAGAGGAAAGGAAATTTGCAGGTACGCCAATTAGGTGATCCACAGCACCTGCAAAGTGCTGTCCACTGTGCTTCCCAAACCCCAATGATCAGATAATCACCTGCATTTTGCAGGCTGTGCTTTAGCCTGTTTGATTTCAAACTGTGCAGGCAAAAACTGGGCCCCAGATGCCATTGTGTTGTCAGGTGGGTACCCCTGCCCACCTGTTAAACTTGGGACACAGGTCTGGGGAGGAACAACAACCTGGCCTCAGATTGTTCCTCAAATCTAGTCGTCGTCCCCTGCAGTGTATAGACAACAGCATTGTGTTTTGGCATCAGCTGTCAGGTTGTCAGTAGCTTAATGAACGAGCTTAATGATGCCCAAGAAGGAAGGCATAAGGCAGCTGTCTGGCTAAGGTCTTCCATGGACAATATAATCTTAAAACTATTGCCATGACAATCAGTAGCCTCAATGAGAGGTCTTGGTATTGACACCAATGTTTACATCAACAGCTGTTTTCCTGAGATACGTCCCAAGAACAGCTGGTGTGTGATGCAACACTTTTTGGCTTAGAACCTCCAGGTTCTGTTACAGGGAAGCCATTAAAGAAGTGTTGACTTCCTTCCAACATCTGTGCAACCACCACAAAGAACATTGCCTGGCAAACATATGCCCCTTGAAATGTCAGGATGTGGTACATCTCTTCGCAAGTAGCGTTTTGACCAGGGAGTTGGTTTCACAACTCCAATATTGGAATGGCTCTATTCATGAATCAGTTCCCTTGCCTGCTGCATGAACAGCAGATCATAGTGCCTGTCCATGAACAGACATGCTCAAAGTACAATGGGAACTGTGACAAGCCTAAGGTCAGGGCCCTTGCAAGTAGATCAGCTACAGGTGCTGCAGCCTGCCATGTCATGACCCTGGAGTGGCCAGGACACTGAGTCACAGGCGCCATCTGAGGAGCTGGGTGGAGTTCCTAGCTTTGAGGCTGATGCTGCTGATTAGGGGCATGGTGAAACTGAGGCTGGTGAGCAGGAGAAAGCCAAACCAGAACCCACGACACCAGATCCCATAGAACCAGAACTGGGATCCTCATTGCCACCTTCCTTGGGGCCCAAATAACTGAGTGCTCCTCACACTGTCTTGCTAGTCCAACAGTTCAGGGAATGCATCAGGTGGGAGCCCATGGAGTGTAGGAGAGCTGCTCTTCTGCCTGCAGAGTTGACCCTCTAGTTTCACAACAAAGTGGCAGAGCAAAGAAGGGGTAGGCTGGAGGCAAGAGACTCAAAAGATCTCTGTCTGCTTCCAACCGCACTGGAGAAAGTTGCTGACTAGGAGCTCTCCTTGGTGCTGTGGGTTCTGCCACAGGACCAGAGCAAGATGTCTCATGCCAGGGGGAAATTTTGGCTTCTCCATCAATTTTGGTTTCTCAGTTTCCCAGTCTTAAATTCTGTTTCCCAAATTTACATATCAGTTTGCTAACAGCAGCAGCAGCAACAACAACAACAACTCCAGAAGATTCATCAGACTTTCAGTTCACTTTTCTCCTAATATACACAGTTGCATATTCAGTTTTTGCAAGTAACATTCCCTAACATAATAGCGGTTTGCATGTTATTTTCAGTAATAGATGTGTTTTTATGCACACACCTTTTTGCACACATTTGGGGGGTTGGTGAACTGCATCACAATATTTAGAGAAGTGTAAATTTCAAAGGATAGCAATGTTTCTGTGTATGCAATGTTTCAAGAAATTAGAATTAGGTAGTCAAACCCAAATCCTCCCTACTCCCAAATAAGCACTCCCAAGTTATACTCCACACAGCAGACTGGAATGGTTCCTTGCAAGTAGTTCCAGGCCAGGTCTGCTGGCAGTGGACTGATGTGCTCAAAATAGTATCCATGTGTTTCATCGACCTCCCTAATCTTTTAATGCAGGCATATCCAACATGGCACCCTCTATATATTGTCAGACCAACATGATCATTGGCCAGAACAGCAGAAGCAGCTGGAAAGAGAGAAGAGGAATTCAGGGGTGGTTTTTTAAAAATAATTTAATAAGTTGTTTTTTCCATTTGATCCTTTTACTTGGTTTTGGGTGTATTGTGGTCATTTATGCAATGTGACTTGCTGTTATTTTTATTGATTATAGTTTAGTAATTGTAATTGCTGAGACTGAATTTCTGTTTAATTATTATCCGCTGATATTTAATTGTATTGTGTACTATTATATTCAAATGGATGATTGAATATTACTTTATTTGACATATGCTGTTTATTTTAATGTTACGTTTTTATTATGGCTTTCTGTGTTGGATCAGATTGTTATTATGTTTGTTGTTTCTTCAGCTTTTAAACTGCCTTGTGCATAGCAATATAGAGAGACAGTACTGTACACAAATTAGAAGTGAAATGAAAAATGAAATAAATATGATGGAGTTCAATAACTTCTAGAGGACACCAGTTTGTCCACCTCTGCCCTGATGTTTCGACCAACTTTCCCAGGTTCTTTCTCTGCTCCCCCAGGAACACTAATTCTTATGCAACAAAAATAGGAACCCCAGAAGAAATGAGAAGCAAAATGTAAAAATAATGGAATGGACAAAATTGCTTTCTGGCATAAGAAGAAGAAGAAGAGTTTGGATTTGATATCCCGCTTTACACACTACCCGAAGGAGTCTCCAAGCGGCTAACATTCTCCTTTCCCTTCCTCCCCCACAACAAACACTCTGTGAGGTGAGTGGGGCTGAGAGACTTCAAAGAAGTGTGACTAGCCCAAGGTCACCCAGCAGCTGCATGTGGAGGAGCGGAGACGTGAACCCGGTTCCCCAGATTACGAGTCTACTGCTCTTAACCACTACACCACGCTGGTACATCTGAATTCTGAGTTAGCGTTCTCTACATTTCACAAAAGAAGGACCAGTAGGGTCCAAAATATGCAAGACTTTATTGTCTACCCTCTTGGTTGGTTGGTTTTTTTACTTCCACTTCCAGAAGCTACTGTTGGGGAGAAGGGTTGGGAGCAAGCAGACAACCTGGTGGTGTCACAACAAGGGTACGTGTGCTTAAAGCTTATGGGGAGAGAGGGAGGCCATTTTCACACGTCAAGCACCGCTCTAACACAAAGAAGAATGTGGAGACATACTGAGACCAGAAAGGCCAGCTTGCTGCTTTTTTCTTTTCTTTTTTTATTGTCTTGGAAAGTGCGACATTATGGAGCATGCTGGTGCAGACACTATTCAGAACGCCAGAAGACAAAAGCCAGCTCACATGGTTGCCCAAGCCTACATTTACATACTGTGCAGAAGGAGACATTAAAATCCAAATGGCCTGCAATAATTAACTCTCATTTAAACATTATGCTGTTTAACCATCACTTGCAATTCTACTCTGCCTGGAAGGGGGCTGGTTTGTTGGGATTTATTTTATTTTATTTTATTTTATTTATTTTAAGCATAGTAATAATGGAGCCTACTGGTTCTATATTGTATATCTTGGTTGTCTCGGGACCAGCCTTTCCATGAACACTGCATGTTTTGGGGCCTGCTGGAATGAGAACATTTAATGTCTGCTAATTGTTTCACTTCTAATAATTGCTGTGAACAGTCACCACAGGAGAGAAACGTTTTTTTTGAAGACATAATGGGGGGGGGAGAGAGAGAGAGAGAGAGAGAGCGAGAGCGCCTGCCTCTGGCACAGACATATTAACTGAATACTGTTCTGTTCATGCTGTTTAAGCACCACAATGGGTGACAAATAGCTATTAACATATAGTTCCTTGTCACTGGAGAAACGAGCACTTTTGGAGGCCAAGGCTGCCTTAGGTGTGAGCAAAATACATAATTTATCACCAATTAATCTTCCTTTTTTTCTTTGTTCACTAGCCTCGTAGATGCAAGAGGGAGGTGGGTGGCATGATATTGCCCTAGACACCCCCAGGAACGTGAGATGGAGATGAGGAGACTCTCAGGACCACAGTACTAAATGTGATGGACAGGGAGAGGGTTCCTTGCCACAGTTGTTCCATGTACACCTGTCCTGTAACAAGAGACACTGCACACTGTGGTGGTAGATTTAGAGAGGAACCAGAATTCCTCAGAACAGGTGGAAATTTGATATTTTTCTTTTCTCGACTCCCTGCTGGTATCTTGCTGGAATGAAGGTGGCGCAGTTACCCAGAACCCCTTGGGCTTTAGGCCAGCAACTGAAGCCAAGCTGTCCTTCCTTTCACCTCTATTTCTGCAGAGCTGAAGTGGAATTGCTTCTGGGAGGGGAGTCAATATAATAGCCTCACACCCTCGGACGTGTTTTGGACCGCCTCATTCCTCATATCTGTGGTTTGACAATAAAAGAATCCAATATAGTCAAGAACACACGCTCTGTTTGAAAACGCCTCCAATTTGCTTGGTATCCCGCAGTTGACAACATACATGCAAAAACAGCCTCAGAGATGTTCAAAATGGGGGGGGGGGTATTGTGAAAATGCCTTAAGGGAGAATGTCCTCCAACAATGATTCCAACTCTTGCCATTGGTAAGCCAACCGCATTGATCTCCCTACTGTCTGCCAAGACTCCATGACTAATGAAGAAGAGAAACATACCACCAGTGCTGAAAGGTGACTGTGGATTGGAGCCCTGAAGCATAACAAAAGCAGATGGCTTCCTTGGCAAGGGCTTGCTCTTGTCCTCAGCACAGGGATGAGTGGATCAAAAGGAAGGCTGTGTGTGCATGTGTGAAATAACAGCTACAGAAGTTCACAGCAAGTTTTATAATCCCAAAGAGGGAGGGAGGGAGGGAGGGAGAGAGGGGGAGAGAGAGGGGGGGGAGATGGCAGTCTCACTTCCTTGCTCTGCATGAAAATTTGTGCTTGGTCATAGAATCATAGAGTTGGAACGGACCACAAGGGTCATTTACTCCAACCCCCTGCAATACAGGAATCTTTCGCCCAATGTGGGGCTCGAACCCACAACCCAGAGATTAAGAGTCTTACATTTTACCAACTAAGCTTCACAAATTTAGAAGGGTTTGCAGCAGACTTTTGGTTTGCTTGCCATTTGCGAAAACCTCGGGTAAGCAAAATTGCAGAACTTTTGGGCGGTCGTGGGTTGCCTTTAAAGATGGGGTGGCTGGGGTTATTAGTTCTCATTTCCCCCCCCCCACAAGAAATGGAGAACCTATCTGAGCAGAATTGCAACTTGCATACTTCCTCTTTGGATTATTGGAATGCTGCTGGGGACAGTTTGAAAGCTGCACCTAGCGCAGAGTGCAGCAGCGAGGCAGTGGCTGCCAATTCACCACGGAGCTCAGTTTAAGGATGTTGAGCTCATTGATCTATAAAGCCATAAGAGACTTGGGCACCAAATATTTAAAGGAGTGCTTCCTCCCACATTAACCTGCCTAGGTATTAAATTGGCAGAGGAGGCCCTGTTGGCAGTGTCTCCACTCTCTATGGTTTGAGAGGCCTTCTTTGTGGTGGCCTCCAGGTTGTGGATGTGGAATCAGGTGAATCTTGCACCATCCCTGTATATTTTTATTATTATTATTGATCAAGGCACACCCTTTTATTCGCTGTTTTGTGCTAAAGGTAAAGGTAAAGGACCCCTGACGATTAAGTCCAGTCACAGATGACTCTGGGGTTGTGGCGCTCATCTCGCTTTACAGGCTGAGGGAGCCAGCGTTTGTCTGCAGGCAGTTTTTATGAGTCATGTGGCCAGCATAACTAAGCCGCTTCTGGCGAACCAGAGCAGCACACGGAAATGCCATTTACCTTCCCGCCGGAGCGGTACCTATTTATCTACTTGCACTTTGACGTGCTTTCGAATTGCTAGGTTGACAGGAGCTGGGACCAAGCAACGGGAGCTCACCCCGTCATGGGGATTTGAACTGCTGACCTTCTGATCGGCAAGCCCAAGAGGCTCTGTGGTTTAGACCACAGCGCCACCCTCTTTGGTTTTTCTGTGGTGTTATTTTATTATTCTGATGAAACTTGCACTTGTTCTTAATTGTGGTATTTTTGTAGCTCACCCTCTGGGACCATTTGGTGAAGGGTGGGTCAGAAGTTCAAATAGGAAATAAATATGGATGGATGGATGGATGGATGGATGGATGACAGGACTCCTGCATATAAGAGCCTTGCCAAGAACCCCACAAATGGACAAACAAAACATTGCACCCATTTCAGTCACTCAGCAGAAGCCTGTGCTTGTACTTTTCTTCCCAAAGACTTGCCATGCCAACAGCTTTCCTGAAATGTGCATGCTAAATAGGATGTTCCCAGCAAGGCTGGCTTCACTTCTCGTCTGAAAGCAACAATGAGTGGATACATCACAAGGCAATGATGCTGGAGAGACCATTGCTTTCCTTCTGCCAGGTGGACCATGCCAAAACACCTGTCTCTGCTCTTGAAGTCATTTGTATCTGTCTCTGAAGAAAGACAGGCAACAGCAACACAAAAGCAGCACAAAATTAAGTTAATTCCGATATCCATCTGTTGAGAAGGAGAATTAAATGGAAGTATAAATATGTAACCAGTTTTGCTTGCTTTCCATTAAAGAATGAAAGATTTGCCATAGACCTTTGCTTATTATGCATTTTTATAGGCTTCACCTTTTTCCCTGATGGGACTCAAGGTTGCTTACAGATAATGGAAAACGAGCGAGGTCCCAGCTAAAGAAGAGTGGCAACTTAAGTTGATAGAATATGCACAGCTTGCAGACTTAACATACAGAATAAGAGAACAAGAAGAACATGCGTTTGGAGAAGATTGGAAAACGTTTATTGAATATATGGGAAATAACTGTGAAAAGCTGAAAAGGCTGGCAGCATTAAGATAAATTCAACAGTGTAAATAAGTTATGATGGATGTAATAATGAAATACTGAATGGTATAGTTTATGTAAATTATGCAGGGATTTATGATATGAAAAATGAACCATGGAGAGAGAAGAAGGGGAGCCATTGATATCTTAAGGATGTATAAATGAGTACTTTCAAATGTAAAACAGAAAATTTTATATTATATATATATATATATATATATAGAGAGAGAGAGAGAGAGAGAGAGAGAGAGAGAGAGAGAGAGAGAGAGAGAGAGAGAGAAATAAGAACCACAAAAACCATTTAAAAAAAACCTGTTAAACATGGATTTAATTAAAAATATTTACATATATCATTGAAAGCAGTCAGTTCCAAAAGCCTGCTGGAACAAGGAGGGAGCCAGTCTAGTTTCTCTAGGGAGGGAGTTCCAAAGTCTGGGAGCAGCCGCCGAGAAGGCCCTCTTTCACGTCCCTACCAAACTTGCCAAGAGAAGGGCATCCCCTGAAGATCTCAAAACCTGGACAGGCTTGCATGAGGGAATCTGATCTTTCAGAGAGCTTGGACCTACGCCATGTAGGGCTTAACCAGCACTTTGATTTGTGCCCAGAAACAGACCAATAGCCAGTGGAGCCGTTATAACAAGGGAGTCGTATGCTCCCTATAACCATAACAGACCAACAAAACAAAACAAAAACCCCAGAACAAACAGAACAGATACATGTTTACTCTTACAGATGCTTTTTTTGTGGGACAGAAATGCTCCAGCTGATGATAAAGACACAGCTGGATAACTCTAGGCAATTCTTAACTGATGAAGTGTAAACATCAATGTTTTCTGTTGATTCTTGCAGGCGTTTTCCCCTTCCTGCAGCCATACTCCAGCGGAGCTTGATGAAAAGCAGCTCCCCACACCTTCTTGACATCCGCCACACTTGCCACCCACCCTCACAGATAAGGAAGGGTATGCTCCAAATAGGTTTTGAAGGCGGATTGTTACGAGTTCATGAGATGGAGACCAGAAGAGGAAGGCATGTATTCATCAAAGAGCACAGAGAAAGTCAGCTAGTGCAGAACGGAGAGGCTATATTGCTGATGGGGGCAGATAGCCAACAGCACACCACGCGTCTGCTAAAACTTATGTCCTGGCTGTCCCTATGCCACAGGGCCAGGTTCAAGGCTCTTGTGATTATATGCAGTATACCAGTAGGTGATGGTATTCTTGTACTCAGTAGAGAACAACCTATTTCAGGAAGCATGCAAATATTTACTGTGTAAAACAGTTAATTTTTGCATTTCTCAAGCCATAGACCTCCTTGGGAGAACAGAGGATGTAGCGTTTTAGAAAATAAATCTTTGTTGTGCACCCCATGAAACCCACTGTTCTTCACTGTTCTAGGGTGCTACTTGTTCTTGGCTACAAATATCTTCTCCATGAGAATTGTTTTCTCGATGTATTGTGTTGACATTGTCCAGATAAGGGATTTTGGAGCAGGGTGTTTCAAAGAAAAAAAGAAAAAGAAAAGAAATAACTTCAGAGAGATTGAAAGTAAATACAACTTCATATTCCTTCATGGCAGGGGACTGTACCAGATTGCCCTCATGATCCCTTCCAGCTCTACGAGTCTGTGATTCTGCAATTCTGCAGGGATTGCTTGACACCACCCAGAGAAAAAATAAAGCAAGAGAATGATTGGGAGCCTTGGGGCATCAAAACCACATTTTTTATTTTTTATTTTGGATCACAAAACTGGGTATGGCCCAAAAGTAGATCACATTCTGTGCCGCACCAGGGGGATGGTATTTGATGTGGCAAAGAGGAGACAAGCAGGTAAGCAGTGGACATGCAGTGGGCTGCAGGACCGTGACTTGTGTCTATTGCATGTTTGGATAAGTGTTATCTTTTCTTCACGCTTCATTTTTATACTTATGCAAAAATCAGACAATAGGTGAAGTGGCTCTGGGATCGTTTCACTTCTAGTTTACACGCTGCATTGCTAACTGAGTAGTCAACTCCAGGCAATGGGCTTTGTGGAAGATGTTTTGGATTAACAGCAACGGTTCCAATGGTAAATTCAAGCAAAATCTCTTTGCAGCCACGGAATAGTTTACATGGCACAGCCCCCAAGGCCATGAAATCCGAGTCCTGGGAAATTAGACCAGAGTTTGCCTGACAAGTGATCTGCAATAATATATAGCAGGTGCCTTCATAAAAAGTTAGGTCCACAGGGACAATTCATACTGGCTACTTCTTCCCTGTCCATGTCAGACTTTGGGTAAATGCCATGATGTGCTTTAAAGTGAGCCTGAATTTAACACACTCTGAACTGCAAAGAGGCTGAGTTGGTACTGAGCAAATATCATTGCATATCCCAGCATGCTTGGGCAGTTTTCTTTTCACCCCCAAAGAAACAGCATGGCAGACAGCATTTAACCTTCTAAGATAGTTGGTTTTAAAGAGAGAGAGAGAGAAACCCTCACACAGATCTTAACAAAAGCTCATATTCATAACCTTTTTTTAAAAGCACCATATATCCTCATTTCAATTCCCACCACCACCCCCCTTACATTTCAAGTAAGCAGCAATCCCTACCCTACAAGAGTGAAATATACTCAGAGTCAAGTGTGAATTTCATGCTCTTTATCCAGCTCATAGTAGCAATGAATGAATCTTTCCCCAAAACGTCTGCTCTCTATACATTATTTACACAATGGGCCCCACGTGATTGGCTAATTCCAGGCTACTCCTGCAGGCCAATCAGGTTGCTGATTTACTTCATCCAGGAGCCTGATTGGCTGCTCTTGCAGGCCAATCAGGTTGCTGATTCACTTCATCCAGGAGCTGGATTGGGTGGCTCCTACAGACCAATCAGACTGCTGCATTCTGGATCCTATTGTCCTAGGATTCAGCTTAGTACATAACAAAGAGTAAACCTGAATTTTAACTTGCCTCGCGTTAAATACCACACATGGCTTGTTAGATTTGCGGAAGCCATTGCTTTTCAGCAGGCACCGTTTCCTTGCTGTTTACAGCTTCACTTCCAGATTGTTTCTTTGAAAGACTGGATGTTGCAAAAGAACTGCAAATCATCCTTCAGTTGTTCTGACATGAAGTCTCATGCTGTCCCTATTTGTGGATATATTTCCTCCTCTTCCCCTATCCAGGCTTTATTTTTATTTTATTTTATTTTATTTTTAAAAGACCATGGTGAATATGTGTCATGGGATCCACCCACCCATGATTTCATCTGCTCATTTCTTTCAGGCTGCTTCAGCAACTTCATGGCTGTATTTCAAGCTTTGTCCCTCTCTGGAGGCAGCTGCACAAATTCAGTGCTTAAGGAAATACAAAACATGTCCAAGATAGACACTGAAAGTAAAGGTGAGGAGATTAGTATGGTCGTATATTGGATCCCGAACGCCTTGGTACTTGGACGTTTTGGCTCCCCAACACCGCAAACCCGGAAGTGATTGTTTCAGTTTGTGAACACTCTTTGGAACCCGAATATCTGACAGGGCTTCCGCTGCTTCTGATTGGCTGCAGGAGCTTCCGGCAGCCAATCAGAAGCTGTGCTTTCCTTTCCAAACATTTTGGAAGTCGAAAGGACTTCTGGAAAGGATTCCATTCGACTTCCAAGGTACGACTGTACAGGATAAATACAACATATCCATGTTTAGATTGTGGAAAGGGCTTATATCACAGCAGACACCTCACTTCCCACCAAAGAATTCATACAGGGGGGAAACCATTTCAGCGTTTGGAGTGTGGAAAGAGCTTCTGCTGTGATGGTACTTACACTTCCCATCAAGGAATTCATGATAGAATGAAACTATTAAACCCCAATTCTGTCCTCTGCGGCATTAGCTACCCCTCCCGGTTTGGTGTCATCTGCAAATCTGACAAGCATCCCCTCAGTTCTGTCATCCAAGTCATATTTAAAGATGTTTAACAACAATAGGCCCTGGACAAAACCTCGCCAGATCAGTCAGTAGAGCATGAGACTTGTAATCTCAGGGTCATGGGTTCGATCCCCACATCGGGCAAAAGATTCCTGCATTGCAGAGGGTTGGACTAGATAACCCTCATGGTCCCTCCCAATTCTACATGTTAGATTACTGTTATGCCCATATTACAGAGTAATAGTGGGTGGACACTGAGAAGCAGCTTACCTACATAGCCAAGCAGAGATTTGAAGCAGAAACATTCTTCATGTATTAACTTCAATGCTAACTAATTTTTGCAGATTGTTTCTCAACCAGACTTGAGCAGCAAAACAAAACAGGAGCAAACGAAGCGCAAATAAATGAGCCTTGACATCATTCTCTTATTTCCCGTTCCTTGCTGCTTCAGAGGGCCAGCTGTCCCCTTCTTCCACCTCTTTTCTGGCACACTCTTTCCTTTGACTCATCAAAGGTCCCCATGACATTTGTGTCACTGGCCTCCATCAAACTTGTACCTATAGATGCAGCCCCAGCATGGAGCCGAATGCGAAGATGGACCAGATGGTCTGGATATGCCTGGGCTGGAGGAATTACTCATGCAGAAATGAACTTTAATTGAAAAAGTGCTTAATGCTGGTATGAAGAAGCCTAGCATAATCCGGGGAAACTCAAAGGGGCACTGAGTGCTCAGTTTCAGCAAACCAAAAAGAGAGAGAGAGAGAGAGAGAGAGAGACTCTCTTTTTATTTACATTATCTAGATTGTCACAACAGCCATGAAGGAGGTTTCTGGAACTCCTCCAACACCTGGAGAAGTGATGAAATAAAAAAGCAACAAGGGTTTTGCTTCATTATTCCTTCCAGTAAGGGTTAAGAAGAAAAGACCTGTCTTATCTGATAGATCCTTTTCCATCTAATTGAATTGTCCCCACATCTCGTTAAGGTATGAAATGCATCTTCTTCCTGAGCCTAATCTCCATTAGACATTCTGTCAACAGTGTGGAAGAAAGTATACACAGCGTGCCAGAGGCAGACAGTCCTGGCACCCCCAGAGGAGACCAAGACTTACCTTTGGCTCTGCAGGTCACATTTAAGGTGTTTTTTTTTTTGGCAGACGTGCAGAGCAATCCTAAATTGCTGGGGGTGGAAGAGTCTGTGGCGGAGGACCTGCCAATTCTTCAATGCTGCTGGATTGCGCTGTCCAAGGTGGAAGGAGAGCTGGGTTCTCTCTTCGAGATTTTTCCCATTCAGCCTTTCTGCTTCTCCCATTTACACTAAAGGAAGAGGAAATAACTACTTCAGCATTGCTTCAATTTTCCTAAAGAAAATTTAGGAAGCCGGTGTGGTGCAGTGGTTAGAGCAGGCTTCCTCCACCTCGGCCCTCCAGATGTTTTTGGCCTACAACTCCCATGATCCCTAGCTAGCAGGGCCAGTGGTCAGGGATGTTGGGAATTGTAGTCTCAAAACATCTGGAGGGCCGAGGTTGAGGAAGCCTGGGTTAGAGTTTCAGGCTAGGACCTGAGAGACCAGGGTTCAAATCCCTACTCGGCAATGAAGC
Source organism: Lacerta agilis (assembly GCF_009819535.1). Classification (NCBI taxonomy): domain Eukaryota; kingdom Metazoa; phylum Chordata; class Lepidosauria; order Squamata; family Lacertidae; genus Lacerta; species Lacerta agilis. Next base: position 27,855,615 of record NC_046316.1, read on the forward strand.
TCGCTGGGTGACCTTGGGCCTGTCCCTGCCTCTCAGCCTAACCTACCTCACAGGGTTGTTGTGGGGGTTAAAAGAGGAAACATACACACCACTTTGAGTCCTTGGAGGAAAAGGTAGGGTACAAATGCAATGTAAAAAAACAATTTAGGATGAAACAATTGAGATTTGAAGCAGTTCTGTGAGAAATTCACATACGAGTTCTTTGCAAGATTTTATTTTTTTATTACAATACATTGCCCTGACACAACTTTAGAGTGATTTGTTTTATTTTGCCTTCTGTCCTTAGTTCTCAGCTGGCAAACCTGGCATTACCTAATGCCAAGCCACTTAATGGAAGGCAACAATGGGCAGACAGTTGCATGTTGAGGTCCCCAACCACCCTCCAGTAAAATAACTCACACCAGAAACATTAATTTTGGTTTGGTTTTTGGGATAAATTTTGGCCACAACTTTATTAAAATACAAGATATGTGAGTGGTTGCGTAGGCATTGGTTTAGACTATCTGACCCACTGGGGACAGAACTGACGACAGTCAGTAAGGGAAAGCATTTTGGGGAGAGAATAGGAGCTGGGGGGTCAGACACAACGACTCTTCCCAAATGCTCCCAGGGGCTCTTGCGTGGCCCTGGCCCCCGACCGGGGGGATACAGACAAAAGCATTGCGAGCCCCTGGATTCCTTTAACGGAATTCCCACGCAGCAGCAGCAGCATTGGAGGGGCAGACACAGCCAATCATAACCCCTCCAGCAACAAACACGAAACCAATGCCTAACCGCCAACCTTACAAGTTGTGACTAATTGCTACGCAGTAGGCAAAAACCAGAAGGCACCAGCCAATCAGCCAACTGGAAAAATTCCTACCAGGCCCCTGCACCAATGGCAGACAACCCAATGACAGGCATAGCAAGGTCAACACAGAGGCCTAAAACGAGGGAGGGGAGGGCGGGCGATCCGTTGCAAGCAGCAAAGAGAAATAATACCGGGCATGCCAAGGATTTTAATCCAGTAACTGTCCATCAACCAAAATTGCAACGTTAATTTCTCCCCAACAACAAGTAATGCCCCAATCAAACAGCGACTAACTCAGAACCAACCCACACTGGGAGGGTGGATTTTCTGGCCCCCACCGCAACCCGTGCTCTCTAGGATGGAGAACACGCACTATAGCATCAAATACTCTCAGTTTACGGGCGTTTTATCAGCACCTTGCCACTCCTTGCAAAAAAGGGGGGGAGGGGGAAGGCAGACTTCTTTTTTCAATGGAACCGGTGATAAGAATTTGTGTGAATTAGGACAGCAATTTGCTGCTTTTGCAAATTAGTTGATTGGCCCGATTTCAGTCTGAACTGGCAAAAAGAAATGACTTGAGAGACACCTACCAACCCTACACCCTGGCCCATCTTAGCTTTCTTCTAAACAAATGTGCGCTTTTTAAAACACTTTTTTTTTTAATTTGAAGTCTCCCCCCACAGTAGTGGAACATCTCATTATGCACACATCTTGTCCTTTATGTGGCAGCAAGTGATGGAGGCGAGAGGAGGGCCAATGGGCTGTAATTGCTCTAAAGGTAGTGATTTTGATATCTTTTATTATCAGGGTGCCCAGATGTAAAATGAATCTCTGTAATATTTATAATGTGTCATTTCTTATAATAAGTAGTCTGATGTGACAAATGGAGACAGAGTCAAAGGTGTCAATTAAGGGGGAAATGTCACATTGTACTTCCCCCCGCCCCTGCATTGCAGATGCTGCCTCCCAGCTACCAGGCACATGGAAAAGAAAGGTTCTTTGCCATATTTTAACCTATTATTCCTGAGCAAACTCTGCTAGATAATTTAAGGGGACGGTGACGTCAATCCACCCAACGTGCTATTTTAAGTTACAGTGCCACGTTTACCTTCAGCGGAACTTACCTGTGCTTCAGTGAATGAGGTGCTGCAAAGGAAAGTTTGGTAAAAGTAAGGAACAGGGTTTTGCAATCCTCCTCCCGGTGGCACAACGGGTTGGTGCACCTTGCTGTTAACCAAAAGGCTGGTGATTCAAGCCCACCCAGGGATGGCTGTGAGCAGGATTCGTGCATTGCCCAGGGGTTGGACTAGATGCCTCTTGAGGTCCCTTCCAACTCTACATTTCCATGATCCTAAGCAAAGAGCTGTTAAGAATAGCCCTACGCTGCTGACCACTCAGTGACTTGCTGGTGACCACTCAGAGCCCTGATGGATGAGCCCATAGGTGTGTTTTTAGTTCAGCATCCCATTTCCCACAATGGCCAATTAGATGCCTTTGGGGAAGGCACCCTGCCTCCAATCCAAAGTGGGGAGTGTGCTGTTATGCTCAGGTCCTGCTTGCAGGTTTTCCATAGGCATCTGCCTGGCCAATGAAAGAACAGGACGCTGAGCTAGAGGGGCCATTTGCTTGATGATGATGATCATAAAAATTATCATTTATACCCTGCCCATCAGGCTGGGTGGCTCCCAACAGAATATTAAAAACACGATAAAACATCAAACATTAAAAACTTCCCTAAACAGGGTTGCCTTCAGATGTCTTCTGAAGTTGTTTATTTCCCTGATGGGAGGGCGTTCCACAGGGCGGGCGCCACTACTGAAAAGGCCCTCTGCCTGGTTCCCTGTAACCTCACTTCTCACAGTGAGGGAACCACCAGAAGGCTCTCGGAGCTGGACCTCAGTGTCCAGGCTGAACAATGGGGGTGGAGACGCTCCTTCAGGTAAACTGGGCCAAGGCCATTTAGGGCTTTAAAGGTCAGCACCAACACTTTGAATTGTGTTCAGAAACGCACTAGGAGCCGATGTAGGTCTTTCAGGAGCGGTGTTATATGGTCTCGGCTGTTCTTATGGTCTTATGGTCTTGATCCAGGAGATTGTGGGTGTGTGTATTGGAGGGAGTGGTAAGCAACCAGTTCCTGATTCTATTCTACCAAGCAGTAACCTGCCAGGTTTCTAATTCACACAATCATTTGTTATGAGAAGTGAGTTGCCCATTACCAGACTATGTTGCAATTTTGGAGGGAGCAAAAAGTGATAAGGCTACTGGCACCCATCTAGGTTTTAACCGAAATTACACAGCAGACATTTTGTCTAAGGAATTCATTGACGCTCTGCGAAATGTCCCCCAGGTATTCTCCCTCATCCTCACTCCTACCATGCATGTGTACACACACACACACACATGCACATGCACATGCAGTATCCAAGAATTAGACCCAGGGCATTGGAGGAGACAAAAGGGTGGCCAGGCTGCCAACTCAGTTGTTGCTACTGGGGGGGGGGGGAGAGAGAGAGAGAGAGAGAGAGAGAGAGAGAGAGAGAGAGAGAGAGAGAGAGAGAGAGAGAGAGAGAAGTGAAGCCTTTGCCACAGCTAATGGTTAGAAACTTGGAGAATTTCTCCTTACCCTGGAGAAATTTAGTGGAATGGTCCTCCCAATTTCTCTACTCACCTACATTCAGTAGAACAGTCTCTCTCTCTCTCTCTCTCTCTCTCTCACACACACACACACACACACAGAGAGAGAGAGAGAGAGAGAGAGAGAGAGAGAGTTGATTTTGATTTCAAGAGCTGGAAAGCCAGTTGCAGATCCCTAGTGCATGCTGAATTCCTCTGCTTGCTCAGAGCTTCTTCAGATCCATACATTTGTATTAAATGGTCTGTTAGAGATTTGCTGGCACTTTTCAAGCTCTGACAGTCCTGTTTTTATTTCAATTGCCTTTAAGCCAATTCATGAGATTTTCATATATAAATATGGAAATATGCAAAGTCCTCAGATTTATAGGATCTGACATTGTGGTTTAAACGAATCCCAAATGATCTGGTCTCTTCCTTACATATTCATTCCATTCCCCTCCGTGACACGGTCCCATTCTTCACTCAATAGCAACCCCTGCTGGTACTCTGGAAGCAGAGCTTGTCCTTCGAACGTTGCCTCTCCTCTATTCACCATCCATCATTTAATTCACTTGAGAATTTGCTTATCTTCCAAATGAGTCTGCTGATGGCATGCTGGGTTTGACCTAATATTATTGCTGGAGAAATGTCAACTCTGGAACAAACAAACCTGTGGAGAATTTTACATATGTTAATGAAATTTGTCATTTAATTCTCCCTCTCTCCTTCTTCCTCTTGTTCTTCATGTCAGTCCCATGCTGCTAGCTATATATGTAGATATCTAACTAGCTACCTACCTACATACCCACCTATATATCTCATTTTTTTATCACTTTGTTTCTCCAAGGACCTGCTTGCTTCATGCATATGATCATCCAATTTCATCCTACTACTTTACAACTCTGAGATAGATTGTTCTCCTCCAAGGAGGTTCGTGGCAGAGCATTAGAGGGGTTCCTGTCCAGGACCAAAGGCAGATGGTGTCATGAGGAAGGAACATCTTCATTTGGGAAGAGCTGAAATGAAGTACCTGTTCCTTAGAGTACACAAACTGATCTCAGTCGGCCCCTGTGCTCTAGCCAATCCAAGTTATGCACACTATCCACTACATGGTGGGGTGGAATCGCAGGAAAACGCAACCATGTCAATGCTATTTCCTCATCACACAAGCAGCTCTGCTATATTATAAGTGTGGGACATGTGTTTTGGCAGGCATATATTTAGATCAGCCTTCCTCAACACGGTGCCTTCCAGATGTTGGGCTCCCAACTCACATCTGCACAATCCACCATGGTCAGTGATGGGTTGATCCCCAGGTGTTCAGCAACATCTGAAGGACCAAAGGTTTCCCACCTCTGCCCTGAAGCTGCAAACCCCAGAGCACTAAGAAAATGCTTCCTCAATCTGGTGCCCTCCAGATGTTTCGAACTACAGCTTTGCAATATGGGAATTGCATTCCAAGACATCTGGGTGGCACCAAGTTGGAGAAGGCAGGAGAAGCAAATGCATCTGTCAAACCAATTCATGCTCAGCAGCAGGGATGGGGAATCAGCAGATCCTCCAGATGTTGCTGGACTCCAACTGCCATCAGCCTCCAGCCAGCATGGTCAACGGAGAAGATGGGCGACCAGCAATATCTGGAGGGTACTGCATTGCAGAAGGCTGGTTTAGACAATCTTTGGAGCATCGATTCTTGTTTGGGGAGGCTGCTTCTGCTGTCATTGTGCTTCCTTGTCCTTCCCATCCTCCTTTGAGTCACACAATGTCCTCTTTAATGAAACCTCTCCTGGAAAAGAATCTGCAGTGATGAAAGAGAAGCTGCAGGTGCCATCAAAGGCAAGGGCAGGCTGACATTGGTCAAGGACCAGCTTTGCAAAGGAAAGGAGGTTCTTTTCATCCCACTCTTTGGGGCAAGCATCCAGTACAGGGAATTAAGCTGCACAGAGGTGAATTCTCAGTGACACAACAAACACATGGCGCTCCTGAAAGCTCTGCTTTGAGAAAGGGTGTGTGTGCCTCTACTGTTTGAAAACCTCATGCCTTGCCCAATAACAGCAGATGATGCAACACATCTCCTCTTGGGTCCCCAAGGCTCTTTTTCTCTTGCTGAACTTGCTGCAACCTCAACACACACACACACACACACAGAGAGAGAGAGAGAGAGAGAGAGAGAATGCCCTTTCTAGTTAGCAAATGGAGCGGCACAGCTAGGTGGCTGTCACATTTCCAGAAATTCATCCACCATCTCAAGGATGCCAAGAAATGACCAGGCACCAGTGTGAAGTATGTGACCATGCCAGGTCTCCAGAAGAGCGGTATATTCATCTTGGTGTCTGTCGGAGACCCTTTCCCCCCCCCCCAAAACCTCCGTCCTAATTCTGCCCCTTCCCCCCTCCTGCTCTGTACAGTTCAAGCTCCAAATCTACAACAGAAGTTTTTAAGGAAATTTGTCAAAATCTGGACTTCCGGCATGGGTTGCCGTACATCCAGATTTTCCCAGCCATTTCAACAATTTCCAGCCGGACACTGTTTCCGACTGCCAAATCTCATCTGTGTCTGGGAAATTCTGGATGTACAGCAGCCCTACAATTCTGTGATTCTGTGATTCCATCCTTTGACAAATACCTTCCCTTTTTCTCTTACCACTCAAATACAGAAAGCTAATGTTTGAGCTGCACAGAGGCCGCTGGCAACAAGTCACACTCCACACATGGATGAGAAGGCTCTCAGTGGGCACTGGCCATAATGGCTAAGCTCTGCCTCCGCAGTCTGAAGCCCTGGGGAGCTTCTGCCAATCAGTGTGGACAATTTTGAGCTTGATGGAGCAATAGGTATGACTGGGTATAAGGCAGCTTCCTATGTATGGGGGGGGGGAGACAGTTAACATGATGAAGGAGTCACAGCACCTTCCTTATGGGGACAGGCTAATGCTTTGAGGCTTTCATAGTTCAGGCGGCGAAAGACAACTCAAGAGCTTGTAAAATTATGGATGGTGTGGAGAGCCGCAATTTTCTTTGGGAAAACACAAGGCTCCTATTAATTATATTTACAAGAGCAAAACTCATACAGATGAGGAGAAGTGGACCGAAAGTCTTTTGCATCCTCCACATCACTTAGAATGCTCCACATTATCCAATAAAGTTGATTTGCGGTAAGTCGGGGAAAGAAAGACAAAATGAAAGGACTTTTTAACACAGACACACACACACACGCCACAAACACCAGCCTATGAACTCCACCGGCATAAGACATGGCCGTGGCTGCCGTTGGCTTAAGATAGCTTTTGTAAAGGGTTCGATAAATTCATTTGGCATCGGTCCTGGTGACATCAACAGCTATATGGCATTCCACGGCGGTGCTAAAACACTATACTTCTGTACACAAGATGCATTCAGTGGAGAGATGCACTTCCTTTTGTCTGTCCTGAAACTACTGCAAATTGACTTCACCGAGTTGATGTGGATGATGGAGGAGGCAAGATACGATTGGACCACTTGTCCTTATCTATTCCTACGGGTTTGGCTCTTATAAATATAATTGATGAGCACCTCTCGCCTTACAAAGGAGCAGTTCCCAAGCTGCCGGATTCCAGACCCCATGTTGCTGGCTCTCCTTTTACTTTTAACGGAGCTGCAAAGCCCGTTTCTTGTAACACACGGCACATCCTGCGAGATCAGACCACGTGTAGCTGCGTGGTGACCCCCCCCTCCACACACACTCACCTCCTTCCCCCTTTCCTTCCCACCTTTTATGCAATGCCTTCTTCCACTTTATTCCTCAACATGAATCATCCTATTATTAACTTGTGACACCATTAGCTTCTGCTGTCACCAGAGCTGACAGTTCAAAGGCCCCCGAGAGCTCTCTGCAAAGGCACAATAAATGAGATCTCTTAATTAACACCTCCTTTAACTAAATAAATTAATTTTATGCAACTGATATGTCATCTTCTCCATTTGAGGGTGACTGAATATCCTGTCTGGCTTCAGGTTCCTCTGCCTTGGCTAGAGTCGTCATCTCTTGCTAAGTCTGCTGGTGTGTGGGGGGTGGGGAGCATGGCTTGGCAAGCTTCTGATAACATAGGACTGATGTGCTGAATTGATCTGCCCTATGGCAGCAGCTCCCCTAGCCCCATCTCCCGGGTGGTAAAAATGAGTTTGTGCAAATCGTCTGCAATGAGTGGAGGCTGCTATTTTCCCCTCCCCCCCGGCTGCATGTCAATTACAGGGGCTGAGCAATGTGTGAAAAGCAGGGTTCCCTGTATCAATGGCCCCATAAGCAAGAGACGCACTGCACCAGCTACCGATTAGTTTCCGGGCCCAATTCAAAGTGCTGGTTTTGCCTTAAACAGCTCAGGAATGCCTCTTCCCATATGAACCTACCTGGACCCTGAGATCATCTTCTGAGGCCCTCCTTCGTGTGCCTCCTCCTCGAGAGGCCCGGAGGGTGGCAACACGAGAACGAGACTTCTCTGCAGTGGCTCCCCATCTGTGGAAAGCTCTCCCCAGGGAAGCTCACCAGGCGCCTTCATGATACACCTTTAGGCACCAGGCAAAAATGTTCCTTTTTAACCAGGCCTTGGGTTCTCCTAATCAACATCCCATACCCTTTTAAAATGTGGCTCTTTTTGGGGGGGAGTATTATTGGGTTATTGCTTTTATTTTTATTTTATATATTGTGATATTTTTATGTGAACCGACCTGAGACCTCTGGGTATAGTGTGGTATATAAATTCAATAAATAATAATAATAGATCTGGTGATTTGTCCATGTGAGTCTCCAACTGGGGCAAGCTGGATGTCCCCAGGAAACACATGAAAGGAGTAGCTTTCTTCTGTTTGTCCACAGCACCTGTGTATGCCTGGGCATCGCTCTGAACAGGGATGTTCCACTTTTCACTGCGACAGCTTAATAAGAGGGCCCTGCAACCAATGTCGCAGAGTTTACATACCAAAGCTGGAAGTGAGGATGAATCCTCTGGGTTGTTTATTTGCATGTTTCTCCCCTCAGCATTTGAGGAACCCTGGAGAGAGATTCGCCAGCGATGTTGATTTTTATTTCATTTTATTGCATCACCTCTAGAGAGTCTAAGGTGTCAACAGCACTCTTTGTCCAGCGATAGCAAAACTCACTATATTAAAAGAGCATCCTGTCTAGACTGTAGGGCAACACTGGATATCTTGCAAATATTCTCTTGACATACCGGTAAGCAAGATTTCTAAGATGCATTTTGTCCTGGAAGATGTTTCCAAAAAAGGGGGGGTTGTGTGGAATGGTAACTTCATGGGCATTAGATATATATTAAGGAAATAAATAATAGTTTGTAATTGGGTGCATGGGCTAATTTAAATGAAACTGCAAAAAAGGGGGAATAAGAATGTAAGATTTGCCAATGCTATATTAGACAATTAGAGTTCAGCACTCTGCCTTTAACAGTCATCATCCAAAATTCCCTGAGCAGTTCACAAGTCAAGAATATAGATGATAGATAGATAGATAGATAGATAGATAGATAGATAGATAGATAGATGATAGATAGATAGATAGATAGATAGATAGATAGATAGATAGATAGATAGATAGATAGAATTATTCCTATTCCTATTCCTAGACAGACACTATCTTGAGCAAGATGATCCAGTGGTCTGATTCAGCATAAGACAGTTTCCTACTTTCTAATTTGAACAAGAGTCCAAATGGATGCAATGCATTAGTGCAGGCTTCCTCAAACTTGGCCCTCCAGATGTTTTGAGACTACAGTTCCCATCATCCCTGACCACTGGTCCCGCTAGCTAGGGATCATGGGAGTTGTAGGCCAAAAACATCTGGAGGGCCGAGTTTGAGGAAGCCTGCATTAGTGCATGTAGTTTGTGAGGATTTGAAATATTATTGCACAGCTATCTCTCAGGTGTATGAAAGAAGACATCGGTTTGTCCTCCGGGCCATGTGACTTTTCTCTCAAGAGCTGCCCTAAATCTATGAAGTGATGGCTTTAGTTGACACTGGCTTTTGCCCACATGAAAAACAGTGACCCATATTTGCAAACAGGTAACTTTAACAGCCAGGATTTCAAGGAAGCAATACAAGGCGCAGTTTTAGTCAATCCTTCTCAAAGGGGAAATCATAGAGCTGGAAGATGTGTGGGAAAGGGGCAACCAAAACGAACCAGGTGTCAGAGCACCTTTCTTGCAGAAAAAATGGTTTAAATGTTTTGGGTTTTGAGGTGTGTGGCACTTCTAGACTGTCATTATTTTGAGGGTGGGATTTGACCAGATACCAGAGAATTCAGGCTGCACAATTGAAGTTTGTGTGGAGCACTTGCACAACATGCCCACCCACTGGACTTTTTGTGGTGTTTGCTTGGCACAATGTCATCTAACCTCCTTGCAAACAAGTCACAATGAATGCACAATAAATAGCCAGGGTTGTCGAACCTCCTCACAAACTTTGTGCAGACAAGTCAGGGTGAATGCTCGATAAACAGGTCGTCTGGAAGACTGGAAAACAACTGCTGGAGGAAAAACATGGCAGAGGTGAATAAAATTGTGCATTGTATGGGGAAAGTGGATACAGAGAAGCATCTCTTCCTCTCTCTAGCGGTAGGATTCGGGATCATCCAATGAAATTGATCAGCAGGAGATTTGACACAGCAGCACAAAGTCCTGCAGACAACAACAACAAAATTCACTTCTGGAATTTGCTGTTAAATGATGTAGTGATGGTCACTTGTTCAGATGGCTTTAAAGGGGCATTAAACAAAGGATTTGTCTAGTAATATTTATGGGAGATAAACTGAACTTTTATGTTCAGAGATAGAAAGTTTCTGACAGAGGTTTGCTTGTTTCATGCTCTGCTTTTGGGTTTCCCGGAAGCACCTGTTCACCATTTTGTGCGAAAAGATGATGAGTTAAATGGTCCCTTGCTCTGCCCAGCAAGGCTCTTCTTAGCCTATTACGACAGGGGTGGGGAACCTGTGGCTCTCCAAATGTCGCTGGACTACAAATCCCATCATGCCTGACCACTGGCCATGCTGGCTAGGGCTTGTGGGAGTTGTAGTCCAGCAACATCTGCAGGCTTGCATCTGTATGTAAAGCTCTTGGTTCAGTTCTTTCTGTCTGGAGATAAAAGAGCTCACCTGTGAAAAGACTCTTACATAGTACCTTGAAGAGATGCTTTTAGTTGACAAAGACCAATGAGAATGGAAGTTATATACAGTATAGTTATAATTTAATTCCACACACACATATCTAAATAATTAGCTGATATGGCAAAATGATAAAGAGCCTTTTGATCTAGGAAAAAACAAAAAAAAACCACTTGAGATCATTTATTTATTTATTTGAAACGGTTTTTTACACTACCTTCTTTCTACAGCAGCAATTAAGGCAACCAACATAATAATTAAACACACACAATCAAAAGTATTGAGATTTTTAAAGCCAGTGCAGAACAATGAGACAAACATTTTAATGAGGGGATAAGACTCATAGTACATCAGCTTGAGAGAAAGATGAGTATATGGGAGTTTCTTCAGTCTGCATTTATTATCAGAACTGTAGACAGTCTTATTAATGCTAATGATCCAGGTTCCCTTCACAGACAGACAGACAAGCAAAGACAGACAGAGAGAGAGAGAGAGAGAGAGAGAGAGAGAGAGAGAGAGAGAGTTGTGCAGAAGCAGATTCCCCATGGAGCACTCCAATATCACTGTGCAGGGATGAAGCACCCACATATCTGAAGATAACAAGATCCTGAACATTTGCTAGATGTAGTAAACCTCTTTTCTGGGTTCAGGAGGTGATTGCAAGCCACACCTGGGTGATTCCAAGTCCCTTTCTTCGAGAATATTTCCTTTTATTGTCTTGTCTCTGTTGATCCTTGACTAGAGCAGGAACATGTGAGGGGGGAAACGGACAATTTTTTTGTACATACATAGAAGCCACTGGCCTCAAGGGATTCATATATCAAGATTAACCTCAAAATATGGAGCAAAGCAATTGGGAGAGGTCACTCCACAGATAGCTCACTGAAGCTTCAGGTGGCTTCTTAAATTCCACTGGAATAATCTTTAGAGTGTTGTAGAGGGGAATTCAAGGCCTTGGTCTAGCTTATTAGAGAGAGAGAGAGAGAGAGAGAGAGAGAGAGAGAGAGAATGCAAAGAAGCCACATCAGAAAGCAATGGATCTAAAATGGATCTAAAATAATGGCAATGAAAGCACTTTTGAACACACATACATTGGCCAGGGGGGCACAAACAAACAAATGGACCCAGTTTCAATTCTCTGCCAACCATAAACCTTAAGTTGTTGTTTTTTAATTGGGGAATTGATTTGAAATCAAAGCCTCTCTAAAAACAAATCAATTCTTTCTTTCCTTTCCTTTTCATTTTTTAAAAAAGCAAGAGCCGCTCTCTTGAGTCATGCCTTACTAAGCAGAAGAGCGGGAGGACGGGTGGAATAAATGGAGAGCTGGCAGCGTCTGTAGCTGCAAAGTCTGCTGTTTGCGAACAGCCTTAAGGAAGTGTAAGATTATTGCTTGTCTCCCTCCAGACTTCCATCCTAGAAAATGAGGGCACGAATCCAGCCCAAATTCAGCGTGTGATAGAAGCCCTGGCGGTTTCATTGGGTTAGCTTAGCACAGCGCTGCTTCAACTGCGGCTGAATCATGCCCTCTTTAGTTAATTTCAATTGACAATATTATGATTTCCCCAAGATCCGAGAAGGCATGTTTGGCATTTAAGCTCAGGGTTTGTGGGAAATGGTGCCAATTCTCTCTTCCTTTTTTTCTCCTCTACTGCCAGTTCCTCAGACATCCTGTTTGTGTGGCAGCCATACAACAAAAGCCTGTCACATAGATCTTTATGGCATTGACAACCCATAATTCCATGGCCGTCTGGTTTAAAATGGGACAGGGCCTCTTGATCATCTGGAGAGATCATATGGAGAGCCAGTGTGGTGTAGTGGTTAAGAGCGGTAGACTCATAATCTGGTGAATCGGGTTCGCGTCTCCGCTCCTCCACATGCAGCTGCTGGGTGACCTTGGGCTAGTCACACTTCTTTGAAGTCTCTCAGCCCCACTCACCTCATAGAGTGTTTGTTGTGGGGGAGGAAGGGAAAGGAGAATGTTAGCTGCTTTGAGACTCCTTCAGGTAGTGATAAAGCAGGATATCATATCCAAACTCCTCCTCTTCTTCTATATCTATCTATCTATCTATCATCATCATCTATCTTCTCTGAGGGTGTCTTTATGCGGCATAAGGGTGGGGGATCTTTTGGAGCCTGAGGGTCATGACCCCCTTCTTAGCAAGCTTTCAAGGTCCACGTGCCATGGGGCCAGAGGGAAAAGTGGGTGGAGCTGTGGATTAAAATTTTACTTTTGTACAGTAGGCTGGTTTCTACACAACAGGGGTGCCAGCTCCTCCAGACGATTGGGGGGTTAGGGGCAGAGTCGAATGCCCTCTGAACATTGAGATGGCCCTGCCCCCTAAAAAAAAGTTGGGGGGCCGAAACAGCCTCAGCCCTTAGGAGTCAACACCTATGCTAGAGAGAGAGAGAGAGAGAGAGAGAGAGAGAGAGAGAGAGAGAGAGAGAGAGAGAGAGAGCAAGGCAAGGGACATTATCAGAGTAATAGCAGCCAATTTCTAGGGCTTGAGGTCCCTTCAAGGGCCCCCAAATAAAATATTTTAGCCCCCTCCCAAAGTTCATGGACATTGCTATTCAAATGGTTTGTGTGTGCCATGTCTTGTGATCAGTTATGCAGGGTGGACGTTATCTCCACACACACACACACACACACACACACCGCAAATATTTTATTAAAGCCGGCACCCCTGATCAGAGTTCAAGGTCACATTCCAGCCAGGCCAAAAAGAGACTTGCATGGTGTGATACCAAGCCACTGAGGGGCAGGGCCTTTGGTGGAGGGATGGAGCTACACAGTCCAAATCTGGTTTCAAGCTGAAGAATCATAAGAAGGGAGAGCAGCCAGGACCTCCAAGTTGCACCTGAACAGTGAAATGAGGAGATACACCAGGCACACCTGGTCACAGTCTTCCCCACTAAAGTGAGATGTATTTAAATCACTATTATTTGTATATTTGCAGCTATGCAGATAAATTAGCGTATGGAAATGATATGCAAATCACTCCCATCTTTTGTGGGGTGGTGGTGGTGTGTTTCCTCTCCTTTTTTGTGATCCATAAGTGGCCCCTGACTACCATCAGGTTTATTCCAAGGTGGCCTTGGTGCATTCGAAGGGGAGGATCTTCACTGTTGCTGCTTTTAGGTTTCAGTTTGGAGAATGGGTTTCTCAGTACCTTTTCACAACCATGTAGAAATGGTGCAGTGTCAGTTGGACTCCACATTCCCTTTATTTCATCACTTTCTTAATTCAAGGCACGATTAATATTTTCAGCTACCACCCCAATTTAAAATGGAGGGAGATGTGGAGACGGTCTCGGCAATATATACATTAGTGCTAAATTAATGTACCTTTCTTTAACCTGAGACCAAAAAAAAAACCACAGCCAAAATAAAGCCTCCAACTTGGCTTGTTAAATTTTAATACCAAACTGTTCAATTAAAAAAGTAAGGAGCTGCCATCTGCTCCACTCTGCGAGTGCAACCAAGAGCAGTGCAGCTAAGATAGACCATTTCTACCAAGCCACTTTTACGGCTACTTCTTTGTTTTCCTGCCAACAGAGGAGGGAGTAGGTGGGTCACTCGAAAGACTGGCCTCCTCTCCTGACTCAGAGTCAGCAAAACATCACACATGATGCACTGTCCTGAAGCTCCAGAGAACAAGGAGTCTGTTAGCCTGCAGTCGTGTGAAAAAGCCTTGGACGTGCCGCTGTTCTTGCCCAAATATTAATCAGCAGAGAGAATGCCTCAAAAACAGAGGCAAGGAGGAGGGACAGCAAGTAGGGATAGTGGGGAAATTTGATTCAGCTTGAATTTAAATGCATTCTGAAACAAATTGCAGAACAGAAAAACATTAACCCATCGAAATCCGCACCGCTCCATGTTTTGCAATGCAGTTCTCCAGCCAATTCATGTTGGGAATTACAGTAATGGGAGTTTCAACGGCGTTGTGGTTAGAGTGCTGGACACACAGGCTCACATCTTCTACATAGAATTATAGAACTGGAAGGAACCCTGAGGGTCCAGCGTGCTGCAATACAGGAATCTCAACTAAAGCCAGAGTGGTGTAGTGGTTAAGAGCGGTAGACTCGTAATCTGCTGAACCAGGTTCGTGTCTCCGCTTCTCCACATGCAGCTGCTGGGTGACCTTGGGCTAGTCACACTTCTTTGAAGTCTCTCAGCCCCACACACCTCACAGGGTGTTTGTTGTGGGGGAGGAAGGGAAAGGAGAATGTTAGCCGCTTTGAGACTCCTTCAGGTAGTGATAAAGTGGGGTATCAAATCCAAACTCTTTTTCTTCTTTATCATCCATGACAGATGGCCATACAACCTCTGCTTTAAAACCCAAGGAACGAGAGTCCACCACATCTTGTGGGAGAGTGTCCCACCATTGGAAGGTTCTTCCTGATATTTAGTTAGAATCTCCTTTCCTGTAACTGGAAGCCATTGGTTCAGATCAAAGCCTCTGAAGAAGGAGAAAATGAGGTTCCTCCATCTTCCATATGACAGCCCTTTAGATATTTTTTTTTAAAAAATATTTTTATTGAAGATTTTCAAAGGTAGTACATTGTCTCTTTCGAATTTTTCCATATAACATTTTTATAAGTCTGTGTTGGTGAGACATTAGAAAAGAAAGGGGGGAAGGAGTGGGTGGGACGGGGAGGTAGGTGGGGTGACTATGTTTCTTTTTTACTTGATATGAGTAGGGTTTGGTGTCAGCATTGTTTATGTAGGTTCTCTGTTGTTTGCTTGTGCTCGTTTGGCGGTGAGAGAGGTCCAAAAATCTACCGACAGCATACAAATCAATATGGCTAACTTGACCCAAAATATCTACCAACCCCACTCACACAAGAAACCAAAGATCATCACAGCCAACCACAAACGAACAACCACACCCCAAGCCAACTCCGAGCCCTTTAGATATTTGAAGATGGCTATTATACCTCCTCTCAGTCTCTTCTTTACCAAGCTAAACATATCCTACTGCCTCAACCGTTCCTCATAAGACTTAGTTTCCAGACCCTTGGGTGGGCAGGCAGGGGAAAGAGATGAGTTTTTAAATTCCTTTAAAAAAAAATCATCAGAACTGATGGAGCCAGGCGTCTTTCTCTCAGAAGGGAATTCTATCAGACAGGACTCACCACTGAATTCTTTGCTTTTTCAGTTAGTTCCTCAGGGAGCCTAGACCCAGGGCTGGCCCTACCATTAGGCAGAGTGAAGCGGACAGCTTTGGTGGCAGATGTTGTATGGACCGCAGTTATAGCCCATCTGGAGCTGTGTGTGCCTCCCATGTGACCACTAAAAGAGTCTGCTGCTCTCAGGGATACCCCCCCCCACACACACACACACTGTCAGAGTGCCATTTTCCATTCTACTTGGGCAGCAAAATGTCTTGGCCTGGCCTTGCATACAGTACACAAGACCAAAAGATGAGTGAATACAGCCGGCAGTGGCAGGCTGGGGCATAGGCAACCACGACCAAACCAACCAGTGTAGTTATTCTCTTCCAGCCATTTGGTATTTTCTCATTTATAAGAAGCCTAAACCACAGCAGGAAACAATATTCTTTTCAGCAGCGTATGTGGATATCGATCAGTGTGCTAACCCATCTTCAAATTCTCCCTTTCTTAAGGGAGCGGGGGGGGGGCTTTGTTTTCTGAAGCTTTCGTTGTTTCTTTTGCCACCATTTCTCCAGAGCGACAGTTTGGGTTCACTCAGAGGCTGAGGTGACCATCAGGCTGTGGGAGATTGTGGTGCTAATCTCTGGCTAAATGGCTTTCTTTTTTCCCCATGGGGGGCAAAAAATCTTTTAGCAGTATCTGCAAGAGGGTGCCAAAAGCTTCTAGTCTTGAAAGAAGTCTTATTTCTCCTTCCTTCAAGTGTTATGCAAAAAGAACACTGCATTCAGAGTCTCTGGTGCCTGCCTGCCTCTTTTCAATGAGGGCAGCTAGGTGGGATTTATTTAACAGGCTTCCAAAAAGCCAGAAATAATTCTATTCAGCAATATGTTCTGCTGCTTTCCCCACCCTCGGCTCAGAACTGAGCTAACTTTTATCTCTGGCATTCTTGAGGAGAGATAGCAAAGAGAATGTTGGATTGTGACTACTGAGGAGGAATTTCCCCCTCCATTCTGGAGTTGGTCACGGATGTACAGCTCAAATATCTCTGAGGGTTACTTTTATATTTTCCTTGACTCAAGAAAGCAATGTTGGTACATTAACTGTAGAATATATATATATTTCCTTGCCATTTTAATCCAGTGTTTTCTTTTCTCTCTGTACCAAAGACCAGCATCAATTCCTCAACAACTGGCAATTTACAAAACAAATAATAAAACGTTGCCCAACTTTTTTAATGCATTTGGCCACACAAAGCATACATTTTTACTCCGGGATCTGTATTTTGAACACATTTTGTAATTGCTTTAAGCTAAAATCCAAATTTTGGGACATTTTTGGTGTCATAAAAAGTGAGAAGCTAAAGAAGTTGGAGTTCTTGATAGAAGCAATGCAGAAAATTGTAGAGAAACAAGAACGCAGGCCATCATTTAAATCACCAGTTCTACACAATTGTACCCTTGTGGCCTGAGTTCTTGTTTCTCTGCATAAAAAGTGAGAAGGGCAAAAGTGGAAGGATAGCTGATACCTTTCATCAGGGTCCACGGTCATTCATAGGTTTCTACTTGTGTTCACAAGTAATTGGTTCCTGTGGATGTGACCCACCAGGTCTCTTCTTATGTTTTTGTGTACAGTCCCTCAAGTTTAAGGCCCACCCCACCGCCTCACACTTGCCCACACTTGAATTTGGGCTTGTTCCCCATCTCTGCCCTCTGCAGCTGGAGAATGTGGGGCTTGTAGGCCCCATTTACCCCCTGACTGAAAACGCTAGCTCTGCCCAGACCAGGAGAAGCTGCCTTCTCATCTTCTCCCACTTCCCCAACACTCTTCCCTAAGGTCTTTCCACCCGTGAGGTAAGGTGGGAGACATGGAGAGGAAGGTGGCAGAATGAAGGAGTCAAGGAGGAATAGAGCAACTCAGTTGTTCAAGTGGAACACTAAAAACATTCCCCTCAACTGTCCCGATTTGAGCGGGAAATCCCTGAATCACAGAAGCCATCCCGGCCTTTGATTAGTCCCAGAATGTCCCATTTTTTGATCCACCGCTCTGACTCGACTCAAGTGGCTCATGCCGGAGTGCCAAACCAAACGACATTCGTTTTTAGGTTTCATGCTCTCGAGGGAGTTAGCTGGCTCCCGCAAGAGCTCAGGACCCAAAAAAACAAGTGTCCCATTTTGATCAACGTGGTGTGTGTAAAAAAAAAAAAAATCTCCTTCAAAAAACACACCTTGTAGGTGGGCAGGAAAAGTATGACATGGGGAGTAAGCCCATCAGCAAGCTGCCAAGATCCCTTTTCTGAATATTCTGTTTTTGTTTTCTTTTAAACTATGAGAAATACATCATCAAAAGCAGTGGCGGCGGCTGCAGCAACAACTACTCAAATTCCTGTGAATCAAGAAACATGTGGAGAAATTACTTAATTTTACACAGTGGAGCTCACCACCCTTCCTTTTGGGTTTTGATGCTCCCTTTTGTGACCCTTATCACCTAGAAGGAGCAGGAGCCAACAAAATTTGAAGCTCGTCATTTAAAAATACAAGAATCCCCTTTAGATGTCAGCCCTAGTCACAATTGCTGAGGAAGTCTTTCAGTTGAGTGTTTTCTAGACAGAGATTTCTTCAAGAAGTCGTCCTGTATTAATGAATAACCCCAGCCATGTGCTGCAATACATTCCCTACAGAGGGCTGTCACCAAAGAAAGATGTGTTCATTATTTTCTGGGGGGGGGGGAGAGAAAACCCCTTCACAATCTCACCTCATGCACTATATTAGTTTAATTAAATAGCTTGGGAAAGAGGGGAGGGGAGGGAGGGAGGGAAGAGTCCTGTATAATAATATTCATTTGTCTGTATGTTTAAATACAAGGTGAATGAACAGTTTCTACAGTCGCTCAATGAATAAGATGTCACTGAAAGATGCATTATTATTATTATTATTATTATTAGGGTTTCTTTTTTCCCCCCTGAGGTGTCACTGTTAGAAAAACACAGATCCAGTGCCTGGTTTTTAATTACA
Source organism: Lacerta agilis (assembly GCF_009819535.1). Classification (NCBI taxonomy): domain Eukaryota; kingdom Metazoa; phylum Chordata; class Lepidosauria; order Squamata; family Lacertidae; genus Lacerta; species Lacerta agilis. The sequence goes on from NC_046316.1 coordinate 27,874,288, forward strand.
AATTTAAGATTTATGGCTTCGGATCATTTTAAAACTAATAGAATAGCAACATGCAAATGAATCAGGAAAGGATAAAGGCGGGGGGATCACTGGCTAATGGGCTGTAATGTATATATGCTGAGAATCCATGGTGGAATCTCCAAATGTCTTTGTTAAAAAGCAGCTGGAGGAGAGGAGGTTCAGTCCTCAGCCTCTCCAGGTTGGGGGTGGGAATATCCCGCCTCCGAAACCCTGTAGAGCCACAGCCAATCAGTGTAGACAATACTGAGCTAGCTGGACCAATGGTTTGACTCTGTATGAGGCAGCTTGCTATGTTCCTCTGAGGTGGTGTAGATGAAGGCCACTGTGCTGCAACGATTGGTGAAAATGATGTACAGAAATGCATTATAGTCAGGAAAATTGCTTCCCACTATTGTGTCTATTTTGCATGCGAAAATGTCTGTTTTATTTAGGAGAAATTCATGCTAAAATGCCAATGAATTTTTACAAAGGCCCGACGTAGAAATGCTTGTGTTGGAATAAGCTTTCCCATTTGTATCTGGAAAATCCTCTGATGAATCTGAAATTTTGCATTGTTTCAGCTGAAAGGATGTTTGGTGCTTCCAAAGAACCAGCACGCACAAGACTCTGCTCTACAACGGGGAATGGTTTGGAGTGCAATGGGCAGGTGGGTTGGAGGCAGCTCAGTTGTTAGTATGTTATCACATCACAGTATTTATTTCTTTGCTAAAAAACATGGTGGCCACACAATGCCCAGGCAGCACAGGAGGTCTCCAATTTGATTGACATTATCATTTCTGAAATGTGACCAACAACATACTAGCCTCATCATCACTCAAGTGCTGATGACTGGAAACTTGTGGGCCTCCAGGATATTGTTGGACTACAACTCCCATCTTCCCTGATTGTTGACCATGCTGGTTGGGGCTGATGGGGTTATGGAGTCCAGCAACATCTGGAAGGCCTCAGGTCTCCCAAGCTTGCTTTAAGCCAGGGTTTCCCTAACTCGGCCCCCCAGCTGTTTTTTGACTACAATTCCCATCATCCCTGACCACTGGTCTTGCTAGCTAGGGATGATGGGAGTTGTAGTACAAAAACAGCTGGAGACCCAAGTTTGGGAAACACTGGTTTAACCAATGAGGACAATCTAAGCAGGTCATCTGCTCAGCCCATTTTACAATGGAAATCAACATCATTTCCCTGCTCTACAAGTTACATACACAATAGGAAATGGAGGTGAGGGTGAGCAAAAAGAGAAAGCCTGAGGACAGGACAGGAATTCATCGTTCTTCTGAGCTAATTTGGATTGAAACCGTTGCAGTTCAGAAGGACAAAGTTTGCTTCTGGATGAGCCAGGAGGCGTTTTCTTCCTCCCTACTACCCCAAAGACTGGAGATGTTTTTACAATGCAGCCCTGACTGATGAAATGGCCTCTCGTGCCTTTCCCATAGGAGGGGACAGGATGACTTGTGATTCCTGGCTCAGAGTCCCTAAGGCTGAGTTTACAGAATATTTTCTGACAGGAAAAGGGCTCTAAATGGTGACTTTTCCCCTGCCTGTCTCCCCTCCACATGGTAACAGTTATATTTAGCCACGTTTTGAAGTACTTTGTAAGATGGATCGGGCAGTGGTGACAGAAAGAGGAGAGAGTGCAATTCAGAAGGCACAGGAATAAGGCAAGATTTGAGGTCTCAGGCTGCCAGTCTGAGAATGCATCCTGGTTCCTGGAAGTCTCTCCCCCACCCCACCCCCCGCCGCCAACCTGGCACAGATGCTGCACCCTTCTGCATGCATATTTGCAGCATGGGGGTGCCAATTGTGCCATTTAAATGGACTCCAAAAGCACCTCACAACTTACGTAGAGGTTTTACGCAAGCAGAATACATTGCAAGATATTTTAAAATGTGAAATAACGAGTTGCATGGCTTTATATTTCTCTAACCAGTGACTGGTTGATTTGGAACTTGGACAATTGTTTGTTTTTTTCCTTTCCCACTTTCCCAAAGCAAATGGGCAGATCTACTGAGAGCAACTGGCATGGCATGCTCCAGAGCCAGCTTCTCAGTGTTCACACTATTTAGGAACAAAATAACTCAGTGTCCCAATGTGAAGGCTTCATTCTGGGGCAACCGAGCACAGAAAAGATGTTTGCCAGGTGGCACGGTGCCCTGTAGCAATTAAGATAATGCCCTTTTTTTGAACTGAACGTGGGGCTGTGTACAATGAGAGAAAACTGGCCTAAGTAAGAATGTGGCTCATATTGTAGATTCTGCAATATTTTGGGTTGTCTTTTTTATTTTTTTATTTGCATTTCTTTTTATGTGATTTCCCCTTTGTTTGCTTTTCTGCTGCTGCTTTCAAGAGGATCACATGTTCCTCCTCACCAGAAGCTTGGGTTTCTGCGCCTCTTCTAGCTGCCTTCCAAAAATCTCACCTGGCCATGAATACTCAAGAGCAATATCAAATTCAACGAGGCCCTTGAATTTGCAGTCTTGCAACTTCAAGCTCAAAATTATTTTCAGGTGTGCACATTTTGTAATCACGGATCACATGGTGTATATATTCTCCCTTTCCTTATTTTTTCTCCCCTAAGTATTTGTGGCCATTTCAACTCAGTTACCTTTAATTTCAATAAACTGAGTGCAATCACGGGGGGGGGGGAGGAAAGATGGCCCTAAGGACTTCTGAATTTGCATGCTCTGTCATTCCCTCAGTGTGCTGGCAGCCGTTTGCATTATTATGGAGTGCCCAGGGAGTAGAATGGATAATTTTCCCTATTGATGGTGAGCTGGAAAAGGAGGAAATTGCAGAGAAAGCCATAAAAGATTACAATGGCAGTGCCTCCCCCCCCCCCCGGTCCCTGGAGAACTCCATTCCCTTCTGAGCAACCAGCTGAGACAAAAGTCTCTGAGGTAATTTCTACCTTTGTGTGGTAGGTGAGTTTCGACACAAATGCACCCTGCTCCTCGCCATACTCTAGCGAGACCAACAAGAGAGATTATCAGAGTTCAAGTAAACCTTCCAAACCAGGCAAAAACATTCAGGAAGAGTTACAAGCAGGACCAGTAAGGGGTGTGGCTTGGGAATAGGTGTGGCTTCAGAGAGAGATCTGTGGACCACATAGAGAGGGCTTGAGAGCCACATTCAGCACCCAGGACTAAGGTTTCCCACTCCTGGCCTGTGTCATCAATGCATTCATCTGGCCTTGGTGTATTTTCTTGGCTTGTTTTCTGGCATCAAGCCAGAGTTCCCTGGTTTGGCTAGTACTAGCAAATTCTGGCTTAATGCAAGTCAAACTCAGCTCCAAAGTGGCAAGGAGGGAAGATGAGGGGAGGTGCTAGGGGAGAGCACTTTAACCTGGTGTTCATGTTTAATTGACAATGAAATGCTGTTTAAAATGAAAGTTTAAAATGGGGAAATGGCTAAATGTGTATTGCTTTAAAAAAATAAAACAAGTATACTGCATAAAAAAATCTCTGCTGAAATTCCAGGTCAGGACAATGCTTGAAATGAACTTTTTTGGTTTAGCTTTAAAATATCTGCACTACAGCTGAAAGCATTTCCCATAATTGCTGAGTAAACTGAATATGAATTAAGTTGGTTTGCGGTGGAACTTGGAATGATTTCTGGTCAAGTTCATCCCTTTGCATGTGAATTGCTCTTGGGATTTAAACTTAAAAGTTGTGATTGTTGAAGAAAATGAACATTTCACATCCCACTGTCTCGGCGTTTTGATGTTTTCATCATCTTCTTAAGTGTATTTTATACTTCTGCACAGCTGCTTGTAAAGAGTCTGAATGCTGTGGCGGACATGCCAAGGATCGTTTGGCTGAAGTTGAACTGTGAACTGAATCTGAATTGAACTAGTTTGTTTTGTAAAGGCATGAACGTTAACTGGTATTAGTTCCCATTTGGACATGTTGAACTAGAACTAGTTCCTTTGTTAAAATGAACTTTCCAAGCACTGGGTCACAATCAGGAATTTTCACTCTTATTCTTACAGAACTAATTTGCCCATCTTTACCTCTAGCTCAGTAACAATCCTAGATTTCAAGAGAATGAAAAACCTTTGCATAGTTTTTTCCCTAACTCAGCTCCCGCTCCCTTCTTCAATCAGATATCTCTCTCCTTTTTTCACTTTGTTTCACTATGATAAGAATTAATCTACAGCTGCAGTGATAGAAAAATAAGTTAACTAAGTTCTATAAAAGATTGCTTTTAGGAAGATCTTAACTTTGTGTCTTTCAGATATAAAGCAGTAGACTTGAAAGTTTTGATGCCGAAGCAGCTTCCTCAGTTTGAAGGTACTAACTTGGCTACTGGAAAATCTATATCAGGCATCCCCAACCTGCGGCCCTCTAGATGTTTTGGTCTACAACTTCCATGATCCCTAGCTAACAGGACTAGTGGACAGGGATGATGGGAATTGTAGTCCAAAACATCTGGAGGGCCAGAGGTTGGGGATGTCTGATCTACCGGTATATTCTATTTCTGAACCCACCAGGTTGCATGTAGATGCAATACTGAGGCAGGACCACACCAATCCAGAAGAGCATTTAAAAGGCTTTCCGTAAACACACAGTAGTGGACTCAAGCTAGGGATAGGCAGATTCAACCGGTTCCACTCAAAAAAAGATTTGACGTATTCTACATTCTGCCTGTTGTAGGGGTACCCAACATGGTGTCCTTCAGATGCTACTGAATTACAACTCCTATCATCTTTTACCATTGGCCATGCTGGCTAGGGCTGAGGGGAGCTGGAGTCCAACAACGTTTTGAGAGTACCACATTGGCTACCCCTGGCCATTGTGTACAACAGATCCCCCACTTCTTTTGATCAATTTATCAAAATCTGGCATGTTTCAGGAGTAAGAGCTTCCAGCATTTTCAGAGGCTTTCTAAATCTTTTAGGCCACTGTTGAGAAGATGCAGAAGTCCCTACATCAGCACTGGTACATCGTGCCACCATTAGATGCACAGCTTACGTCCCCAGGAACCCACACCAAAGCCCACCATGATCTAATAAACTGGGAATATACTCTGGTTTGTTATTGCAGTTGGTGAACCTCATATAAACCTTCACATTCCATCCAGAGTTGAATTTGGCCATATCCTTAGCTAGAAATACTCTTCAGTCCAAAATTTCACAAGGCTCACTCAGGAATGTAGGGACATGTTTATGCCATCAGTTCACCTAGTTTCGTTGACTACAGTTTTCCTGAGCAGCAGGACACAGGCAACAACTTTCCAGAGTTTCAGATAAGGGTAGCTCTGCAACCTACCTGAAAATGCCAAGGATTGGACCTGAGACCTTTTTCATGCAGTGCATGTGGCCCTTCTCCTGAACTATTCACTACCAAATTGGATGGATGTGTCCATTATTATTATTATTATTATTATTATTATTATTATTATTTATAGATTTTCTTGACTTACAAAAGTGTGTGCAATGTCTCTCTCATATTTTTTCCATGTAACATTTTCACAAATCTCACACACACACACACACACACACACACACTCAATTGCTTGCACTGATGAAGAATTCATAGTTGGCTTGAATCTCCCTTCTCCAGGGGCAGTTCCTGTGGCATTTTACGTAGCAAACATGCAACATGTAGACAACATATATGAGTACATGTGTCTGTTTAAACTCATTTGAATGTGTACACGTGAAACCTGGCTGAACTCAGGTTTCCAGAAACACGAAGGCTGATGCTAAAAGATGTGTGTGCACTTATGCGTAACAGCCACACATTTGCTGTTGGAAATGCTATTGTACCACTTGTGTTCCCTACAGCAAACAAATTGTGTGGAGCAGCCCTTGATCGTGCTTGGCACGATCCTGTGATACGTATCTGGCCATGCCTTTCAAGTAGTGACCAGACCAGACAGGTAGCATATTTGCCGTTCTAGGTTTTTTTTTTTAATCTAGTTTTTGTGCAAATGTGGTTTATAGGCAGAGTAGGCAGGCACTATACTTAAGGTTGTTGTTGTCTTTCACTTTTACAGAAAGGGTAAATGGCAGTCTGGGAGAATTCACGCCTGCCCATCAATACTGACAAGAAATCCTCCTCCCTCACACACAAAGAGAGGCGAAAGAAAGAAATCTAAGCTGAGCCACAGAAGGAGCTGACCATCTCTTAACTCTTTTATAGAATGTTGCCAGCAACTGGCAAAATTGCCAGCAAGTTAGAATACAAAACAAAGCCATGTTCAATCATACGATCTGTTAGAAGTGCCTTGACACAATGTTTGGCAAAAGGAGAGAAGTTGACAGACTTGGTACCAGCAAATGTGATTTCAAAGCAATCTGCGTTGCGATTTGCAAAGGAGTGGACATTAATGAAAAAGTGGTTGACAAGTTTTCTTTAACGCAACTCAAATGTCTTGTAATTTTCTTTCTCGGCATTCTTTTTAAAGTGAGCAATTTGTGTCAAAGAGAAAGTAAGAGGGAGGGGGAGGGAGGCATCAGCTATTGAAAACGAAGGGGATGGTTCTAATGGGATTTCATGTGGATGAAATAAAACACAATGAAGAGAGGCAAATCTTGTTGATCTAGTTTTGACACCTATTGACCACCCATTAGCAACATCTGCTAGGCAGTTTGCTCAGAATTCAAAAATAATAGTTATAAATGACAGCGGCATGTTGTTGTTGTTTTAAAAAAAGTAAAATCATCTTTAAAATCAATCAAATTATCCACATTAAATATATAAAAAAATCACAAGCAGCACAAAATCATTCTAAAACAGCAACCAGGTAAGGGGAAAAATATCTTCCAAGAACTAAAATAGACAGAGCAATCAATTCTAAGCGGGTTTGGAGAGAGGAAGTGACCAAGTACTGTAGAAATATCTCCACAGCTTCACCCTGCCAACTCACACCAACCAGGGCAGGGATTGGGGCCTTACTCTTTTCCATTATTTTCCCATTCCACTACTCCAGCTCCTGGCTGCCACAGCTGCAGGGCTGGAAGACTGAGCTTGAGGTGTGTGATTTGGATCCAGTTAATCCAAAGCCACTGTTGCCCGCCTCCAAAAGCTCATGTTTGCTTGCTCTTGCAAGAGGGAGAACTGTCATTGGTCACCTTCTGGGCAAAGCTGTAGCCCTCCACTGGGGCAACCCTCCTCCATTTGTGATGCTCCTCTCTGGTGTCAGAGTGAGGCCCCTAGGTGCTATTCTAGCTGCTGTTGCCATCCCGGTCACTAGGGTTAGGATTGTGCTCTAGACAGTGGTGGCTTCTCCTCACTTCTGATACTCCCGTGCCTTGAAAGCAGAGGTCTGAGCAGTTTTTTGTTTGTCCCGTGCTTTCTGGGCATGCGTCTGAGTGGTTCTGCCGCTTTCCCTACTGTTTACCACTGAATTTGAACAAACATCAATCTGCAGAAAAACTGGATTGTTCTGATTCAGTGGTAAGCAGTGGGTTTCCCTGGGGGAAATGGCAGAAGTGTGGACAAGCCATGGAACTAGTAGGACAGAAGGCAGAGAGGCCAACAGTAAATGGAGCCAGATCCAGTAACAGGAAGAGTTTACTCCTTTTGTCCCCATCATATTCTACAAAGGCAGGACTGAGACTAAGCAGAAGGAAGGTGATAGCTGGTGCCACCCACCAGCCTGGTTGTAAGCAGGAAGGCAGGCAGGTGGGGGCTGGCTAAGGGTGGAGTGAAACTGGTGGGGCATTGCCCCATTTGCCCTAATAGATCAGCCTCCACTGGCTCTACAGCAAGGTTCCCAAACTTGGATCTCCAGATGCTGTTGGACTACAACTCCCATCATCCCAAGCTAGCAGAACCAATGGTCACAGTTGATGGGAACTGTAGTCCAAAAACAGCTGGAGACCCAAGTTTGGGAAACATTGCTCTCTAGAGCATGATCCCAAAGGGTCTGGCGGGATAGGAAAGTCCATACCTGGTGCCAAAAGTATATGAATGTAGGCACCACCAAGCGAGTCTTGCTGGCACCAGCATTCCATAATCAGCACACCGTCACTGAAAAGACCCTCTCGGTGGTGGCAATCCCCATCATCCTTTTACACAGGAGTACCTGGAGCAGAACCTCTGCTGATGTTCTTACATATCTATACAGTCATTCTATTTGATTCCTATTTGCCTTCAGCCTTGTACTGTAGGAGCTGCTCAGCTTTGTCCCATTACAGGAGGTGGGCGCATTGCCATTGCAAGCAATTATCCCTTACCGCTGGCCAAGGGAAGGGGCCCAGCCCATAAGCACCCTCATTAAACCAGCTGTGCTTACATGGGAATGGAGCACAGCAAAGACATCCAACAGGGCCCCCTTGGCCCCCTTCGTCTCTCTGATCCCTCAGGGCATTCTTTGGGCGATAAAGGCTGAATTCAATCATGAGGCTCCTGCTGGCTCTGGGAAGCGTTGGCAAAGAGGGAAGCTAAGATGGATGGCCTGCCTGGGGCTTGGGGGTGGGTGGCTGGGGGAGAAGTTAAGAGTGGGAATGATGATTTCCTGGGTGATTGATTTAACTAATTAGCACAAGTGTTTAAGGGGAGTACAGAGTGGAGGTACGGCGAAGGTGGGGGCTGGGAGAAAGAAGAGTGCTTCTTGGCTTTTAGCTAAAGAGTGCCGTGTTTTGTGAGTTTGCCGTTGTCTCCGCTAAGCTCTCCTTTCTGTTAACCAGGAAGCTCCTTTGCTGATCAACAGTGATTGGTCAGGAGGTCAGGCACGGCGGGTGTTAAGAGACCAGTTACTGCATTATTTATCTGTTCCTGCCATTTATGGGCTGACCCATAATTCGCTGAGCAGCTTACAATAAAAGCTTGTTAAAATACGATCCAAAGCATTCCTGGTTGTCACAGGAACGATGACTGCGCAACTGTACCTCAACACAGGCTAATTTAGAGGGGAGTCTGGTAGGCCTGGTTCTTTGCCCAGCAGTTCCCTTTTCAAGGGTTGTTACGCTGTAACTCTGTGGTAGAACACATGCTTGCATGCACAAGGTCCCAGGTTCAATGCCCTCCAACATTCCTCCAATAAAAATAGGGACGTCCTGTTCCATAATGGTATTTTTACTATTTAACATATCTTATTGGGTTGCCCCAGCACTCTGGGCAGCTTCCAACATATATAAAAACATAATTAAACATTAAACATTTTTTAAAACTTCCCTATACAGGATTGCCTTCAGACAGCTCATGGGTTGAATAACTCCATAACCTCCAACATTTCTCCAAGGAAAATAGGGACATCCTAAGGAAAAGCAGGGGCTTTGGGAAGTGCTCATGCCACACTCAATCCAAATGTGTCTTTTTCCACTCCATGGCAAAAGCCAGCTCAGCACGTGGCAAAAACCAGCTCAGCACGTGGCAAAAACCAGCTCAGCACATGGCAAAAGCCAGCTCAGCACATGGCAAAAGCCAGCTCAGCACATGGCAAAAGCCAGCTCAGCACGTGGCAAAAACCAGCTCAGCACATGGCAAAAGCCAGCTCAGCACATGGCAAAAACCAGCTCAGCACATGGCAAAAACCAGCTCAGCACAGCTCAGCAAAAAAACAACAACCCTGGTATCACAAAAGCCGTTTTCCTCCTTTCACCCTCTACTCAAAAACCAGGAGCAGTTTGACAAGAGTTTTGAAAATGCATCCTATTAAAAACACTGAAAGTGTAAGATATAAGTCAGACACTTAAATGCTTTGTTTAAAGATGGACAGTTCACCTGAAGTGTGATGTAACTGACCCAGATTTCAGCTTGATGGGATCCACAATTACCATGTGAATTGGGAAGCTAGAGGGGACCTGCTCTAATTTCCCTTTAGTGTTATATCTTTCTTCACTCATTGTCTATCATAGGAGGCTTATGGTTTAGGAAGACGAACGGCATGTCAGCGGCAGCTATGGCAGGAAACATATTTGATCCTGTTTTAGACTAACCCTACACTGGTGGCAGCAACAGCTGCTGCCCAACATTCCTCTGTTTGTAATACTCCCAAGTGGATCAATTGGCTTTTAAAAAATAAATAAAAAATTGCACTATTTGCCAGAGTCTCAGAATTTCAGCAGCTCTGTTGACATGTGTTCTACCAATAAATCCCATTGGCCTTGGTTCAATGGCAGAACTGGGACCATGGATGCTACTGCTTCTGTCCAGATGTGCAAAGAGCTAGGAGGGAGGCACAGAAAGATACGGGGCAGACAAAAGAAAGCACTCATTCAGTCAGTGCATAGTTAAACTATGGAATTCTGAAGACTCCTGAATTTGATCTTGGATAGCCTAGTGGCTGGTACAATGGGAGAAGACCTATGCAAAACAGGTGAGGCCAATGACATTTCATAAATCAAACTAAGGACTGGTTGCATCCAATGAAACTGTCCTGTTTGCTCAAGGACCTACACTTATGCAACAAAACTTCCTCTCCCTCTCCTATCCCCATGCACCCCACACACAGCCAAAATCCAGTTCCAGAGGGTTGGGGAACCCCCAGAATAGATTTGGGGTGCACTCAGGGAAGGTACAAGGAGAAGAAGTTCTGTTGCACAAGCAAAACTCCTTGTGCAAATGAGATGGTTTTGTTGAATGCAACTCACATTGCCCAAAAATATCTTGTCGCTTTTTCTCCTTCCAGAATTTTTTTCAGAACTCTGTGTGGTAGACTGATAGATATAGTTATCCTAGGCTAATTGACCAAATATTTCAACAGAAACACTCTCTGGAGCATTGTCTATCAATGAGAAATGGAAGTGTCAGAGGGCAGGTGTCAAAGGTGAAACATCTGGATCCAATGGATCTTTTACAATAATTTCAATTCCCTGCTAGACAAGGAGAGTAAAATAGCTATGAAACCCCTTAGAGCCACCCTCACACTTTCCTATTTCTTAATATTGGGCCCTTTCAATATATAGGGCAGGTTGCTTTTGCTTTACCACCAAACCAGCCACATCCTTCACTTTGATGGCGAATAAATAGGCACTTGGCTTAATATGACAGTATTTCTCCTGTGAACTCCCTAGTAGCACTCCCACATCAGTTGAACTCTCCTGGGTCTGACATTCTCTCGAAAAAACGCTCTGTTGGCCATTTTT